>NC_090245.1:17777056-17819556 GCF_037325665.1 Littorina saxatilis
TGTATGTTTTTTGACGAACCAGAAAAACGAGGACGGAAAAAAGAGAGGTCATACCCCAAGAAAACAATATGTTTGGGTTTCTGTTCCCCCCTTTCAAAATAAAACTTCCCTCCCCGGGACCACCAGCGCGTGCTCCCGATCACGTGTGACACGTGCCACGGTGATTGCGAGGCTCCGAGAGGGCGCATGCGTCGACCTTACGCACCGTAAACGCCATTTCTTCATTAGCTGGCGCACACCATTTTCATGTTGATGGGTGGAGAATGGGCGGAGAAGGACTGAGGAGGAGGAGGAGGGAGAGGAGGAGGTGGAGGAGGAGGAGGAGGAGTGGAAATTAAGGATATGGGTGTTGGTGGGAGTGAGTGCTTTTTATGATTTGTTGTTTATGGGAAATTGGTGTTGCCTGCCCGTACAATTCACAGATTTATGACAATTGTTTCAAATGGTATTGATGGTGTGGCTTCTGAAAAAGAATACTTCATGTCACAAGTCGACCCACGTGCTATACTAAGGCCAGAAGAAGGGGGGGGGGGGGGGGGCTGGGGTGGGTGTGGGAGGGTACGGGGGAGAACAAAAGAAGAGAAAACGCCGAAGCAGATTTCAGTCGTCATCACATGGTCTCTAACTGATATGTCTGATTAACATGTCCGCCTAATCTGTACCCGAAACAAATGAGCAAATTTTGTTTAGCTGAAATTAGCGAACCGGCGTTCGCTAAGCCAGAATCCAAATTGCTTTACTAGGATAAGGATAAGGATAAGGATAAGATTTTATATAGTCCATGAGGGTAACCTCACTGAAATTCGGGTTGCTTTCTCCCTGGGGAAAGCGAGCTGCCATACAGTATACGGCGCTACCCATTTTTTTTTTCCTGCATGCGTGTATTCATGTTTCCAAGCCCTGAGACTTAATGCCGTGTGAGATGGAATTTTTTTTACACTTTATTCCAAGTCACACGGGTATTTGGTGGACATTTTTATCTATGCCTATACAATTTTGCCAGGAACGACCCTTTTGTCAATCGTGGGATCTTTAACGTGCACACCCCAATGTAGTGTACACGAAGGGACCTCGGTTTTTCGTCTCATCCGAAAGACTAGCACTTGAACCCACCACCTAGGTTAGGAAAGGGGGGAGAAAATTGCGGCCTGACCCAGGCCTGAACACGCAACCTCTCGCTTCCGAGCGCAAGTGCGTTACCACTCGGCCACCCAGTCCATAGTGTTAGGAGAGATCAAAATTGTTCAGAAGACGTTCCAAAGTTGGCGACAAGGCGCCTAGGAGATCACGGCATCATTTAGGTGAAGGTTTGAATTGTTCACAGATTAACGAAGAGTATTGACAAAGTACTACATGTTAATGAAGTGATTTGATATTTGGCTGCACGTAGAAACTACATTCAGAGTTGGGCCTCGTAAATGATCTCCCGATAACTTAGATTTAGTTTTTAGAGGTTATATTTCCAAACAACTTGTTGAAATCGCCAAATCTTTCCATTTCGTGCACGCGTGAGCTCTTATTCTCTTTTATTTTTGTCTACAGAGAATACAGGTCTGTGCGTCTACAATTCATGTAATATTGTTGTACACTTCTTTGTTTGTTTGCTTTGAATATATACACATCTCTAAAATAATGTTCCAGTGCTTTCTTCCTCTTTTGTGAAATTCCCCTGAAGTGACTTTCGTCTTCTGCCCCGACAAGTTGACAAAGGATGACCCCCCCCCCCTCCCCTGCCATGATTCTCCTGCAATAAAACATCTCAACTGCTCCTTCTCTTAGGCACAACGACACTGCACCCCCCCTCCCCCTTTCCCCATTTTTTACATTCTTTTCCCCCCGATATTTTCCCTATCCCAGCTAGGCTACTCGCTTTCTTCGACAACACTCTAGAGACTTTCGTTTTCCCGATAAGATAAAAAGTATTCCTGCTGTAACAATAATTCTTCTGCAATAAAACATCATAACTCCTCCTCTTCGGCCCATCCTATTCCAACTGCACGCCCTCCCCCCCCCCCCCTTCCCCTTTTTTACCTCCTCTCCTTTTTGATAGCTTCCCTACACGCATCCTCTCTTCCTTTTTGACACGTCTTTTTTACGACATTGCATTTTCCTCTAATCTTGTCGCTCATCCCATTCAGAGTTTCCGTTTGGGACGCCAAGACGCACTTCCGGCTTTCGACGCTAACTGACGATTCGCCATTTGCAGCCAACAAAGCATATGATGCGCTGAAATCTATTTGCCAAGACGTGATATTGATATCAATTCCGCTTGGCCGATTTTGCCGTTTCTTGCGCAAATCTTGTCATTTTTTTAATTTAGTGTGCATTAACTTTGATCGTGATTTTCTAACCTAGTGAGCTCTGAAGATGTTTGTTTCTTTTTGCATTTTTGATTCGGCGTGGGATAGGCTACTGTCTTCGCTCTGCTTTTGCTTCAGTGTTATGTTTGCTTTGACGAACAACAATAAGCCTCTTAAACTTGGTAATCTTATCAGAGCATTTGACTTTAGGCTACGTGCTTGGGACTCTGCCCTTCTTTGACACGAAATCTTAATAATAATAATAATAATAATAATAATAATAATAATAATAATAATAATAATAATAATAATAATTGTCAGTAAGTACTGGTGTCACATGACTGATGTGAACCAGTTGATTGGCTAATGGCGATGCGCTAAAACTGTTAGCGCACTCTTGGAGTGCGCTAACTTTTCCACAGAGCGTATTCTTCCGCCCTTTGCCTTAAAAGCGAGAGTGTACTCTCATCCTCAGAATTAATTAATGACATGTAGCTTATATTCTCCACAATACCAATGATTATGACCATAAATTTCCTGCTTCTCAATTAAAGCAGAAGTGGTTTTTTTTCTGACAGATTGCATGTGCCTGTGCCACAGTTGCCACTGATCTAAAAATAGAACCCGCTGTGTCTAATTTTTCAGTTTCGACTTGCGAAGATTCCTCTCATAATTATACCATGTTAGTGGCATGTAGCTTATTATCCACATTACCAAATGATGAGTTAGTATACAATTCCCAGCAGCTAACAGAAAACACAAGTGTTATTCCGATAACGTAGCAGCTAGATCAGCACGTAGCAGACTACACTGAAATACGACTGCATCTGTTCAGTAAATGAATGTTTTCCGAATTATTATTTCAAGACAAGAACAATCGGAATCGAAAACGTGTAGGGTTTAGAACGTTCTTACCATATATAAGACTTATTACCAGCCTGCCTCATGCGTGCAGACTCAGTGCAACGTGACGAGCAATTTTTGTTTTTGAAATGAGACTCAGTGCAGTGGTTCGTTTGCCATAGCCTAGCAGACGACATAAATCCCGCTCAGCAAATTAACATGTTGGGCAAATGTGAACGATAAAACGATGGGGATATAATACGTGTAGGGTTCAGAGCATTCTTACCGTTCATATTTAGTACCGGACTCCCCGATGAGTGAAGATACCACACGAGAAACATGCCACATTTATTTTGAAAATGTGCTTACCGTCGACCTTGGCAAGGGGCAAAACTCTGCACAGTCAATCTGTCGAAGCTCGATGAAGGTTTTGAATCGCAAATAACTAAGAGCACAGTCCTTTCTCTGAGTTTAAATGAGGTCTCTATGAAAGATCATCACTTTTTAGCTTAACGCTACACTGGAATTTACCAACAGAAATTAAAACAAGTCGCGTAAGGCGAAAATACAATATTTAGTCAAGTAGCTGTCGAACTCACAGAATGAAACTGAACGCAATGCAACGCAGCAAGACCGTAGCATCGTCAGTCCACCGCGCACGGCAAAGGCAGTGAAATTGAGAAGAAGAGCGGGGTAGTACTTGCGCTGAGAAGGATAGCACGCTTTTCTGTACCTCTCTTCGTTTTAACTTTCTGAGCGTGTTTTTAATCCAAACATATCATATGTATATGTTTTTGGAATCAGGAACCGACAAGGAATAAGATGAAAGTGTTTTTAAATTGATTTCGAAAAAAACAATTTTTGATAATAATTTTTATATATTTAATTTTCAGAGCTTGTTTTTAATCCGAATATAACATATTTATATGTTTTGGGAATCAGCAAATGATGGAGAATAAGATAAACGTAAATTTGGATCGTTTTATAAATT
Organism: Littorina saxatilis; assembly: GCF_037325665.1. Classification (NCBI taxonomy): domain Eukaryota; kingdom Metazoa; phylum Mollusca; class Gastropoda; order Littorinimorpha; family Littorinidae; genus Littorina; species Littorina saxatilis. The sequence goes on from NC_090245.1 coordinate 17,781,191, forward strand.
TTTATTTTTTTTTACAATTTTCAGATTTTTAATGACCAAAGTCATTAATTAATTTTTAAGCCACCAAGCTGAAATGCAATACCGAAGTCCGGGCTTCGTCGAAGATTACTTGACCAAAATTTCAACCAATTTGGTTGAAAAATGAGGGCGTGACAGTGCCGCCTCAACTTTCACGAAAAGCCGGATATGACGTCATCAAAGACATTTATCAAAAAAATGAAAAAAACGTTCGAGGATTTCATACCCAGGAACTCTCATGTCAAATTTCATAAAGATCGGTCCAGTAGTTTAGTCTGAATCGCTCTACACACACACACACACACACAGACACACAGACACACACACACACACACACACGCACATACACCACGACCCTCGTTTCGATTCCCCCTCGATGTTAAAATATTTAGTCAAAACTTGACTAAATATAAAAAGAGTTTGCGTGTGACGAAAGCACGACACACTTGAGACAGCCCACACAAAAGTAGATCTGACACAAACCTGACCACACAGTTACGCCTATCCAAATGCGCGTTGCAAAATGAGCGTTTTGAATCTTCTTTTTTCTCTGGCGGTACTGACAATATCGTTATTGAAACAATCCCAGTGCACTAAGGAATTTATAGAGCAAATCTCGAAAATAATTATTGAACTCAGCGCTATGCGCTTCGTTCAATAATGAATTTTCTCGATTTGCTCTATAAATCCCTTAGTGCACTGGGATGTCTCAATAACTTAAATAATAATAATAAAACATTCTTTTATAGCGCTGTTCACCGCCGAATGGCAGTCTCATGGCGCTTTACATTAGACATTAAAATTTAACATTTTACATAAAAAGTTTTCTCATAAGAAATAACATACAAGCATTAAAACAATTCATAGACAACGACCACTTATAGTTATATAAAATAATCTAGAAAAATTGTTTTCAAAAAGATGAAAAACCCCACCAAAAAACACGTAAGATAAGTAATAGACACATAGTTACACATAAAAAGTCTGACAATAAAACAGAACTCACATAAAAGCGTACAGATCTAAACCAGAACGAAGATGTAACATAGACTGTGGGACAACTAACAACCAGTCAACAAGCAAACTTATCATTCAGCACATTCACTCACAAGTCACATGCACACATTACGCCACAGCTTCAATGTCCTAATTACTTCGTTCATTTTAGTAAAATGCAGATTTGTACAGGTGAGTCTTCAGTTTCATCTTAAAGGATGGTAGTGAAGGAGACTGGTGGACCGCTAGGGGAAGTGAGTTCCAGAGTGTAGGGACTTGATATCTGAATGATCTTTGTCCAGCTGATTTTAGTTTAGCTCTAGGGACTGTGAGGAGCAGCTGGGATGAGGACCTCAGGGACCTAGTTGGAGAGTACTTTGTCAGTTTTAATGACAAGTAAGGAGGGAGGGTGCCATGAAAGTAGTTGACATCTTTGCTTTATTTCATAGGTGTCTGTCTTTCTCTGTCTGTTTTTCTCTGTCTCATATTCTCAGACACCAGAAATACCCAACAACAGAAGCACACACATGTCATGGATTGCATGAACAGTTCTTATTTGTAGGTAAGTCTCATAAGCCAAATGCATTCTTATAAACGATTAGAAAATTAAACAGCACATAAACACCTCAATAAAAGAATGAGATGAAATGCATGGAAAGGACAAAACCTGCAAACCGGTAATTAAAAGAGGGGTTACAAGGAAGTGGAAACTCAAAGTTCAGTTTCTCTAAACCTTAGCATGTAAATGAGAAATTATGTGTACAAACAGAAAACACACAGTTACCATGTTTGTTATCACGTGTTTATTGATTGATTAAAAAAAATAAAAAAAATTTAAAAAAAGTTTCTCTAAACCGTTTGATCGAACTGTAGGCAGGTTTCACGGTAATCAGACTCTTTGATGTGTGTAAACTTTGCCTTCAAATTACTTGCTTACTGTGTTGATTTTCATCATTTTTTCTGCTTGGCAAGAGTAAGTATGGTATTTGCAATACAAAAAAATAAATAAAAGCTAAAATGTTTGTGTTTGAGCAATTATTTGAGCGAGTTTTTCGAAGCGAACGTGTGAATCCTGACAGACACCATTTCCTTCTGTCACATGACCCCATCTCAAAGTGTGATTCAAGCAGACACGAAATATCACACAAAACTTATGATAATGGGGTTATTAATTCAATTAATACACAAGGTTAGTCTCTGACTAGATAAAATAGGGAACAAATATCAAATGGGAGCATAAAACCGTTTCTGGAAAAATTTTCAATCGCCACCGAAAGTGTCTGTCAGTAAAAAAAACACGTGCTTTGTTTGCAAAGCAAAGCCTAATTTTACACATCGCGTGCTTTTGTCTGTTATTCTTGCTTGTGAACATCATTTTATTGATGTTCTTCACTGGAAAGCAGGTGTATCATCAACAGTATCACAAAATCGCAAAGAATGAACATTTTTGTTGTGATCCGACCGGTGTCTGAAGACTGAATCACACGTTCGGCAAACTTCGTTTTTAACATAAATAACCGAGCCTTTCATCGGAAACGACGTTTCAACCGCTTCATATCGTCTGCAGGAAGAAAAAGAGGAATGCGATACCCAGTAAGTAAAACATTTAATCGTTTTTAGTGCCTTTTGATCAAGTTTTGTTGCGTCTGTCAGCAACGTTCGTCAACCCAACGTTCGACACAGCGACGCACGCATACGGATTTGCAGCATTTGCATTCGGAAAGTGAGGGATTTGTGAGTTCGTTTGCATAATTTCAATCGCTAGTAGGTTTTCCCTTCGTCTCCCATTGTTGTGTTTGCATGTTATTGGCATTTCATTGTGTAAATTGAAAGTTTGTGAGTAACAGTAGTACAATCTGTTGAACGTTGGCGACGCTGACAGACGCAAATATCGAACGTTGCCTTCAATGACAGAAGGGCTTGGCGATCGTACTTTCGATTCGTAGGAACACAATATGGAGACAGCAATGTGCGCTCGTTACCACAACGGTCATGAACCGGTCATGAACCGGTGTAACACGAAATTTTTACTCCACGAAAAATTGACTCCGGAGTAAACTTCCAGTAAAAATCTTGTACGAAAAAAAAACTCTACACAAGGAACTAAATTTTACTCCCCAAGTATTTACTCCCAGTAAACATCTCGTACGAGAAACTTAGGGCCTACTCCTTCGTTTATAATTCGCGCAATATCCCATTTACGTGCAATCCCGTTTTGCCGCCGTCCCATTTTGGCGACATTTCACAAGCCAAGCGTCATCTTACTACCGCATCCCATTTTGGCGCAATCCCGTTTCGCCGCTATCCCATTTTTTTATTTTTATTTTTTTATTTTTACATTTAGTCAAGTTTTGACTAAATGTTTTAACGTAGAGGGGGAATCGAGACGAGGGTCGTGGTGTATGTGTGTGTGTCTGTCTGTGCGTGTGTATGTGTGTGTGTAGAGCGATTCAGACCAAACTACTGGACCGATCTTTATGAAATTTGACATGAGAGTTCCTGGGAATGATATCCCCGGATGTTTTTAATTTTTTTCGATAAATACCTTTGATGACGTCATATCCGGCTTTTTGTAAAAGTTGAGGCGGCACTGTCACACCCTCATTTTTCAATCAAATTGATTGAAATTTTGGCCAAGCAATCTCTGACGAAGGCCGGACTTCGGTATTGCATTTCAATTTGGTGGCTTAAAAATTAATTAATAACTTTTGGTCATTGAAAACCTGAAAATTGTAAAAAAAAATAATTTGTTTCTAAAACGATACAAATTTACATTCATCTTATTTGTCATTATTTTCTGATTCCAAAAACATATAAATATGTTATATTTGGATTAAAAACAAGCTCTGAAAATTAAAAATATAAAAATTATTATTAAAACAAAATTTCCGAAATCGATTTAAAAACAATTTCATCTTATTCCTTGTGGGTTCCTGATTCCAAAAACATATAGATGTGATATGTTTGGATTAAAAACACGCTCAGAAAGTTAAAAAGAATAGAGATAAAGAAAAGCGTGCTATCGATCCTTCTCAGCGCAACTACTACCCCGCTCTTCTTGTCAATTTCACTGCCTTTGCATCGAGCGGTGAACTGACGATGCTACGAGTATACGCTGTTGCTGTAAAAATGCAGTGAGTTCAGTTTCATTCTGTTAGTTCGACAGCTTGACTAAATGTTGTACATGAACAAAGTATGCAAACCAGATGATCCAGCGACGTCCTTCCCAATTTATGTCCAATGGACGTCTACCCACAACACGCCACTGGATGCCGCGTGGTCAGCCAACCATGTGGTGCCAGTCGTGAAAACCAGGTTCTTTGTCCCACAGTGAGACATTCAAGTTGGGGACTTTGTGACCGCTGACTTTGTCAGCATGGATGGAAAGGTGGAGAGATACAGGGCGGTGATCATCCCCAAGTCAACCCATTTCCCGGATGGGCCAGATCGAGAGGAGATCTGTGTGAAGTGTTTGCGCGCAAAAAAAATGGGAGATACTATGTCTTTCCTAATGTTGATGACATTTCATGCTTGCCAATGGCTCAGATAAATAAAATCCCACCAACCAACCATGAACAACAGGGGGGATTACTTTTTTTGACATGTGACCAAGTCTCATTTGAGCGTTCACAGTGTTACTTGAGAATAGCACACCCCCTTGAATTGGGACCAAAGAAAAAGCATTGTATATATGCATTTTTGAATGCTTTTCTAAAGTCATAAGTTCATTTGTGAAAAAAAAAAATTTTTTTTTAGGGATTGTTTTGCTGAATACATGCAGTTAAGAAATTGACCCCGTTTTCAAATTTAGGGGTTAGGGTTGCCCCATAGCCCACGTATGTCTGTGTGACTGTGTCAAATATCAATCTACTCTGCGTACAAAATGTACAGATGTTTGTTTTTCGATTTTAGAATGATTTCTTAAGCTGGCTAGAACTTCTGAGGTCTACAGGAAACGATAAAGATAAAAAATGTACAAAATATAAGTAGCGTCCTTTATCTTACCATTGTTCTAATCAATGCTGTCCCTTTATTTGCAAGTTAACCATTTTTCTTAATGTGTTCAAGGAGTATGTTAAACATTATTATCAATGGTTGCTTTAAACTGCACCTTTGGGCAGTTATTATGCACTAAAGTTGTAAAAGCATGTTTTGGGGGTTTTAGGATATTGCGTCTTGGAACGCCAATCATCTTGGAAATACGAATGTTCATATAATTTTTTTTACTGTTTTGGATAGATAAAAAGTTGAACTCTTGGTGCAAACTGTTTTTTGGTCCCTGTTTGACTATTTATTATTTTGGAATATTGTGAGGGGGAAACTGCAATCCTCAATATCATGAAACGTGCCTGTAGCAGATCAACAAAGACAGGCAGTAGTCTTTGTCTTCTTGTCGAATGCCTCAAACTTGGACACCAGGCTTAGGTGCACGAACCGAACGTGGGTGCCACCCATATGGAAGAGAACAAACTGCGGGGTTTGATTCGTTGAAATCACAACAAATCTCAGTTTCAACCAATCCAACACCACGGCTGGCTCCGACCCGGTTGGTAACTTCGTCGTGCATCTCTGCCCAAGGCTCAGGTGCACGAACCGAACGTGGGTGCCACCCAAACGGGAGATAACAAACTGCGAGGTTTGATTGGTTGGAATCACAACAAATCTCAGTTTTAACCGTGCACCTCAGCCCTGCTGAAAGGCAGTAGTTGATAGAGAGAGAGAGAGAGAGAGAGAGAGAGAGAGAGAGAGAGAGAGAGAGAGAGAGAGAGAGAGAGAGAGAGAGAGAGAGAGAGAGAGAGAGAGAGAGAGAGAGAGAGAATCTGGAGCACAGACAAGATGACTCCAGGACCTTCAGTTTGCGGAGAAGGGTGCTTGAATATGAGATAACGGGAATGGGGATGAGGTCGGGGTGGAGGAGGGCAAACATGCAGATGACTGTCAAAGGAGGTTGGGCCCATCAAAAAAAGAAAAAAGTAAAATGATAGGAGAGAGAGAGAGAGAGAGAGAGAGAGAGAGAAAGAGAGAGAGAAAGAGAGAGAGAGACAGAGACAGAGACAGAGACAGAGGGTGGGTGTTTGGGGGTAGTGGTGGTTGGGGGTGGCGGTGAAAGAAAAAACCTTGAAGAGTATGAAAATCGTCGCTGCTTGACAGTTCCTACTGTGTGTTTGCCACCCCAAACAGAGAAACCATCTTCTGAGCAATCTTTCCTCCCTTTCTCTCCTCCAAGAAACCGGCAGAAGCAAACAGATCATCTCGTCTCCTCTGGTTCCAAGGCACCGGATGTGCGTCATCATGTCTCAGACCGATCACAGGATGATGGAGGACCGGAGATCGGCCAATAATGACCGGGGAGTCGCTTCCCTTTGTCGAGTTGCTTCCCTTCGTGTTTGTCCACTTACTCCCCTTTCATGCAGGTGCCGAATGGCCTCCCTTCTTCTGTCCACTCTGCATCTCTCTCCTTCCTCTCCCCTCTGAGGAAGCTGTTTTTTCTCTCTCCCCTGTGTGTATTCTGGAACATCGATGGTGCTTGTAGGAGGGGGAATGTTGAGTATTATCGCTTATTTTGGTTTGTTCAATATATTTGTTGTCTGTTTCAAATTCAGAGAAAAAAGGCCCAGAAAGAACGAATCTTTGAAAACAAATTATGACCTACAAAATAATTTAATACAAAACGATCAGCAACGGTATTTTTTTTAACAAAATAAACCAAAAAGCTGAAAGGAAAGATGAGTGTGTGGGTGTGTGTGACCATGTTTGAATTTATTCGGATTTAGTTCTCTTTCCTTGTTTGTATTATGATTGTGTAAGTGTAAAGCGCTCTGGGCTCGTCACCACGAGGTTTACGCGCTATATAAGTAATCGTTATTATTATTATTATTATTATTATTTTCCCTCTCATTTATGTTGATTATTCTTCTTTAAAACTGAGGCTGTCTTCCATGCTTATTCATGACAGGAACGGGAAACAACGCAGATGACCTTATTTTTCCAACTCTGTCAGTTAATTATTGCGATAAATCGAAAGCATGTTATTCGTATGGTTTTCGTTTGCCAAATGGTTTTCGTTTCTGTCTCTGACTACAAAAAGTTAATTTCCAGCAATATAACATCAAACAAATTCAGGAAGTAACAGAGCGCAAATTGAGTGTCTTATCTATCTTTAAAGTACACTCAACGATATCTAATCGTAGTGAGTCACGTGTGTGTGTGGTTAGTTCAGAATTCATCACTCATGACGATTGTTTACTTTCTTTTAAACTTACTTTTGATTCTATGTTTTGTATTTCTATAAGCTGGAGTTTTAGCGTGTTCTAAATTAGTTCACTCATGCTGCTCGTTGGCTGATCAATCTTGCGAGCAAATATTCTTAACTTGAAGTATCCTCACTTTTTAGCGGACGAAATAAGTTGAAGAAACATTAATAACCCTCCATTCTCCACACTCTTTTGTAAATATAGCACCCCCTTGAAAAGAAAACAAGAACTGGAATTAATCCATATTTTGTTCCCCTTTCTACATCTGAAAATAAAAATCAAATCGCTCTGCTATGCAAATCATAACAGACCAAATTACAAGATAATCGAAAACCTCAACTCCTGGTCTCAGAGCTGCCAAAAATCCGTTCAAAGGCAGATATTTAAAATCAAACACAAACTGTTGATATTGAATCCCCGTAACGCCTGGCATTTCAGGTCTTAATGATCACAAATCCATTTGCAAACAAAGACAGAGAGGGTATCAGAAACTCACTTTAATTAACCTCGATTACCTCCAGCTTTTCAAAACGTCATACTTGAAAATCTCTTCTCAGCATAAGCTGGTGGGGAACCATAAACAATATTGCTAAGCCTGTATAGAACGGGCGACGACGGTTAGAAACTTGAGTGTCGTTTGTTATGTAAAGTCCGATTCGCTCTGCCATTTGCATGAGCCACAAGAGAAGCGGTACCAGCACTTCAAATTTCCATTTGGGTCTTTTCGCCCGAAGCGCGTGCGAGAGCCTTTTGCGAGGGATGCGGTATTCTTCTCTCACCTCCTTCATGGCGTGAGAAACAGTTCCCTGGCTCGCTCCCCGCACTTCCCATTGCCACCGGTTCACCTATCGAACGCCGTAATTGCGACTTAAGATCAGCGCGATTAATTACACAAATATGTCGCTTTTACCGCAAACAATCCCGCGGTTGTTGAAAAGCAGAACTCCCCGCTTTCCCTTGTACTCGAAGAAGAGAAACCTGGGACCAATAAAAATAAAAAATAAAAATAAAAAAAAGAGGAAAAAAGTTTTAACGCCTACGGTGGTTAAAGAGTGAGAGAAAAAGGCGGGTTGCTGGTGAGAAGAGTGGAGAATAATCGACGGGACTGGGAGCGACACGGAATCTCACTATTGCTCTTTTCTTCTCGGCTAGGACTCGACGGAAGGCGGCAGTTCTGCGGCAATAGCCGACATCTATCCTTCCTTTTACCTGCAATCGAAGGGAAAAGTGGGGAGAGCTACAGCTCTTTTCTTTCTTTTTTTCTGCTTCTATGAGGTGGCACAACATTTGTGGTCTGACACATTCCGATTCAAAAACGGGCTTGAAGTTGGTCTTAATTCATCCTTTTTTGAAGAGAGGAACTGCCTGTCAAGGTATTGGATAATTCTGGAGATTAGAATAAAAGCAGAACGTTAAAAAACAATTCCCCCCCTTCGTCACAAATTATAGAAAAAAAAAGAACTAATTCTTGTGCTTGGCTGTGCTAGAAATGTACTGCTCTCGTTAAGGGTCTTTTGTCGTGAATATGAAAAGTACCCGTCATGCACCACGAATCGATGCTTCCTGTGGTTTGCGCGTGCGCAGAACATGACAAGGGAGGAAATTACAGGAAACTCTCAGTCTTTTCCTCCCCGGGAGCTGTTGGAGGCTGCTTCAAGTTGAGAGACGTGGCTGTAGAGCTATACAGCCGAACGTCAAGAAACTTTTTGTGTGTGTGTTTTGCCGCTTTCGTGTCTTATGCTCGTGTTTTCGTGGTTTGTTCAAATGTTTTGTGATTCGAAGAAAAAGAAGGAGAATAATAATAAGGAGAGGTTTGTTTCTTGATCTGTACGTCTGATTTGTTAGACCATTTCCAGAAGAAGAAGGTGGGAAAGGAGGTTGAGGAGGAGGAGTAGGATGACGATGATGATGATGATGATGATGATGATAATGATGATGATGACGGCGACGACGACGACGATGATGATGATGATGATGATGATGAGGAGGAGGAGGAGGAGGAGGAGGAGGAGGAGTAGTAGGATGATGATGATGATGATGACGATGATGATGATGATGATGACGATGAGGAGGAGGAGGAAGAGTAGGATGATGATGATGATGATGACGACGATGATGATAAGGAGGAGGAGGAGGAGGAGGAGGATGATGATGATGATGATGATGATGATGATGATGATGAGGAGGAGGAGGAGTAGGATGATGACGATGACGATGATGATGAAGAGGAGGAGGAGGTTGAGGAGGAGGAGTAGGATGACGATGATGATGATGATGATGATGATGATAATGATGATGATGATGATGATGAGGAGGAGGAGACCTACATCCTCTAGATGTGAAATAGATAAATAACTGAGAATACAAAAAAATAAAATAAAAACAAAAGAAACAAGTAAGATTGTTTGTATCAATCAATCAATCAATCAATATATCAATCAATCAATCAATCAATCAATCACTCACTCACTCAATCACTCAATCAATCACTCAATCACTCACCCACCCATTCACTCAAGCAATCAATCAAGCAATCAAATAAACGATTGATTGAACAAAAAATCTGACGAACAGCAAGCAGGTGGTGACAACATAATCACACACACAAAACTACGGTAAAACTCTAAGTCACCTCCTTCACAGTCAAAACACATAATTAACCCCAAAAACATTTGATGAATCACCGCCCCAATCCAAGCGACAACATCAGGACATGCACCCTGTCGCACCCGGCCCTGTACCAAACCGACATCTTTAATTCCGACAAAATCAAACACTACTTCATTCCGTTCCAGGGCTCCAAACCGGTATCGGCAGGACCAGATTAGACCCAGCTTTCATCCTCCACGTCCAACCGGAAGGAACTCTTTTTGGTGGGAGTTCGATTCAGTCGACATCTCGCACCTAATGACGTCACACAGGTATCGGAGATGAAGGGAAACAGCCGAGGACAATGGAGGCAAAGGCAGAGACCGAGGGAAGGGGAAATTGGGGCAGATCAGGTTGGATGTTGGACGGGATATGAAGATCATTTAGGTTCAGGAAACCAAGACTTACGGCCCACGGATTTTTGGAGGACAAGGGGCTTTCAGAGAAGAATGGTTCTCTTTTTTTATGACCGTACATTGTTTTTTTTTTTGGTTATTTTTTTTTTGTTGGGGGGGCCCCACGAAGATTGGAAATGGGGGAAAATGAAGCGGGGGTGACAAGTTTTAAGGTGTGAAGGATAAGGTGGTTGGGGGTGGTGGCAGATGAAGAAGTGAAGTATTTCAAAATTCCGAGAATTGTGTGTATTTCTGAAAATAAAATGTACACGGGGGAAAAAAAGAAGAAATAGAATAGATTCGGATAGATCAATATAATATAAACAAGTCGCGTAAGGCGAAAATACAACATTTGGTCAAGCTGTCGAACTCACAGAATGAAACTGAACGCAATGCAATTTTTCAGCAAGACCGTATACTCGTAGCATCGTCAGTCCACCGCTCGTGGCAAAGACAGTGAAATTGACAAGAAGAGCGGGGTAGTAGTTGCGCTGAGAAGGATAGCACGCTTTTCTGTACCTCTCTTCGTTTTAACTTTCTGAGCGTTTTTTTTAATCCAAACATATCATATCTATATGTTTTTGGAATTAGGAACCGACAAGGAATAAGATGAAAGTGTTTTTAAATTGATTTTGAAAATTTAATTTTGATCATAATGTTTATATTTTTAATTTTCAGAGCTTGTTTTTAATCCAAATATAACATATTTATATGTTTTTGGAATCAGAAAATGATGAAGAATAAGATGAACGTAAATTTGGATCGTTTTATAAAAGAAATATTTTTTTTACAATTTTTAGATTTTTAATGACCAAAGTCATGAATTAATTTTTAAGCCACCAAGCTGAAATGCAATACCAAAGTCCGGCCTTCGTCGAAGATTGCTTGGACAAAATTTCAATCAATTTGATTAAAAAATGAGGGTGTGACAGTGCCGCCTTAACTTTTACAAAAAGTCGGATATGACGTCATCAAAGGTATTTATCGTAAAAAAGAAAAAAATGTCCGGGGATATCATTCCCAGAAACTCTCATGTAAAATTTCATAAAGATCGGTCCAGTAGTTTGGTCTGAATCGCTCTACACACACACACGCACAGACACACTCACATACACCACGATTCCCCCTCTATGTTAAAACATTTAGTCAAAACTTGACGAAATGTAACAAGAAGAGGGAAATGTTTGGCTAATGAAATCCGTATACGTTTTTGTTGAATTTATTCAAGGATTTAAGTTTGAATAAAGACGGCTGAAGCCCACACAGTCAAACATCGAAGACATGTTTGGATCAAAAACAATGATGTTTAGCCATAGTTCGTTATACGCGTTGGTGTGCGAGAATATGTAAGCGCAGTGCTTTAAAGATGTCCATGTGTGAACGTGTAAGTGGGCGTAGTCGAATGTCCATGTGGGAGTGGAGCATATAAGAATGCCCATGTGTGAATGTGTAAGTGGAGCGTATAAGAATGTGTAAGTGGAGCGTGGTCGAATGTCCATGTGTGAATGGGTAAGTTGAGCGTATACGAATGTCCATGTGTGCGATGTGTAAGTGAGACATGGATGTGTTCATGTCTGAATGCGTAAGAACAATGCAAGGAATGTCCAGAGAGGTATGTGGGAGGTGTTTCTATAACCTGCCCTGTTATATAGTGCTATATGTTTTATGTAAAATCAATGTCTTGTTTGTATTATTGTTATGTACCACGCCTGAATTTCTCTATGAGATAATAAAGTATTCTTATTTTTATTCTTATTCTTATGTAAATTTCGGTGAATGACGTTGAAGTATGGTTTGTAAGGGAACATAATTATGACACATGCTTATGGCACGCAGGATCGGTTTTGTATAGTTTGCGTGCGTGTGACGGGACTTTATTAAAGCAGTTAGCAGTCTTGTCCGTGTCAGTCAATACGGACGGATGCAACATTGTTTTGCTTTCATTTGGTATACTATATTAAAGGGACTGGGTGACCGAGTGGTAACGCACTTGCGCTCGGAATCAAGAGGTTGCGTGTTCGACCCTGGGTCAGGCCGCTATTTTCTCCTCCCTTTCCTAACCTAGGTGGTGGGTTCAAGTGCTAGTCTTTCGGATGAAACGAAAAACCGAGGTCCCTTCGTGTACACTACATTGGGGTGTGCACGTTAAAGATCCCACGATTGACAAAAGGGTCTTTCCTGGCACAATTGTATAGGCGTAGATAAAAATGTCCACCAAAATACCCGTGTGACCTGGAATAATAGGCCGTGAAAGGTGGATGCAGCGCCTAAAGGCAGTCGATCTACTGGCCGATGTGAATGCGTGATATATTGTGTAAAAAATTCCATCTCACACGGCATTAATAGGTAACATGCGCCTTGAGTCGCCTTGTGTGGTGAGATAAGTGCGCGGTATAAATCCTCGTAAATAAATAAATAAAATAAATAAATATTAGTTGGGGAAATGGCTTTTGAAAATGAAAGAAATATCAGTAAGAAAACTAATATTTCCTTGGGATACTGTGTCCTTGTGTTACAGATCCCATTTTGAATGTAACGACCAAAATTCAAACACATTAAAAACGCTATTATAGCTGAGAAATTTGATCTAGTGGTATTCTGGAAGTGTTGCGAAAGACAAAGACTTGTCTTCAATACGAGGCTTATATCGCGCGTATTCCGTGGGTACAGTTCTAAGCGCAGGGATTTTAATTTTTTTTAATTTTTTTTAAATATTTTTTATTTTATGCAATTTATATTGCGCACATATTTAAGGCACAGGGATTTATTTATGCCGTGTGAGATGGAATTTTTTTTACACAATACATCACGCATTCACATCGGCCAGCAGATCGCAGCCATTTCGGCGCATATCCTACTTTTCACGGCCTATTATTCCAAGTCTCACGGGTATTTTGGTGGACATTATCTATGCCTATACAACTTTGCCAGGAAAGAACCTTTTGTCAATCGTGGGATCTTTAACATGCACACCCCATGTACACGAAGGGACCTCGGTTTTTCGTCTCATCATTTTCGTCTTGACGGATCTATTCTTTTTTGTTTAAAACATAAATATAAAAGTGTACATGTGTATTGTATGGAGCAAGCATGAAATAAGTTTGTTTCAGAAGAGACCTTACAAGAGATCATTGACATTGCATTCTTTTCAGTTTCTACGACAACGATAAGGAACACGGCTACATAATCAGCACAGGCAGAATAGGCAAGTTTGATGTTAATTTTCGTGCTAGGGTCTGAATTTCGGCATTATCCGATACCTAGGTATGGTCGATGAGGGCAAATGCTGTTTCTTGAAAGAAAAACACGGTCTGAACAGTTCTTTGGTTAATATCTGTCTTTCAAAATATTTCGGGGATCGCTTAATTATCAGTTCATCCATGAAACCGAAAACAGGATGCTCATTTAACAAGCAAATCAAAAAGAACAAAGACCGAGATGACAGTGTTCCTACACTTCGACTCAGACGCCGTCACACCACCGACATATGTTTTCCTTTAATTACAGAGTTCACGGACTGCAAAAATACAATGCATTTACGACTCTTTATTCAGAGTGCAGAAAATCCAAAGCCGCAAAATCGTTCCTGAAAAACTCAAACAACATGATTATCATTTTGACAATGGCGGGAGAATACGATCCCATCCGGTGCTCGACGTGCTCTCGTTCAAAATCTCGCCGCCCTCGGATAGGACCAAGACCAGCCAAATCCACACACGCAGCAGCAGTAGCAACAACAACAGTGTCCATATTGCCTTTGGCCGAGTCAGTGACAGTTAGCTCACGGCGTGTATGGTGTTGAAGATGTTTTGTTTTCGTGAATCATCGACCTTTTGGTGACTGCAGGCCGATGTGGTCTCTCTTTGTGTCCGCCTCATGATTAAAAACCATCTTCCCTGTTCCTCCCAGCTGCACGTGCATGGCAATGGGCGCCGGCGCGCGCATCACTTCCGTTTGCCGCCATGACAGAGGAGAGTTCGTCAAGGGAGGAAACTTGTTTGCATAGTCTTCCTGTGGACCCGCTCTTAATCACAAGGCCGAGACGGAAGATGGGATATTGGTCGTCATGTTTAAAGGGAGAAGTGTGAAGATTGCGGACGAGAGCCAGTGATTTGAAATTCAACGAGTAATTCTTCGCCCCTCTACTGCTCGCCCCTCCACCCCTCCCCCTTTCTCCTCCTCCACTGCCTCCTCTTGCTCGTACATCGAAACGAACATTTCACGCGACAGTCCAAACCTCAAACGTTATCCACCTGCCCCCCTCCCCCTTCTCCCGCCTACCCCCTCCCCGCCGTCCCCCATTAAAACAACTAAACTTTTGCAAGAACACCAAATCATTCACAGGAGCCGTTTATATGGAACAAATACGTTTGCTCATAACATGCAAATGGTCATCTGCACATCTCAAATCCAAACTTAAGAACCAGGAAAGTGTATGAAGTACTTTTTCAATAAAATGAGCGCTGCGAAAGAAAGTCGGATTTCAAATGAAGGCAAAAAACAAGAAGTAGAACTACTGAGGACAAACAAGAACTGTTGGGCTAAAACAAAAGTGAAGAATACTGGAGAAGAGATGATACGTAGAACGGAGTAGCTACATTGATCTTGCTTAATTGTGCTTGTGTGTGCTCTTCGTGAGCTGAGTGTTATCAAATTCCCTTTACTATAGGATTTTACAGAAGCATAACAAACAAATATGTCTGCCATCTATTTTTGTCTTATTTTAGTGCTGACACTTGGGGCGGGGATGTAGCTCAGTCGGTAGCGCGCTGGATTTGTATCCAGTTTGCCGCTGTCAGCGTGAGTTCGTCCCCACGTTCGGCGAGAGATTTATTTCTCAGAGTCAACTTTGTGTGCAGACTCTCCTCGGTGTCCGAACACCCCCGTGTGTACACGCAAGCACAAGACCAAGTGCGCACGAAAAAGATCCTGTAATCCATGTCAGAGTTCGGTGGGTTATAGAAACACGAAAATACCCAGCATGCTTTCTCCGAAAACGGCGTATGGCTGCCTAAATGGCGGGAAAAAAATCGGTCATACACGTAAAAATTCCACTCGTGCAAAAAACACGAGTGTACGTGGGAGTTTCAGCCCACGAACGCAGAAGAAGAAGAAGAAGTGCTGACATTTGAGAAACATTGTTTTTTTTGTTTTACAATGCAATATCTGCCTGGAACTAACGAGAAAAGTTACGAGAAAAGTTACGGCCGTTTTGATGCGAGTTTTATTTCCTTCGTATGAAAACATTTTCCACTCAATTACAACAAGAGCTACAGAATCCAACACTTTCCTCGTGTAACGAGTTTTCCTGCGTAAAAAAAAAAAGTCAGAAGAAGGAAAATGAAAATAGAAAAAAGAAACTCGAGCATCACTGTTCATTTCCTTTGCCCGGCCCTTTAGACTTCTTTCATCTTGCAATTTTAGCACTTAGTAACTTGCATTAATCCCCATTAACTGAACAAACCCGGGCCAATACACTCCTGGAGAATGTTTTCTCTCTCTGCAGAAAAAGTCAGAAGTGTGTACCGGTCTCCATTTCTTTGCTTTTCTCCCCCCGACCACTCAGCAAAAAGCGGGCACTTTGTCGCATTACGCCGATTTCTCCCTCCGCTACTCCAGAAATCAATACACCGAATGGCAGAGCAGCAATAGAGTCCGGGGCTGACTTCCTTCCCGGGAAGAAAAAAGAACCTTTCACCGAAGGAATGGCTCCAACAGGAAGCACCCATTCAGCTTTTCGCGCGGATGAATCCCTGGTAAAATCTAGTGCGCTATATTTCCAGGCGAAATCACGCCAATCGTCTGCCGGGGTGAATAAGAGCGACATTAGCCTTCGAGTTCGATCCACCCCGCGCTATCCTGGCGGCCCGCGATCGAAGACTAATGCTTTCCCGCGCTTGCTCGGAAGCGCAGACGCACACACCGGAAGAACGCTCGGCGCGCGATGAGTGGCGGGAAAAGCGACAGGATGCAGCAGGAGCGATCGGACATCGCGTATTGGCTGAGACGCGCTGCTTCACAGAAGAGTTTGAGATTTGCTTTTCCTCCTAGTTCTTTTTTTCTCCTCCTCTTCTTTTCCTTTCCTTCTTCTTCTTCTTCTTCTTCTTCTTCTTCTTCTTCTTCTTCTTCTTCTTCTTCTTCTTCTTCTTCTTCTTCTTCTTCTTCTTCTTCTTCTTCTTCTTCTTCTTCTTCTTCTTCTTCTTCTTCTTCTTCTTCTTCTTCTTCTTCTTCTTCTTAAATGTCTTCTCAGTATTTTCCTTCTTTTTCTTCTTGACATTCTTCCCTCCGTCCCTTTTTTTGTTCCTCAATCTCTTCCTCCTTCTTCTTGATCTCTCTGTCTATCCCTCTCTCTTTCTCCCTTTCTCTCTCTCCCTCCCTCTCTCTCTCTCCCTCTCCCTCTCTCTCTCTCTCTCTCTCTCTCTCTCTCTCTCTCTCTCTCTCTCTCTCTCTCTCTCTCTCGTGTCTTCCTCCTTCTATTTTATTTTAAATTCGTTCAATCAATTTGTTTCTTGTTCGCCGTCTTTTTCTACTGCATTTTTTTTTGCTTCCGGAAAGAACTTTTCCTCCAGGTTCTATTTTGAGGGATATATTGATACAGTTGAAGAGAGTTTGGCAATGGGTTGAGAAAGTTCGAGAAGTGTTTGACAGCAATGGTTTGGCTGGACTGATCCTTGTGACAAGTAAATAAAGAAGTTGCATGTTTTAGTGCAAACGCCTAGCCTGCCCTTAGCTGTGAAATTGTCGTGAAGTATTCCAACTTGAATATTGAGTTAACTGCAACCTACTTTTTAAGACTGCAATTTCAAAGGTTAGAGAGAAAAATGTTACCGCTGTTTTAAAACAGTTTTGAAAAGAATTTGCTCAAACTAAAAATCGTGTCCATTTTTTCTTATCTGTGATTTTTGTATTCATTCCATGGCGAACTGTATGATTTGTTTTATGTAGCTAGATGAGGTTAAACCTTTCTAAAAATGTGAATCTTTTTAAACTGAAGGGTCCTATGGTCAACCAAGGTAGCCAAAGTGATTACATGGTTTTAACGCCTGATAAAAAAAAAACCACAACTCCATATCGCCAGCATTCCTAAATCCACTGAGAGGGTTACGTACTTTACATAAAGGAGTTACTACTTGGAACCTGTTGACATTAAGAATGTGAGTTATTTGATCACAGATTAACTTTCGGTTGTTTTCATGCCATCATATATAGATTTAAAAAAAGAAATCATTCTTTTCCTGTAAACCAACACAGATTTATCACAAATTATAACTTGTCAATATGCGTTACACAAATCCTGTACAAAAATGAAATACTGCAAATTGCTATACCGCTGCTGGTTCTGTTTAGTGTGATTTTTTAAAATTGTGAATTAAAATTGTAAGCAATCAATCAATCAATCAATGAAGCTTATATCGCGCATATTCCGTGGGTACAGTTCTAGGCGCTCTGCAGTGATGCCGTGTGAGATGAAATTTTATACGGCCAGTAGATTGCAGCCATGTCGGCGCATATTTACCTTTCACGGCCTTATTCCAAGTCACACGGGTATGGTAGACAATTATTAACTGTGCCTAAGCAATTTTGCCAGGAAAGACCCTTTTGTCAATCGTGGGATCTTTAACGTACACACCCAATGTAGTATACACGGGGGGTGGTTCGGACACCGAAGAGAGTCTGCACACAAAGTTGACTCTGTGAAATAAATTTCCGCCGAACCTGGGATCGAACTCGCGCTGACAGCGGCCAACTGAATACAAATCCAGCGCGCTACCAACTGAGCTATATCCCCGCCCCTGCATTCCCTATTTAACTTACATTTCAGTAATAACATGAATCTGTTTCCTTTTTCATAACTCATGTTTTTTGTATTCATATTTTATTTGAGTTTTGGTAAGTTTTTCGAAGCAGAGTTTTTGTGAAAAGCATATTTTACATGCTGGAACTCTAGTGGGCAGTTAAGACAAGCCGTAAATTGTCCATCTATTTTAGGGTTTTTCTCTCTCTGGATTTATGAACAGCACTTCCACATTCTGCATTAGACTTGAGACTGCAAAGTGAGCCAGCACGTGTGTTTGTCACACACAATTTAGAAAAGGAATCAGAAAAAATATTCCTCCGAGACGTTGGTTGAAAGACTGTCAAGAGTATGTCTTCATGGACAAACATGTCTGTGGTCAGGTTGCAGTAAATTGTTGCATACAATTACAACGTTGAAGTCTAGAATACTCTGGTATTTTCCCTTTAAATCAAGCTTGTATAGTCATGGATTGGCCGATACAATTTGCTACATAAAGAGAGAGAGAGAGAGAGAGAGAGAGAGAGAGAGAGAGAGAGAGAGAGAGAGAGAGAGAGAGAGAGAGAGAGAGAGAGAGAGAGAGAGAGAGAGAGAATTGAATTGAACTTTATTTAACAAGGATTAAGATTTAAGGCTACGTCTTTTCTTACAATCTGTCCTTGGGACGCATAGACACACAATTATATAATTAAAAGATTAAAAATTAAAAAGTTAAAAAGTTAACCAACAAAAGGAGGTCGGAAAACGTGATAATAAAGATGACGATGATGATGATGATGATAATGATGATGATGATAATGATGAAGATGAGGCATGAAGAGCATACATTATGTGGTTATTCATAAAATCAAATGCATACTATGCAGGTAATTATAAACACAAGCTGGTAGCAATCGAACATGAAGCAATAGTGTAACAAAAATATGTTCCGAATATACAATGCACAGCATATCTTTGACGTAAGAGAGAGAGAGAGAGAGAGAGAGAGAGAGAGAGAGAGAGAGAGAGAGAGAGAGAGAGAGAGAGAGAGAGAGAGAGAGAGAGAGAGAGAGAGAGAGAGAGAGAGAGAGAGAGAGAGAGAGAGAGAGAGAGAGAGAGAGAGAGAGAGAGAGATAGAGAGAGAGAGAGTTGTTAGCAGAAGTACATGGGCAGAGGATAGTGTCCCTTTACAAACATATACATGATCCATGTAGTCTCGCAAGACCACATATACCATGCATTAGTCAAACCATTGAAGACCACTTTCCTCATTAGAAGGAAATGTTGCTCCCGAGTACGGGTCAATTATAATCGTGCTCTTCTGCTGCTGACTTTGGCGCCCCCGATAATGAGATGTATTAGTCTCACACAGCTCAATACCCATCTCAAGAGATGCTGGAGGAAGGACGTCGGAGGAAACTAACTATCCATTCTAGGGACGGGGCGTGCTTTGGCAGAAATCGTCTCTTACAAAGTCAGCAATCACACCAAATATCACGCATCTTTTTATCGAGCCGCGCGTTTTCCGATCCCAAACTTTCACCTCGTCGCGGGAGAGTAAAAGGTCGGCTTGGAAAAGCAACGACAGAGGAAAGGAGGAGTCGCGCTTTGGATTAAAGGAAAACACCTATCATTTGCACTTCCTTTGGCTGTGTCCCGAGCCCGGGCGAAAAAGCACATCTGAGGAATCGAATCTTGGCAAGGAGCTCTTGACTTCAGCACAAGTTCCTGTGAGGTTTCGGTATCGGCTGTTTTGTCAAAGCTGATTGCATCAGATTTAGATAAAAATTTCAAGCAAACGAGGAACATTTTTTTGTTAAATTTGCTCGTTTGCGTTTGTGTTTAAATGTGATCAATATAATGTATTAATATGAAGAACTCATAAAGCCGATCAAGTTTTTCGCTTGTAAGCACTGGATTATTAACGGATCCAGAAGTGATATTTTGCTCATGAAGAATATAAAAGGTTCAGTTTAGCTGTGAATTATCATGCTTTAAATTTCAGGAGATAAAAGTAGTTCAAAGTAATAAACTCAGAACAAAATGTATGAGACAAAGCCAGCATTCTCCTGGGGTTTCTTTGTAATTTTTTTTGTCTCGGCCACAACTCCGGAGGCAGCTTTTTGTGTGTGTGCCAAAGAACATGCGCATGAAACACTTGAAAAATCAGTTCTACGGTCATTCTTGTACAAAACCTCCCCTCTCCGACAACAACGCATACTCCGACTCCGACACCAGCCCCCCCCCCCCACCCCATCCACCCCAACCCCATCCACCCCAACCCCCTCTCATCTATCCACCGTCCAGGACTGGGGCCAGTAGAAAAGATGTCTTTTTGTAGATGTGTAGACACGTTGATGTTTCTGCGGACGTGCCTCAGTGTCCGGACCTGGGTTCCGACAGTAGAAACAAGAACAGGAGCGAGGAGGGAGGGGGGGTGGGGGGTACGGTGGCAGGCGGAGGAGGGGGGTGGGGTGGTTTGGAAGGGATGAGGAAGAGAGTGAAAGGTGCCTTTTTATGGACGTGTAGACGTGTCGTTGTTTCTGCGGTCGTGTTTTGTCCGGACACAGGTCCGGACAGTAAAACAAAGACAGGAATGAGAAGGGTGGGAGGAAGGATGCTGGAAAGGAGGAGGTTCGGAATGGGGGAGGGGGGCGCAGGAGGAAAGTCAGGGGGACGGAAATCAAAGCTCAATATGGCTCCGGAACAACGTGCATCGGCCCGCTGGCCGGCCCAGCACTCAATACGGCAATTTCCCCTTGCTGATAGACTTACACGCCCAGTCAGATCCGCCCCTCGCTCTCGCTTCTCTCCCCCTTTTTTTTGGCCTGGACTGAATTCCCTCCCTTGGAGACTCCACCAACGCTTATGCTGCTGCTACCACCTCCACCAGCACAACCGCCACAACCACCACCGCCATAATGTGAATGGGGCTACTTTTTCCCTTGGAAGATCCACCACCGCTGCTTCTACAGCCACCACTACCTCCACCATCACCGGCACCACCACCACAACCGCCTCAAACCCCCACCGGCATGATGTGCATGGGGCTACTTTTCCCCCTTGGAAAATCCACCACCGCTACCGCTTCAGACCACCCCCACGACCGCCTCAACCACCATCGCCATGATTTGTATGGGGTTACCTTTTCCCGTCTCCTTTCCGTTCGTTTCCTCCGTGTCCCGGCTTCTTTGCATGTCCTGTCGGCCCCGTTCTCCCCGTGTCGTGCTGGGGATGGTTTTCCTGCATGAGTAATATGCTACAGTCCCGGGGAAACGCTATACCTCGCCTTTCCTTCTCCCTTCTGGTTGCGCCGTTTTCTGGAACAGTATCTGTTGTTGCTAGATCAGTGTTCATCTTGTACTGATCTCAGATTCTGCAAGATATAAACTATGCATACTGATCTTCTACGTCCAAGAAACAGTTTTTTTTTAATGTACCCCCATGTGTTATTAAAAACAAAAACAAACTTTCTTTGCCTTGATAGGCGTTGTGCTAATAAGTCCGGGATCACCAGAACTGCGGTGTGGTTTGTATTATTGATGTGCGAGTTGTTGGATTGCCCTTAATTCATTTAATTCAATTTGTTTGCCTTGTCAAAGTGTAAGGGCATGGTAAGCCATATCAACCTCTTCCTCGTTCTGAATTCATAAGTCATAGTTAGGAGTTTTTAGACATGACGTTTTTTTGTGTTTGCCTTTTTTTTTAAGTCGTGCGGATGGCTTTCCGACTTACTGGAAGGCTGCTCTTGGAAAAGAGTCATTCACGACCTCTCTCCTCTGAATGTTGAGTATTAATTCACACGTTTTGTGTCCATCTGAAGCCGGTTGTTTTTTCCCCTGAAAAACAAAAGCTGTTGTTGGCGGCCCATACCCTGACAGGAGTGACGGGCATTGAATCTGAATATTCCTAAACCGGATCCAGTGCCCCGAACATAAATCGTTTGCAAGCTCTGGAATTTAGATCATCCGTTCGGTTGATTTCATAAGTGTGTCCTACTTCCCAATGGCTTGGTGCACTGTATTCTTTAAACTCATTTTCCTTGAAAGTGGGGACAGTTTTTTTTCTCAATGCTTTAGTCTGTAAATGACATTCAGACTTTAAACAGCAGCCCAAAGCCTTTTCATTCACTTAATATTTTCCTTTCTCTCTGGTCTATACAGATTATGGCATGAGCGGGTCGCTCAAAGATGTCCTAGTTTGGCTTATACGCTACAATTTTTTCTTAAAAGCTTTTGTTTATATTTCGTATTAGGTCCCCCCCCCCCCCCAAAAAAAAAAAAAAAAAAGTTGTATGTTTCTGGTCACCCGACCCTACCTAGTTTGTTCCCACCGACCGTAGATTTAAAACAAATTGCATTTGTAAAAAAAAAGCAAACAAAAAAAAAAAGCGTCAAAACGAAAGTAACAGACGGCAGACGACACAAGGGGGATAACCCCGCATCCCTTTTGTCTCATTTGTTTTGTAATGTGTTGTCTTTCTCTTTGTATAGTAAGTCCAGTCTTTTTGCGTCACTGTATAGTTATTTTCTACCCTGACAGAAAAAAAAAATCCCTACCTACCTACCCTATTTTTTGTAGCCATGTTACCAGAAACACAACTTTTTATATTTAGTCAAGTTTTGACTAAATATTTTAACATCGAGGGGGAATCGAAACGAGGGTCGTGGTGTATGTGTGTCTGTGCGTGTGTGTGTGTGTGTGTGTGTGTGTGTGTGTGTGTGTGTAGAGCGATTCAGACTAAACTACTGGACCGATCTTTATGAAATTTGACATGAGAGTTCCTGGGTATGAAATCCCCGAAAGTTTTTTCATTTTTTTGATAAATGTCTTTGATGACGTCATATCCGGCTTTTCGTGAAAGTTAAGGCGGCACTGTCACGCCCTCATTTTTCAACCAAATTGGTTGAAATTTTGGTCAAGTAATCTTCGACAAAGCCCGGACTTCGGTATTGCATTTCAGCTTGGTGGCTTAAAAATTAATTAATGACTTTGGTCATTAAAAATCTGAAAATTGTAAAAAAAAAATAAAAATTTATAAAACGATCCAAATTTACGTTCATCTTATTCTCCATCATTTGCTGATTCCAAAAACATATAAATATGTTATATTCGGATTAAAAACAAGCTCTGAAAATTAAATATATAAAAATTATTATCAAAATTAAATTGTCGAAATCAGTTTAAAAACACTTTCATCTTATTCCTTGTCGGTTCCTGATTCCAAAAACATATAGATATGATATGTTTGGATTAAAAACACGCTCACAAAGTTAAAACAAAGAGAGGTACAGAAACGCGTGCTATCCTTCTTAGCGCAACTACTACCCCGCTCTTCTTGTCAATTTCACTGCCTTTGCCATGAGCGGTGGACTGACGATGCTACGAGTATACGGTCTTGCTGAAAAATGGCATTGCGTTCAGTTTCATTCTGTGAGTTCGACAGCTACTTGACTAAATATTGTATTTTCGCCTTACGCGACTTGTTTTTGTTGCCTTAGTTGCAAATTATCAATGTTTTTTTCAGTTGAAGATAGTTCTCCATCGTTTGGCAGTCGATGCGTCAAAGAAACAAAAAAAAAGAAAGGAGACAAAAATCATGAAGACAGCGAAGAACTGTTTACCAGTGCTTCAGAACTGTTTACCAGTGCTTCAGAACTGTTTACCAGTGCTTCAGAACTGTTTACCAGTGCTTCAGAACTGTTTACCAGTGCTTCAGAACTGTTTACCAGTGCTTCAGAACTGTTAAACAATGATTCAGAACTGTTTACCAGTGCTTCAGAACTGTTTACCAGTGCTTCAGAACTGTTTACCAGTGCTTCAGAACTGTTTACCAGTGCTTCAGAACTGTTTACCAGTGCTTCAGAACTGTTTACCAGTGCTTCAGAACTGTTTACCAGTGCTTCAGAACTGTTTGCCAGTGCTTCAGAACTGTTTACCAGTGCTTCAGAACTGTTTACCAGTGCTTCAGAACTGTTTACCAGTGCTTCAGAACTGTTTACCAGTGCTTCAGAACTGTTTACCAGTGCTTCAGAACTGTTTGCCAGTGCTTCAGAACTGTTTACCAGTGCTTCAGAACTGTTTACCAGTGCTTCAGAACTGTTTACCAGTGCTTCAGAACTGTTTACCAGTGCTTCAGAACTGTTTACCAGTGCTTCAGAACTGTTTACCAGTGCTTCAGAACTGTTTACCAGTGCTTCAGAACTGTTTACCAGTGCTTCAGAACTGTTTACCAGTGCTTCAGAACTGTTTACCAGTGATTCAGAAGAGTTTGCATTGTTGTTCGTTACCCCTTGTCGTTTGATTTTCTTACAGAGGATTTTGATATCAAAAGGCAACCAGTTTACTTGTTTGATGTTTGATTTCGATGGATAATGGTGACTGGAAATACTTCGAATTCCTCTACTCAACGGAGGTTTCAGCTAGTCAACTAAAAAAGGTACTATCCTACAATATTCATTGGTGCACTTTCCTCACCTTCTCGTTTTCATCGTTTTTGGTTCCGCTTAAAATTACCCGAATTATTGCTGGTCTTTTGGGTTCCGCAACACATTGCCCGAATTATTGCCTTGACTTTGAAAGCAGAACACGATACCTATAGTATTATAATGTTGAAGATTTCGGCAATTTTTCATTGGAAACCGCAAGACAGATTACTTGGTATGTTCAAACTCTTCGCCCTAGGAGAGAAAACAACAACACATTAAAACTGGTGACGCTCTAGAATGAAGGAACCAAAAATGGTTCTTCAAATTGCCAATATAAAAGAATCAAAGAACAAGACAGTTACTATGTTTATGGTAAATCAAGTATTAGAATTGAATATAAAACGTATTTGTAACAAAATCGAAAGAACCACGAATCAAACAAAGATATCTCATATTAATTTAAAAGTTGTAATGTTCCATGATCTTTAAACAATGTGTTGTGTATGCATATATACGAAGTGCTTATCCGCTGACCTTTTCAGATTCGTTTTCGACTTCCGAGGTCGTTTTGCCTAATTATCCTTCGCACCAAGGCACAAAACAAGTATTTTTTACGAGTCATAAATACTGAACAACGTCACTGAGCTCACATTTCTCCCCGACTCACTTCTCACATCGACCGCCATGTTTGAGCGTCATTTGACTATGCGTGATTTTCATTTAGCGCATGCGTGGTCACAGAGATCCCTTCTCCTGCCACTTCCGGCAGCATGCCAATAATTTGCTGGCTTTGACAGTGCGGCCAGTTCTGCAATCTAGAAAGCTGGTCCTGAAGGCCCCCCCCCCCCTCTCACCCACACCCCCTCCCCCGTCCCAAGAAGAAGAAGAAGAACAACAACAATAACAAGAACAAGAACAAGAACAAGAACAAGAAGAACAAGAAAAAAAAAAGAAGAAGACGAAGGAGGAGAAAGAAGACAATGCTGCTCCGAATCTCCACACCCCATTTTGCTTTTATTTTAAACGCCATTTGGAGAAATATGTAAACGTCTTTTTGCGTGTGTGTATGCGTGTGTGTGTGTGTGTGTGTGTGTGTGTGTGTGTGTGTGTGTGTGTGTGTGTGTGTGTGTGTGTGTATGCCTCTGTGTGTGTGTGTGTGTGTATGTGTGTGTGTGTGTGTACATATGTGTGTGTGTGTGTGTGTGTGTGTGTGTGTGTGTGTGTGTGTGTGTGTGTTTTGTTGTTGTTGTGTGTGAGTGTGTAAAGATACAAAAACTGATAGACTGCTGAAATTCAGAATAACAAACAAGAAAGGTGTGTAACTGGAACATTTAGTTATTAACAAATCAAAACGTTATATTTACAGTGCGTCGACCCAATATTTAATTAGACACACAGACAAACACTTGATACAAATATTAATGAACTAATCTCAGAATAGTCGACAAAACGTGACTAGCTTACAAGATATATATATTTCATTATTTGTACCATGTGTTTGACTGTCTGGGTGTATGTATGTATGTGTGTGTGTGTGTGTGAGTGTGAGTGTGTGTGTGTATGTGTATGTGTATGTGTGTGCGAGCGAGAGAGAGAGAGAGAGAGAGAGAGAGAGAGAGAGAGAGAGAGAAAGAGAGAGAGAGAGAGAGAGAGAAAGAGAGAGAGAGAGAGAGTGCACACATGTATGCAACCACACACACGCTTATGCGCGCACACACACACACACACACACACACACACACACACACACACACACACACACACATACACGCACGTACCAGACACAGACAGACATACACACACACGCACGTACCAGACACAGACAGACAGACAGACAGACTGACACACACACATACACAGAGAAGAGATAAACAAAATGCAGTCTGATGCTCTTTATTTATAAAATGCACAACAAACACTTTTCCAAGCAAAGATTCTATTTATAGAAACATCTGCGACTGACTCCACGGTTTATAAAACCAAATCAAGAAAAATACATAACATTAGTACCAAATGCGCAAATAAATATCAAATGCACTATGTCGAGCAACCCACCTCTACACAACATTATCATAACTCCATCTCTTGTTTAATTACAACTACATTAATGTTAAAATGGTAAAAAAAGATTAAGTTTTATGGACTTCATATCGATCTTAAAAAATTCGCGTTATCTTAAGTCACGATAACCGTCAAATACACGACAAAAGCCAAATTTTCTTTGTGTATAACGCGCGGAGTCGTGTTAAAATCATTAAGAAATTGGCCATTTCAGAAGCAAAAACAAAAAACAAAAACACAACAAAAATACAAACTAACATGGACTTCGAAGTTGAGAATGTTTTTTAAACTAGACTTTATGTTTATGTTTAAATAAAAAGAAAGAAAACACACCAGTAACCAGGTTAGGTAAGTTTAAATCAATATTTCGGCATGTAACTGCCTTCTTCGGGATGGTATGGAAAGAATGGAATCATTCTTATTTTTATGATTTTTAATTTTTTAATTTAGTTCAATTTATGTTTATGTTGTCAGTTATGGCAGTCGTTGCCAAAGTTGATGCTTACAAACGATACTGGACGATACTTCTCATGTATTTTTCTGTACTGTTTAAATGACAAATGAAATACAGCATCGCTATCACAAAGTAATTTATGTAAGTCTTTATTGCTGTGTGAAGGTAGTAAACACATGATCATTCATATATTTTGTTCGCACAATGCTTGTTAATCCATTGAACATAAATAGCACGTACACACGTACAGTTTAAAAAAATAATCAGCGAACGGGGAAATTGTACACCACATCATTCGTAACTATGCCCAAGTAATTATTGCCTGTTACACAATACAATGATTTATGTACATTGTTGTGACATCATTGGTAAACAAAGTCAACACAGCTAATGAGTCTCGGTAAGAGAGTATTTTATACATACTTTTCAGTCGTGTAAAATGGGTTTATAAGCGTAAACAAAGGGACAAGTAAAACACGAGAAAAGATCATTAGCGTTTGTGAAAGAGAATTCGACAATACATTTCTCACGAGAGGCGTGGGAATATAATAACTTACCATTTCTTCTGATTGAGTGCATTTTGTTTTTGTGATCTTTGTTTGTTTTTCTCATGAAACACTATAATATATTACTCACAAGGGAAAACAAGGAAAAAAAACTTTCAATAACAAATCATGTTTTAATCAATAAACCCAAGAACCGAAGAGGTCAAGTGCATTTTTACTTATAAAAATAAAACGCAAGTTATTTGTCTACATTGCATCGACACGCTTACTTCTATCATTTTTAACTAATAAACCTTTAAGGTATGCGACGGAAATTAAACAAAAAAAGCAAACAAACAAACAAACAAGCTAGCGAAACCACATAACTTGCCGTAAAAGACACCAAATATCATCACGATAACAAACAGGTCTATCTACAAAACGCATGAAAAATTGATATGAATGTCAAATCAGATATCAAAACTTTTATGAAGATACATTTTGCAAACATTTGCAGATAAGCCGATGCCATCGTTAAAGCTACATGACTTCTATATAGATTAGAAAATATTTGAGACCACACACACAATGCTCTCGCACACATGCTCTCTCTCTCACACACACACACACACACACACACACACACACACACACACACACACACACACACACACACACACACACACACACACACACACACACACACACACACACACACACACACACACTTCGGCAAGACTTAGTCTACTATTTCTAGTATTCATATCAAAACATACCGTATTTAACTGTACAACTTACAATTAACGACAGATATTATATTCAACTTCAGAGTACATAAACATAAACTCTTTGAAACTTGTAAATAATCTTTGTTCGCATTTTTTACAGGCATAAAATAAGCACCGAACCTATGCCTTCAGAAAAGTGAAGTTTGTTCATAAAAAAAATTCAGTTCAAAATAATCTTGTTTAAACTGAACATTTTTATTTCCGAATCACTGAAAAAAACACCAGAATAAAAGCAACAACAACAAAAACAACACGAATTTGAATTTGTTTTCCCTTATAATTCTACTTTTTCTTGTGCAATGCATTTAACCAATATTCAAATGTGAGCTTGTCAATGCAGAAACGCTTAAACATTTTTCTCTCAA
Organism: Littorina saxatilis; assembly: GCF_037325665.1. Taxonomy (NCBI): domain Eukaryota; kingdom Metazoa; phylum Mollusca; class Gastropoda; order Littorinimorpha; family Littorinidae; genus Littorina; species Littorina saxatilis. The sequence goes on from NC_090245.1 coordinate 17,809,858, forward strand.
GTATACCAAATTAATCAAGAAAGTTAACATACACTACTTTGTGTTTACTGTAAACAGCATGATCGTGGACATTCCTGCTAATATTGAATATGAACTCTTTTTATCTGAGCATACAAAATGATCAAATAATTTTTCTTTTTACATTTAAACATGATTGCATTGTATTACATATCAATTCCTGAATGCAAACATATCTAGATAAAGAAAACCTGTTTCTGCAAATTAGGTGTTGGCATTGATGTCGCTTGACGCGACGTGTTTATTCTGTGCTTGAAAACCGAACAAAAGTAAGCGTCCTGGGGCGTAAGCATATCACGTTATCCATTTCTGGGGTACAAAAACATTTATTAGATATCTGGGAAAAAAAAGGAGAAAAAAAAGAGGAAATGCCAAGACTTAGTTTATACAACAACAACAAAAATGCACATGACAAGATGACCGATTCTGATATTCACACACCATGCATTTCGTCAATTTCTCCAATGGCTTCAGCAGAATTTTTGTCACGGACATTCTTACTATCTTAGTATGGATACCACATAAGTTAATAATAAATAATAATATCGTTTATCCTACATACGTGAGAGAGACCACTCATGAGATAACAATATCGTTCAAACCACACGTGTCTATATCATGTTAATAAGGTCGTGTCTAACTAGTCTGGCAGGGACCTGCTTTTTCACTGCTTATGATGCCAACGTCATCGAGACAAACGTAATTATGGAAACACATTTGCGGCTGCTGTTTCCCCTGGAAGAAGTTTGAAATTAACACGTTACGCTACACTTTCAAAAGTGACGTTTCTTTGCTTGACGTGAAAGATTGCACGAGGCTCTGGAAGAGATCGAGGTTCCAAAAGAAACGTCTTCAATTTGTACGCCTCGACTGCGGGACGTTTTGAGTAAAATACACGTAAGTACAGTATGTAGGATAAACAGAATACTACATGGCGTGCTGTGTCGTACCATATTTACACGAGTTGCTTTTTCAAATATTAAAAATCTCGCTTTTGCTCGCAGTTCAATATCTAATAAAGCAGCTCGTGTAAATCTGGAACGACACAGCAAGCCATGTAGTATTCTCTATTTACCAAATGACTCATTAAAGAGGGTTCTGCAACGCCAGTTATTTACCCTCGCAGCGTCTTGGCTGAAGACTTTGTCCTTCGCAAAGAGGAGAAACCATGTATACTGTACCTGTATGAAACCTTTATGCAATTTTATACAGTATGATCCCATGAACACTACGCAAACAAGGAAGGTCAGGGCTAGTGATAGTCCTGGACATTTGTGGTTTGCTTTGCGCGTTTCGTAATCCATACCAACGAAGGAAAAGTCCACATCCAAGACGTTGATTGGATTGATATCAGTTGTATACCTTTCTTATCAGCCTTTGTTTATAGATGTGTCATTAACAGAAAGTTTTGGGAGAGAAACGCAATACAAAAATTCAAGAAGATAAAAGAAGTAAGCCATTTTCCGAAGAGTTTTCTTGCAGTCCAAATATTTTGTCGATCAGTGTTCTCAACATTTCAAGCTCTTCAGAAAGCATCCGTTTGTCCAATGTTCTGTTCTAACAGTGTTCTGCGTCCACAATGTCAAGATTCTAGAATAAACTCAACACTACACAGCACGATTACTTTTGAGATATGTACAGTACAGCAAAACCATACACTCACATTCACGCTTCAGTAGAAGTAAAAAGGGCTTATTTGCTTCAGCCTGGTTTTATCCGTATGGGTGAAACGCCATGGGAGAGCCAAGATGTCCGGAGGGAGGCATCATAGGGGAAGAGATGCTGGAGAAAAAGTTATTGTTGGGGCTGGGCCAGTAAGAGCTGGGAGGGGGGAAGAGTCCGGATCCGGGAGAGCCCATGTGCGGGTGGCCAGGCGGGGGTGGCAGGCTGTGGGGGTGGTGGTGATGGGAGTACTTGTGGGCAGCGTAGGGGAAGAGGTCCTGCTGGAACTCTCGCTTGAAGGCCGAAGAGTCTCCGTTGGATTGCAGGACCTGCGTGAGACCCACGAAGTCGAACTTGTAGGCGTACCTCTTGCCGTGCACCTTGGTCATGATGTTCTTGTCGTAGTAGTAGCGCAGCGCCCTGCTCAGCTTGTCGTAGTTCATGTTGGGTTTGGACTTGCGCTCCCCCCAGCGGCGCGCAACCTCGTCAGGGTCCACCAGCTTGAACTCACCGTTGGTCCCCTCCCACGTGATGCAGCTGGCGTTGGCCGCGTCCGACAGCAACTCTAGCAGGAACTGCCACAGCTGGATCTGACCCGAACCTGAGGCAACAAACAAAAAACGTTTTGTGAGCATACTGAGTTGTTTGTTTGTTTTTGTTGTTTTTGTGTTGTTGTTGTTGTTGTTTTGGTGAAGTTTGCCATACAACAGAGAACGTTTTGTGAGCATACTGTTATACAGTAGAACTGCCACAACCTGTGGCAACAAACAGAACCCGTTTTGTGAGCATACTGTATAATGTAGAACAGTCACAGCTGTGTGTAAAGTGACAATGTTGAACAGACACAAACGATGTTTGAAGCTGAAAAGACTTCTTGTCCAAACTGTCTCTTAATGAAAAGTTGTTGGTGTTTGTTTTTGTGGCGGTTTTTTTAATACTCATTGATAGCTTTCATGAACAAACACAAACCCTGCATTTTGCAGAGTATGTCATAGAAATAAAATGTCCAACAAATTCATATTATATTATTCAGATTTACATTTATCTCTATTAATCATTCGCTTATTCTTCTACCTATGGCCATCACTTGGCATATTCTCTAATCAATATCTTTCCATGACAAAACAAACTGATTCTTACCTGTAGCGGACAGCCTGCTGGTAATTGGTCCCAGAACATCATAGGGGTTCACAGCCACTGCAACACAGAAAACAAGATTTCCCATTAGAGCTGTGATTGTCATTGTTTACACAAGAATTCTGCGAAAATATCACACACGCTTAGTCATATTAAATGTAAATGATTAAGAATAGAAATGTTTTACAACTTACGTCTAATAGTAAACACTTGCAAACTTAAGAGGCTGGTAGAAAGAGAGAGAGACAGAGAGAGAGAGAGAGAGAGACAGAGAGAGAGAGAGACAGAGAGAGAGAGAGAGAGACAGAGAGACAGAGATACAGAGAGAGAAAGAGAGAGAGAGAAAGAGAGAGAGAGACAGAGAGAGAGAGAAAGAGAGAGAGAGAGAAAAAGAGAGAGAGAGAGGAGAGAGAAAGAGAGAGAGAGAAAGAGAGAGAGAGAGAAGGAGAGAGAAAGAGAGAGAGAGAGAAACAGAGATAGAGAGACAGAGAGAAAGAGAGAAATAGAGTGGGGGTGAGGGGGGGGGGGGTGAGGGAGGGAGAGAGAGACGGGCGGGGCGCAGAAAGAGATATAATACAAAAAGAAACAAAAAGAAGAACAAACAGGACAAGAAAGGAAAAACACAAGGAAAAGAAAGAAGAACGAGAGAAGGGAAACCCCCCATCACTGGCACTCTCGCCCAATTTTCCGCCCGTTTGCCGCCAGATCATGACTCGCGTTTATTAACTTGAGCGGGGCTTTCAGCGCCCTAACCGGGTTTGTTATCACGGCTAAAAGTCGCCTTCATTCAATCAGCCGCCGCGGAGATGGGGGAGACAACTCCTGCTCGCTGAGGCGTGCAAGTCGACGACAGACCAAGCTGACACACAGAAGCGCAAGAGAAAAAGAGTAAGGGAATGACTGGCCATTCGTTTTTGGACATCGCCGACTCTTTTTACAGAAATGGCGTTAGGGTCCCGCACTGCCCTTGGCTACTTTTCCCCCCGCAATGGCCATTAGAAAGGCCAAACTGTTTTTTACGCATGCGCGCCCTGCCAAAAGCCGGGGTGAAAAGTCACGCGTCAAGGGGAACAACCCAAGCCGACGGACTTCCGGTGCTAGATTGAATAAGAAATTGTAAAGCGTATTCAGCGGTATCAAGACCTGACTACGTTTCTTTCTCTTGATTTGAATGGTGTCAATTAGCAGACACTCTAGTACGCCAAGCTTACTAGAAAAAAGTCACTAAAGGAAATGTGTCCATGAATTAATTTCTTTGAAAAGGATTCTTCAGACAGAACTATAAAAATGTATGGGTACCAACATTCTGTAGGTCTGTACAATTCTGTTATCAAATAACGAACACCGAGAAAGAACTGTTCGTAACTTTCGTGGCTAATGAACAGAAACGTGCTTAGTTAATGCACGCGTGCCACCATACTTACTGGAACGTCTGCCTCCTCTCGTTGCTTCTGTGAACCCTTACCATAGACGAAGACCACTTGACAGACCCCTAACTTCCCTGTGGAATGAGCTTCCAGATACTGTAAAACAACTAGCTTGTTGTGCTCCATGTTCCTAATTTCATGTATGCGGCAATAGTACCAATGAAATTTATTGAATAAACTTGTTTAAACCAAACGTGCTCGGCAGACTCCGAAAATGAAAGCCGATGTGGGAGCTTCTGTAAACCTTCTCTTTCCCAAAGTCGCTAGACGGAGTAAAGAAAATGTTTCCACCCTTCCTTCCTCCTCCAAAATGGCGGAATCCTGTTCCGTCGCGGGGAGCGGGAGGGACATGAGTCAATGACGTGTCCAAGAGGGTAATGCACTCTCCTGGACCGGGACAGAAACGAAACGAAAATGGAGAATTCAGGATATTAGAAAACCAGACCCTTTCTGGGCCGGAAATGTCGGAACGGCACATCTCCGAAACTCGATTCCCCCGGAGAGGTCAAGTTTGCTGTGTTGGTGTTGATTTTGGTCTCAGTCGCTGCGGAGTTTTGCTTTGAAACATTGACAAGAATCGATTGTCTGACAGAGAAATTGCACCCTCCCCTCTCCCGCTAAAAAAAAAGAACGAATGGGAGGAAGAGCTCGAGTTAGAAGAAATAGATTGAAAGTTTTGGTCCTGGAAGAAAAAGTTTGTGTGTAGATTTACTTTTGCTGCAAAGGACTTCACAGTCCCTGGGCTGCGGACGAAATGGCTTGTCTGTTTGACTTTTAGTCAGAGATGGGGAAAGCTATCACGGTTAGCTACAACTACAAATTACTTTGTACCCTGTGTTTTGCAGTTCATTGCTTCTGGCGGCTACGATTGAAATGTGGGTTTTTTTCTACCAAGAGCACGGTTCTCATTTGATGAAAAGTTACCCTCGCTTACTGCGCACCAAAGTCAATCAAAGAACGTTTCAGAAAGGGGGAAAATCCAGTTACTTTTGTCAGTCGTGCAGTTTCGTGCTGAAATTTGTTTCTTTGATCCTGAAGACTTTTTCTCCTTCGCAGAAGTGGAATCCCACCAGAGCAAGCAACATAATTGCAAATGTAATTTATCTAGGTTCTAGGATAAATACTGCTCTGATTGCGTAAAGTAGCTTTTCACATGTCATACGTACACAACTCACACAACATGGGAGCCCATGTCAAATAGAAAATATATAGAGAACAGTAAGCAGAAGAAGAAAAAACTTGACTAAATATAAAAAGGAGAAGACTACCACTACCAATCGTTGTGAAACAAATCTACAGACCCGAAGGTGCGAATCCACTTGAAATCGACAACCGAACTGTTTCGAAACCCAGAATGGGAAAACGTGAATGGTCAATAGAACAGAATGCCGAAGGTGTCAGCCTCAACACCCTCCCCACAGCCGTACAACCATTGTCACAAGCACATGATAATATTCATGTGCTATTGTGAAATCTCCAGCTTTTGAGAACGGTGTCGAATTAGACTGCTAACCCATAATTCAAAACCTTCCCCACCCCATCCCGTTAAACAACTCGCGTTGAAGAGGAAGAAGAAGAGGAGGTGCGAAAGCTTGGTCTGCCCATTACTCTAACCAACAACACATCTTTTTGTGGACGTCCACTCTGCCGCTCTCCTCCCTACCATTGTCCGGCGCCTGAGGGAAGAGAGACATTCTCTCGCTAACCCCCCCCCCCCCCCCAGTCGGAAGTTTTTCAGGTGTCTCCTACGGCGTGACACGCTTCGCGGTGACAAGGGGGACACGCTTCAGCGGCTGCTCGTGAAAAGAAGCGCGTGGCCCCGAGGGTCGCGTGGGGGGAGAGTGGGCGTGCCTTACCGTGAGCGGTCGCGTGCCGTCAGGTTCGAATCTTTGCTACTGTGGGCGGAGGGTTCTCGACCCTAAATAAACAGGTGAGCCCCTCTCGAACGACAGCGTACTACACACACGGTGAAAGATAGAAAAGCTTTGAAAATCATCCTTTTGTTGAGTTTCTATGTAACCCTAGGCAGTAATATCCTGAGGTAATGGAATTAATTGTTCTCTTTTAACTGGGTGGAGATACCGTTCAGTGACACTTATTCAACACCTGCATACTCTTTCCACAATTCAGACCATATTTGCAATACCATAAAGGTCTAACGCAGGTGAGTATTATGATTAGCAAATATGTAGCCCATTTACCTTTTTTTTTATCAAGAAAACTGAAAGGGTTACAGTGAATAGGTTTCAGTCAAACCCTCCACACTATCGTACTCGTTCAAAAAAATCCCCGCAGGTGATGATCTGAAAGAAAAGAATGCTAAAAGGTCATTTAGAGGACAGTAGACACTGGCAGCAGACGCTGTCGCATGTCTTGAAGAACTCAAGTCACGGAGCGTGACAGTTCGGCACGTGATACCGCCAATTTAAGACACTTCGCTGACCTACTTTGACCCCGCTACCTTCTCCCTCACTGAGGTCAAGGTCAAGTAGCACACTACTTTGACCTCTTTCGGGTCAAGGTTAAGGAGTGCACTGTGCACTGACACTTCATGATTGCCAGGGATTTGACACTGCAAGGGGAATTGGAATGACCTTAGGGGTTAGTGGTGGTATTGTTCACAACGACGCCGTTTTGCTTTGGGAGGAGTCGATTAGGGCCTTAGGGGTTGACAGCTTCGAGTGTTATTTGCAGAGAGGTCAATCGGATTTTGCTAAGTTCAAAAGGAGCAGTTAGGACGACCGTCGGTAACTTTTATGAACAGTAAACGCGCTGAAGAAGAAAACGCTGAAATACTTAGAACAAACTAACAAACAAACAAACAAACCCCCATAAAAAAACAACAACAACAACCAAGAATCAAACAAACAAACAAAGAAGCACACGAGCAAAGTAGCCCAAAACAAACCCATTATAAACCAATAACTTTAGGCAAGACCACGACTCAACGCACCTATTGAGCTATTCTACTGTTTGCCACGTATAATTCATGATGATGAGTTTCACAATAAAAATGCGCAGAATGTGCGCTAGTCGGAAGTTCGTGCTGGATTCTACAGAGAAGTACAATTTAATGGCTGGTCGTATCACAGAGTGATATTCCGCTGAAGTTTTTATTTATGGAGCGATGGTGCTTGAAATGCAGTTTTTTGTCCTCCGTCGTTTATGGTGGCTTAAAACATTTTAACACAGTATCCGTGCTGTAGCTTTTTATTTGATTTTTATTTGATCTATTCCTGTTACCATCGCACAGAGACATTTCAAATCCATTTTTTCCAAGCATCAAGTGTTGTTCACAGCAAGGCAGATTCATTGCCTCATTCTCTCTCAACTACAATACAAGAACCATCATTCTCTGTTGCTCTGCATCAGAAATGACAAAATGCCTCTGCTAATAAATCGCAGGCAAAAACTGTATGGTTTCTTGAAAGAAAAAAGTTCGTCCGGGAAAAAAAAGAGAAGAAAAAAGAAAAAAGAAAAAAGAAAAAGACAAAATAGCAAACCGACCAGAGCTCAAACCAGACGGTATCGCCGGCCAAAAGAGAGGTAATAAGAGAAAAGAAGAGAAATTCAATCTTGGAGAGAATCCTTTGCATCCCGCGTCGCCAGAAAGCAATCGAAAAGAGGCGGGAATGTATAAGGCTTCTTCTCAATACACAGCGGATATCCGTTCCCCCTTCATCCTGCGACTGTAAACTCCTATTACACATTTCTCTCAGGAAAAGGATGAATTTAAAGTTCGAGAATCTAGAGTCGGTTAAACGAATTCAAAACTGGAACTTAAGAATGCAGAAAGTAAGAATACTCCACATTGAAAGAAATAACCTAAAACTCCCAAAATTTGAATCCAAAGCTGCTTAGTTATTCGTCGAATTGATATACTCTTTCGAACAGAACCAACTGCTCCTAATCTACATCATCCCATACGGTTAACTATAATGGCAGATACAGAGATTTTGGTATTTCCATCTCTTGAAAGCCTCATACACAAGCAAATAAAACACTTTCTACGATGCATCTTTTACCTCTAGCTCTCTTATAGTTGAAAGCAGCTTCAACGATGTTCCAGACAGTCAAAGAAGAAAGACCCGATATTGTTCCTTTAAAAACAGCGTTCCCAAACCAGCGTCCCTGAAGCAGGAAGGAGGGAAGCCAGAAAAATTGTCGGCCAGAGAAAGATCAGGAAACCAAGGAAGGTTTCTCTTTGTCGTTGTGGTTCCGGAACGAACGAGTTTTTGGAAGAGACCTTGTCGAGACATTGCGCCAAGAAGTTCTGGTGATAGACTCAATGAGAGACGGTTTGCCTTCTCAACGATATTGTTGCTTCGATTTTGTAAGTTATGTGAGGTGTGTATAGAAGTGATGTGTAGGAACAAACAGAAAAGACTAAACGAAGGGCAGACAAACAAAATGAAATAAAGAAATAAGAAACAGAAAAAAAGATAATGAGACAAGTTTTGCTTTCTAAAAGATATTGTTGCTTCGATTTTGTAAGTTTTGTGAGAGGTGTATAAGTAATGTGTTGGAAAAGGAAGAAGAGATTAAAAGAAGGGCAGAGAAAAGGAAGAAAAAAAGAGAAAAAAAAGACAGATAAAACGAGAACGATATTTTTGTTTCGCTAGTTTTCTTCCATAATTAAGATTTCAACACTGCATTCAAACGCATCTTACCTTGTGGTCGCCAAGCGGGTGTAGGATCAAAGGTTGGCTTGGAAACGCCGAAACCTTGAGGGTAACAGGAGCCTGGAAATATCAAGAAAGACGTAAGATGTAAACAGAAATGAACAGGAATCACTAGACCAGAAAACAAGGACAAAAAGAAAAACCAAACAAACAAATAACGACAAAAAACACACAAAGAACAGAGTAAAAATAAAAATAAAAATGTGCACTAAAAGGGAAGACCTTTACGAGGGAAAGCATACGCTGGTAATCAGCGAACACAGAAGTCGAAAAAAAAGCCAACATCTTTTTAAATCACCCTTTCTTTTCTCTGTATACTAACAACAATAGGAGTAACATTCGCCCAGAACATTTCAACTGTCAGGAGAAATTGGTAGAGGCTTAATTATTTGACAACGCCATTACACGGAATTAGATACCTTCGCATACATCTTACTTCTACCAAAAAAAGTGAGAGGAAACAATCCGTCTAACAAAAATGCGCTTAATAAAAACAAAAACCGGCGTGTGACAATTCGGCCTAAATTGTTTGCTTCGCTTGTCACAACCGTTCCCTTTCTTTCCATTCTTTCACTCTCAACCATCGTTCACGCCTTGACTCTCTTTTTGCGGAGAGAAAGCAAACGAAAGGAAAGAAAGAAATGGAAAACGCTACACAGAAACCATCGGAAAGCAGCTGAAGCGAGAACGACAGGCGAGAAAAAGGCCTTGATTTTCTGATGACCTGACATCAATTCAAAGCAATTTCGGTGTCACAGCCGCGGGGGGTGAGT
>NC_090245.1:17824556-17857056 GCF_037325665.1 Littorina saxatilis
GCTTCCTATAGCACAGACAGATCACTCTGAACCAAAAAAATCGATGGCATTCAAATCTTGCTGTATGCTGGTAAAATAGCTGTTGAAGTTTTTTCTGTTTGTCATTGCTGAATTGATTCTGTTCCTCCTCCTCTATTCCAGTCTGGGTACTATCGTCTCTGTTCCTGTCTTCTTTTATGGTTGAAGAAAAAGTATACTGAAGGCGGTAGGATGGAAAACGTTCTTGGGGGGAAAAATCGGCTAAGGCAGCAAAGCTATGTCCGGCATAAAAAAAAAATACAAGTGTTTCAACACTAGAAAAATTCTGATAGCCGCAGAGACGGATAATGTCAGAAGATTGTGGTGTGAGCAAAAAGCATGAGATCCTTCTGTCCTTGTACAAACTACCCGAGTCGACCGACTAATGGTTGGTATGCTATAGGCAAAGTAAATTCTTCAATCTTGTTCTTGTCTTTGGGCTAAAAAAAAAAAGTCGTCTCCGGCGCAGAACGACAATAACGTGAAGACCATCGGAGGAAGAAGCAGAGGATGCGCGGCAGGTGCAGGAAGGGGTAGAGGCGAGGAGGAAGAGTCACCGATTCACTGCTGACGAGATTGTTGTGGCGTCACTACAAGTTGCCCATGCCATCTCCCATTTCCCGCCTGCCCGCCACCGGGCCCCTTATATAGCGCTACTAATACAATCACTGTAATTTGCAACAACTAACCAATCAATCAGTTCTCGCCCGAGCTGCGACACACGAGGAATCGACGAACGATCAGAGATTTAGCGGCGGCGAGAGGGGTGTGGGGAGGGGGGAGGGGGGGAGGAGAGGAGATGGAGGGAGGGAGGGAGGGAGGGAGGGAGGGAGGGAGGGAGAGCGAGGAGGATAGAAGGGTGGGGCTGGGGGAGAGGTGTGACGAGAGGAAGGAAGCGTGTGAGAGAGGAAGTGAGAAGGGAGACGGAGAAAGGCGGGAAGTGTGTGAGAGAGTCAGTGCCGCTAGTTGTGTGTTGCTGGTGCCATGTGAGGAGCGGCGGCACGGGCGGCATGTCTTTTTATTTTCCACACTGTCGCGCGCATGGTCTGCTGCATGGTCGCGTGTGTTTGTGTCTCTCCCAGTCTCTGTTTATGAGCCTCTATGTCTGTCCGTCTGTCCCACAGAAATAAACCATCTCTATCACTCTCTTGCTTATCTTTCTTTAAGAATACAAAAAAAAAAATTATTAAATACACACACAAGAAAGGTTTGTTATTAGAATGTTTCTTTAAAGACAAAAGGAAACTTTCATAATCAAAACACAAGAATTGTCGGTGATTGGAACGTCTCTTTATTGACAAAACAAAACGTTACATTTATAGTACATCGACCCAGTGGTCGTTTCAGTAGACAGGCAGACAGACGCTTACGATACAAATAATCAATCAATCAATATGAGGCTTATATCGCGCGTATTCCGTGGGTACAGTTCTAAGCGCAGGGATTTATTTTATTTTTTTATTTTATGCAATTTATATCGCGCACATATTCAAGGCGCAGGGATTTATTTATGCCGTGTGAGATGGAATTTTTTTACACAATACATCACGCATTCACATCGGCCAGCAGATCGCAGCCATTTCGGCGCATATCCTACTTTTCACGGCCTATTATTCCAAGTCACACGGGTATTTTGGTGGACATTTTTTTTATCTATGCCAATACAATTTTGCCAGGAAAGACCCTTTTGTCAATCGTGGGATCTTTAACGTGCACACCCCAATGTAGTGTACACGAAGGAACCTCGATTTTTCGTCTCATCCAAAAGTCTAGCACTTGAACTCACCACCAAGGTTAGGGAAGGGGGGAGAAAATTGCTAACGCCCTGACCCAGGGTCGAACTCGCAACCTCTCGCTTCCGCGCAAGTGCGTTACCAATCTGGCCACCCAGTCACAAATAATGAACGTATCTCAAAACTGTCGATGAATCTCGCATTCAAGACTTTCACAAGAACCGTCGTTGACCGCGTGGTCTGTGTAGTGCCAGACATATCAATAATAACAAGATAATCAAACGAAAAAAGAACTTAGCTTAGTAAAGCTTTTACTCCTCAATGTCCAGATGGCGACAGTCGTTCTACATTGTAAGCAGTCTACGTGGTTCGGAGTTGTGCTTTTTACACCCCCGGTATAGGGGTGTGTATAGGATTCGCTCGTTGTGTTTGTTTGTTTGTTTGTTTGTTTGTGTGTTTGTGCTCGCATATATCTCAAGAATGAACGGACCGATCGTCACCAAACTTGGTGAACAGGTTCTATACATTCCTGAGACGGTCCTTACAAAAATTGGGACCAGTCAAACACACGGTTAGGGAGTTATTGGTGGATTAAAATTATACAAGGACTTATAGAGGGACATCTTAATGGTCAAAGGGAAATAACCATTCTCACTCAGTCACTGCCACCAACTGAGAAGGTTATTTCCCTTTGACGGGGGTGTTTTTCCTACCTCGGAGGAATTTCTTGTTAACCTTGCTTTAAGTTTTCTTTTCTTCTGATGTGTTTTTGTGGTCTACTTGTTTCTATCTGTCTTTGCACGAATGTTTTTTTTTCTGTTGCTATTAAAATCGCAGTGTTGGTTTAAACAAAATGTTATTCAGAATGTCTTCGCATGTATAACAATTTCAAAACATACAACCAGGACACGCACTCAAGCAAATGCTTATAATTATTACGTGACCAGAACAATACTAAATTACACACATTTTCATAATGATGGACATAACAAAAATAAACCAGAAGAACAAATTGAAAAAAAATGGGGATGGGGAACAAAATAGGAACAGAAGAATCTACAGAAGAGCAAAAAGAGGAGGGTGTCGGTCGGGCGGGAAGGGGAGGGGGGAGAAAGTGTTGACTGTTTGAGTTTTCTTGCAATGCACGGTTTGATTACGGAAAAGACTGTAGGTTTTGCCAAATTAAAACTGTTTTTAGCTCTCTTTTTGGCAGAATGGTAAAAACAGTTCCTATCCTATACACTCCCCTCAAACTCCGCGGTTATTCCTGTCCTTCCTTCCTCTCTGCTGTGATTGGTTGCTAGGTTGTCAGATTGGACTTGTCCCCCCCCCCCCCCCCCCCCAGCCTTTCTGTCTGTCTCTCGCTCTCAATCTTTCTTTGCCTCTCCCTCTCTTTCTTTCTCTCTCTCCTTCCCTCTCCCCCACCTCTCTCTCTCTCCCTTTGTCTTTCCCCTTTCTCCCTCTCTTTCTGTCTGTCTGTCTCCTTTTCTCTCTCTGTCTGTCATTCTTTCTTTCTTCTTTCCATCTTTTCTTTTTCTTTTTCTCTCTCTCTCTATCTCTCTCTCTCTCTCTCTCTCTCTCTCTCTCTCTATCTCTCTCTCTCTCTCTCTCGTGCATTCTTATTTTCCTTTCTTTCCTTGTTCTGTCAATTGCTCCCCCGTCAGTCCTTCTGCTGCCCCCTCCCCCCTCCCTCCCTCTAATACTGTGACGATCTTACCCCTATAGTGTATTGCGCCTTGTCACCCTGCACTTCATAAACCTACCCTAGGTAGACCTGCTTCTTCATTACGAGTTGAAAACAGCAATGTTCTTTCGGGAAAAATCGACAATTTCCATTCGCCGTATCCTTAAAATCACCTCAAGCTAGATTGAAAAACGAAGTTGAACTATATTTTACAATGCAATAATCTCTTTCCTTTTCCTTCTAGTGTGTACTTTTTTTTCAAAATCGTCTTTCTTCCTCTTTTATTCAAAACTGGCACTTTTATGTCATAGTTTTTCTCACTTCTTGCACATCTCTGCGCCTCCTCTATAATTTCCCAACACCTCTGGGCTTCTTCCCAGCATTCCTCGCCGTCGCTCCCCTCAGACAGATTCTTTGCAGACTTTATCCTACATACGTGGGAGAGACCACTCATGAGATAACAACAATATCGGTCAAACCACACGTGCGTATATCATGTAAATGAGGTCGTGTCAAACTAGTATGCCAGGGACCTGCTTCTCCACTTCTTATGATGCCAAAGTCACCGATACGAACGTTGTTTCCCCTGGAAGAGTTTTAAGAACGTACACGACACGCTTTAATTTAAAAGAGTGACGTTTCTTCATCCTTGTAAAACAAAGTTCAGTCTCAGTCTCAGTTTCCCTCTCTCTGTTATGCGAAACGACGTAATAATAGTCAGTCTTTCTAAAATAGTGTACTTCTTTCCACCTTCTCTGCCGCCCATTCCCCATCCCCAGGGACAAAGATTTTTTTGATTTTTTAAAAATATTTTTTATAAAGGAGAGCTGCGAATAAAAGCGAGCGAAGTCGAAATGGAAGTGCGGCTTGTGGTCGGACGGCGGCTGGCAGGCAGGGAGGGAGAGACGGAGGGGGCGGGGGGAGGGACAGACGGGCGGCAGGCGGAAACCGCAGGTTGGCGGTGCGGGTGGGTCATTTGTCTGGCCGGGATTGGATGCTGAGCCTTTCATGCGGTGTTTGCCCAGCGCTCTCTGCTCTATTGGCCCAAAAGCCCCAGCCTGGTAGCATACTCGGAGGGGGTATGCATCTGTGTGTGCGCGCGCGCGTGTGTGTGTGTGTGTGTGTGTGTTTGTTGTTCGACGAGCAAGGCAGGTTTAGCAGTGATGATCGTGAACGAGGTAGAACCAGAAGAAATGGTGGCCTTTTTCTTTGTATGGTGTGTGTGTGTGTGCGCGTGTGTGTGTGTGTGTGTCAGTGTGTGTGTGTGTGTGTGTGTCAGTGTGTGTGTATGTAAGGGCGTGACTGATATCGCTGTTGTTGTTACTGCTCCTTCTGCTTCTGTTGCTTTCATTCTACCCTCTTGGCTACCTCCAAGCTTTACTCCATTACATAAGACCAGCATATCGTTTAGTACCTTCACGAAGTTCTTCACAGGTAGACTTGTGGTGGGTTTTTTTTTTTTTTACCGTGAGTGTGTACCTGTGCGGTATGCTTCGTATGGGTATTACTTTAGTTTTGACTCGATACGATTTAGACAGCAACTGGTTATTTATTTTAATAACTTACGGTCAGTGAAAGACGACTACACCTAAAGAGAGTAGAAGCTCAGCTCTACCCTCTTTGCTCCCACTGTTATTACAGACTCTGTCCATCCCTTGTGGCCAAGTCAGTGCATCACCAAACCCTCTTTGACCAAACTTCTCCGAGAACCCCGCTCATTCCTCTTCTCCTCCCTTTTTTTCTCTTGTAGAATAGAAGTGTGCGAGGCGTCAGTCCTTCTCAAGAAGTGCGGTCGGATGAAGCTTTGGAAAGTGAAAGGAGATAATTTGTAACCGAAACAAACATTAATCTCGATATCAAAGACGAGCGCGGCAGCCATTTTGTCAAAGGGGCATAACCCACATGCCCCGCCCTGCGGCCACATCTTTTCGAGGGCCAAAAACGAGAGATGGATTTTTTTTTTACTGGAAAGAAAACTGTGTTTGTACTTCGAATGATGTTTTGAAAAATGCGATGGGCTTAAAGGAAGGAGGAAGACGTACAGAACAAAGAGAGGAAAAGCGAGTCAGAGAGCGACCGTAGAAATGACTCCTGTGTCACGAGCGCAGCTTTTTCCTTAATTCTGTTACATACCTACTACATACACGGATTAAACAAAAACTAAGCTGATACTGTAGCATTATATAGCGTCAGGAAGCCACCGCTGACAGTAAAGTAAAATTAATGTTTCCAATGAATAAATGCAAGGCCGGACCTGCGGGGGGGGGGGGGGGGGGGTGGTCCTGGGTTCCGGATCCTCCTCCACCCTCCCGCCCCCCTCCCCTGGCCGCCTGATGTACCTCGTACACGAGAATAAATACATGTATTACCATTGAAATGTAAAATGTGAAACGCCCCAACAGGCATCGCCCCTGTACCCCACAAGGGGCCTGGGCGGCCACCGGACCCATGCCTCATTTTAGGACCAACCCCCCCCCCCCCTCTATTATACTTGATCCAGCCCTGAAATGCTTGAGTTTTGGCAAAGTCCAAGACTTTTTACTGAAACAATCGTTGCCCCTCTTTAATTATGATGAAGTTTTCGTTTATCTTACGCGCGTATCAACAGTGCAAACCGTACCTAACCTGCACACAGTACAATAAGACTTTTCTGATCAGTTTATTAGTATACTCACTACTCAGGTTTTAGATCATAATTTTCGCCAACCCACGCTGGGCCAGTCAATTCTCTTTGAGATTAAAATTTTCTCAGTCTCTGCCATACTTGAAATGACTTCAGTCTGTACTTTCCTGTGACTCTCAGAGGCTTCCCGTGTAACGATTCGACTCCCCATATCATATCTACCATGGCTATTATAGCATTGTCTCAAAACGAAAGTGATAAGAGTTGTCCGTCCCTGCCATCGCCCACGGCGCTGTCGGCGGGTAGTTCCGGTTGTTTTGTTCAGTACGTCCAAAATGGCTGAACGAGAGAAGAAGATAAGTGGTGGAGGGAAACGTTACTGTGTCTGCTGTTCAAACTACGTGGGTAAAGAAGTTGAAAGGCGGATTGTCATGCGGTTCCATTTTGCAAACACACACCGGAACTACCTGCCGCCGGTTCCAGGGGCGCAACTCTGTCCGACTATCGCGTTAGTTACGAGACAGTGGTTTAGGATAGGACCGTCCTTCGACTCGGACACACACATATATATATATACCAACATTCAATTCATGGCAAAATGCAAATGCAAGTTTTCGTTTTCCACAGGTTGAGGGACGACTGCATATGACCTGCAAGAAAAATACACCCAGATCACGAACACGGCGAAACTGTGATTTAGAACAGGAAAGACCCCAGGTATCTCTGTTGCTACTGCAGTGGCGGGGGGGGGGGGGGGGGGGGGGGGGGGTCTACCGTAGCGCGCTCGGTAGGTCTGAGTTGGAGGTTTGAGACACGTACGTATACCAAATAACTGTTACTAACGTTCGAGTTATGTAGATCTATGCTTCATACTGCTCGACTTGTGCGGAAAAGAACGCTGCCTTGAGATTTCTGTTTACTCACACGCTGGAGTTTTGCAAACCATTAGTTGTAGACATCACACACGAAGCAATACTGCATTCATGATCAAACATGGTGATCTTACGAAAGTGGAGGAGAGAGAGAGAGAGAGAGAGAGAGAGAGAGAGAGAGAGAGAGAGAGAGAGAGAGAGAGAGAGAGAGAGAGAGAGAGAGAGAGAGAGAGAGAGAGAGAGAGAGAGTGTATGCTATCATACAGGCACCCAAAACTCACACAAACATAAAACTGACAACTGACATGCTGTTTCATAAAAGATTAAAAACATATCACTGTATTAACGCCATTGTGAGCATTTCTTTTCAAGAAAAGCATCACAGGATATAACAATGTTTATGTTATTTAGTTTTGTTTTGATTTTTTAACACAGCTTTATTATTTGGAACCAAATGAGTAACTTTGGTAGACAAATCCTTGTTTGCATAATTATCTCACTTCTTCAAGCTTCAATGCGACGTCTACAGAAATGGATAACACTCGCATTAAAAAGGACCGAGAACACACTGCATGGTTGCCTCATCACGTCATCCCTACAACTCTTTTCTTGCCGCATCTGAGACCAACGCTTAAAGCCATATCTTTCTCTAATCTGTATATATAGTCTTGAGCCGAGCGTTTGAAAATGCCTGAGCCTGAAGGCGGGTGTAACTTACACCTCTTGGTATCAGTCTGCCTTAGAGATGAGGACGACAGTTGGCCAGATGGCCAGAATAGCGCGCTGCATTTTCCTGCATAGAACTAAAGCGCGTCTGCCGCGACGGTGCTCGAGCTTATACATTGGCGGGCACTGCTCACAGCCCGGCTCATGGCACTGTAAACCATCCCCTCTCTCGCCACCATCCGCCCTACCCTTGGTCTCACGCCTGTATAGCCAATTGGTTCAAATACATGTAATACACACCATCAGTCAAGAACAAACAATTCTAACTAACTAACCTACAACAATACACAAAAAAGCCTGATCATCAGCTTTGTTAACGTTATTTAAAATTATTTTTTTAGCTTTTTTCTTTTGAAAGTCTGTTCAAACAGACTATTTTTTTTAAATAAGATTTTTGTAAAATTGACGGCGGACATAGACCGGGCAAAAAGTATTGTATTATATACCCCCAAAAAACTGCATTGTATTCAGATTTCTTGGTGTTATTTTCGAAATGTGTGTAAGTGAACGATTTGGAAAACATTAATAAAATCTAAAAAAAACAAACCACAACAAAAAACACACAAACAAACATCGTCTGATAACTCCAAATTACTGCAGTCTTTTTTAGAAAGACATCTGATTCATACAGAATTTTGATGAAACTGACGATGACCGTAAATATTTTTGGATAAGCCAGTCAATGTGAATGAGAAAACAGGATTGCCATTTACCCCAATATTTAATCTTGTCTTCTCATTAAAGACAGTGACATTACAATGGATTTTATTGAAACTTGTGATTATTACCTTAAACATTTTGGGATGCACCAGTCCAAATAATTTTCAGAGAAAAAACCCGACTCTTATTCATTTGAAAGAAAAAGGTCGTTTACATAAAGGCAGTTGTTTAAAATTAGACTTCAGTCAGTAAAGCAGATGAACGTGATCTAAAGTGACTGACAGAAAAATGATCGTTCTATAATCGAACATTTCAGAAAGACAGCTGCTTTAAAGGAATCAAACGATGGACGTGAACGATTTGGACTCTCACTCACTGAAGAGCTGCCCGGAAAGGTCTCGCGCTGGGAGTTGTCTTTCCCAAGTGCTGGATGTCATGCAACAATGGCCACCGCTTAAGGGGGAAAGAGCTATTTAGCTTCCGTAATGGAGCGCGCGAAAGTAATTGCGTTTTCGGAGTTTATCAGTAATTACTGAGAGCGTTCTGGCAACTAGCAACACACAAAAAAGCTACACCCCGCCGAAAAAAATCAGTTCGCAGATTCGACGGTCGAAAAACAATCAGCGTACGCTCCCTAACCAAAGGACGCCGCAGAAGCGTTTTGAAAGAGTAGCTTGTGTGTAGATCGCGGCGAGGTCTTCCACAAGGGGCGCAATTCCCCAAAGACAAAACAGGAACGGGGCGAGAGGCAAGTTCAATATTTGCTGTATTTCCTGGCTGATGGTGAGGCACCAAAGCGCTTTTAGCGCCCGTGTTTGCCGCGACATTGTCAAGCAGGAAAATGAAACAGCAAACTCGTTTCCGACTAGAACTGTTATGATTGTGGGGACTACATTTCGGCCAAGGGATCTATTTTGATAAATGAGCGATATCCTGAAACCGGCCGTGGCGTTATGGGCAGAATCCGGATGGTTTTTAAACCGGGTGACGATGTATCCGCAATCATCATGGTCTGAATTATTTCACAGAGATTGTCCTTTGTATTTTGCTGGCGTCGAGCTTTCTTTACGTTTTGTCCTTTAAACTGCCTGTCTTTGTCTCTGTCTGTCTGTCTGTCTGTCTGTCTGTCTGTCTGTCTGTCTGTCTGTCTGTCTGTCTCCATCTCTGTCTATTGCTCTCTCCTTCTCTCCCTGCCCCCCCTCCCCCCTCTCTCCCTCTCTCTCTCTCTCCCTCTCTCTCTCTCTCTCCCTCTCTCTCCTTCCCCCTCTCTCTCTCCCTCTCTCTCTCTCCCCCCCTCTCTCTCTCTCTCTCTCTCTCTCTCTAGCCCTCGCTCCCTTTATTCATTCTTCTTGCAAGTAAACTTAGCTGCAGTTAAACGTTCTGACAAGACTTGC
This sequence comes from Littorina saxatilis, assembly GCF_037325665.1. NCBI lineage: Eukaryota > Metazoa > Mollusca > Gastropoda > Littorinimorpha > Littorinidae > Littorina > Littorina saxatilis. Next base: position 17,834,267 of record NC_090245.1, read on the forward strand.
TTCTTTGAAATGTTTGTTCAAAAGTCAAAGCCATACATAAACTATGTCTTTTTAACTGTGCGTCTCGGAAAGGCAAAGGAAAGACCAGATTAAAAAAAAGTGTATACTTTTCACAGACATATGTTTCAGGGGTCGACACTAACTTATTTGGCCTGGGGCCACACTGGCCCCAGAGATGGAAATTGCTGGGGCGGAAAAAAAAAATCTGGGGCCCACTCTCAGTATTCACGTGCGGCAATGCGTTGTCTGTTTTTCTTCATCGTACTGAAGCCAGGGAAATTCTTTCAACCATTTGACATTGAAATTACGACAGCGCTTCGCGCTTTTGGCTGCATCGGTCTCCTTTTTTCGTTTCTCTCCACCCTGTTCTTCATCTTCATTTCCATGTCTTTTTACACCAGGGATGTGTCGCCACATTTTGCGTTTGGCATTTGAAGGCAATACTTATCTCTCACGCTAAAGAGCGCAATCTGGGAGTTATTTCCCTTACGACATTGTCCTTCGACGATTTGAATGTGTTTTTTTTCTTGACTGCGGCATTGATCGTAACGCAAATTTCAGTGACGACTTTGACTGGCGATTTTTAGTGATTGGCTCTGCTGGCATTAGAATTTTCGGTTTGTCATTGTTGGAATTTATCCTGGGGCGGAGTGGGCCCCAAGCTTCGGCAATGTTTGGGGCGGAACACAAAACTCTGGGGCGTTCCGCCCCCCGCCCCCGCTAGTGTCGAACCCTGTGTTTGAGTAAAAGTGAAATTGAATCATTGTCTCGTGGAATCAGAGAATACCTTGATACCAGCAATACCAATAGTCACCAACACCAGCAACTAAAGCGAGCAAAACAACATCATAACCATGAATAGATTTTGCTTTTTGTTATTTCGAATTCTTCGAGGCAGTTTCTTCCATACCACAATCTTCTCTTCACTGATTCCCCCCTGCACACAATTTTTGTGTCGTCAATCAATCAATATGAGGCTTATATCGCGCGTATTCCGTGGGTACAGTTCTAAGCGCAGGGATTTTTTAAAATTTTTATTTTATGCAATCTATATCGCGCACATATTCAAGGCGCAGGGATTTATTTATGCCGTGTGAGATGGAATGTTTTTTTTACACAATACATCACGCATTCACATCGGCCAGCAGATCGCAGCCATTTCGGCGCATATCCTACTTTTCACGGCCTATTATTCCAAGTCACACGGGTATTTTGGTGGACATTTTTATCTATGCCTATACAATTTTGCCAGGAAAGACCCTTTTGTCAATCGTGGGATCTTTAACGTGCACACCCCAATGTAGTGTACACGAAGGGACCTCGGTTTTTCGTCGCATCCGAAAGACTAGCACTTGAACCCACCACCTAGGTTAGGAAAGGGGGTAGAAAATTGCTAACGCCCTGACCCAGGGTCGAATATATATATATATATATATATATATTTTTTTTTTTTAATAGAATACTCATCAGTTTTGTAATGAACTGTCTTCATTCTTCAATTTTTTTCCACGTCTCTCTGTTTTTCCAGCAGTGACCCCTTCCAACACACAATGTTCGTCCTCTGAATCCGTGCTGTTGATCCTCCGTTTAATTTCCCTTTTCTCTTTCTTTTTTCTTGCTTTCCCTACTGTCACATCCCCACCTCCAATACATTCACCTCAATTTAATATTATTAGCAACAACTTTTGTATTCGATATGCATTTACCCCTCTATTGCCATCCCTCCATCTCTTAATCTCTTTTTTGCTTTCACGACAGAATATGTTTGTCCTCTGAAAATCTTTTTTCCAGACAAACATTTCTTTCCCCTTTTCACACATACATTCATTTAATTTCCACCAAACCTCGTCCCTGCTGGTACGTACACAACACCGAGGAATTTTTTAGCTAAAAAATAACTAAATTGCCACCGATTCCAGCGAGGACGTAAAACGGACTCAACAAATTCAAATTGCAGCCAGCCTCCCCTCGGACGCGGAAACCGTGAACAAGGGAGGTAACAAAACATACAACGACAGTAAACGAGCTTTGGGAACTACACTGCCTCGCGCCATTAACCAGCTAGCGTTTGTGGACACTGCGGCCGGGGAATAAAGCGCGCAATGATACATTCCGGTGGAAAAGTCAACAACGGCGGATGGAAGATGGGCCCCAGAATCTAATTTCGCTTTTTCAGTGTCGAAAGCGCTTCAAAACTATCGAATCTCTCTGGTTTGTCCTTCCCTTTTTTTCTTTTTTGTCGTTGTTCCCTCCTGGTATTTTTACGTCTCTTTTGGTAGCCTACGATGCTTAAAAAGAGGGGAAAGAGATGAGGGAAAAAGCGGACTAATTTTTTTAACACATGCAATTATGGAGCCAAGCCTAATGGGGCATGGTTCTAATGATACCTTTAACTGGAAAAAGCGAATATTTCTTCCAACAAAGACAATTATGAAGCCCGGTCTAATGAAGCATAGTCCCCATGTTTACTACTGTGCTGGTGTTTAAATAATTACGATGTTAACTCCGAGTACCAAAATACAAAACTCAAGTCGCACCAATATTCACACGTGACTCGTTCAGAGTGTCTTTTAAGAGTGAATAACGCAATGTGTTCCGTCTGATGTAAAATTACAAGCACCAACATCTACAGTGACTAGTTCAGAGTGTCTTTTAAGAGTGAATGTCAATGATGTCTTGTATTCTGTCTGATGTCAAATTGCAAGCACCAAAATCTACAGTGTGTCTTTTAAGAGTGAATGTCAATGATATCTTGTATTCTATCTGATGTCAAATTGCAAGCACCAAAATCTACAGTGTGTCTTTTAAGAGTGAATGTCAATAATATCTTGTATTCTGTCTGATGTCAAATTGCAAGCACCAAAATCTACAGTGTGTCTTTTAAGAGTGAATGTCAATGATATCTTGTATTCTGTCTGATGTCAAATTGCAAGCACCAAAATCTACAGTGTGCCTTTTAAGAGTGAATGTCAATAATATCTTGTATTCTATCTGATGTTAAACTGCAATCACTAAAATCTACAGTGTGTCTTTTAAGAGTGAATGTCAATAATATCTTGTGTTCTGTCTGATGTCAAAGTCATCATCCTGTCCGCATCCACAGTCAGGTTCACAGATCTTCCCAGGCATTCACATGGAATAAGAGCATACTTGCACTTGAATAAATACTAAAAATCAATACCCCTGCTGCATTTTGTGAAGTGTCTGAATATTTTGCTGACTTAATTTCCAAGCTGAAACCAATCTCAGCATGCGAAATTAATAGAACACAGAACGCAGCAAGCCAAGGCTGCCGATTTTTGGTGTGTGTTCGAGTTGAATGATGCTTTAAGCCGAGTAAACTGAGCAACACATATGTGGTAGCGGTCGAGAAAGAACTGACCTAAAATGGACAAACAGCCGCTGAAATAACGACAGCTTCGCTCATAAAAAGAATGCCAGATACAAACAAGGCTGATAGCATGCGTGTAGAATGACGAGCAAATCAACAGCTTAACATTTACTGACAATGACAGAGTAATAATGCTATGAGAAGTGAAGATGTTTAAGTATATATAGAAAATAGCTTCAAAGTCACAAGACACAACAAAGACCCCTACTCTTATAGACCCCCCTCCCCTCCCCTCCCATCTTCCCCGATACTACCCTCTCTCCCTACGTTTATTACACCCCCGGTATAGGGGTGTGTATAGGTTTCACTCGATGTGTTTGTGTGTTTGTTTGTGTTCGCAAGTAGATCTCAAGAATGAACGGACCGATCGTCACCAAACTTGGTGAACAGGTTCTATACATTCCTGAGACGGTCCTTACAAAAATTGGGACCAGTCAAACACACGGTTAGGGAGTTATTGGTGGATTTTGGTTTTTTTTGGGGATCAACTACGGCATAACTCTTCCTTATCTTCTCCATGTTTTCAGCGTTTACCTCCCTTCCTTCGTATGGTGCACTATAGTATGAGGGGGGGATCTTCGGATATTCCCGGCGTTCTGTTACTATTTTTAGAAGGTCACCGCAGTGTCCAGAACGTAAATTGAACCCGTAAATTATCCTCACTGTAAAAGTGCAAAGGTCGAATCAATTTATAGCCACGCGAAAAATACACTCTCATCTATCTCTATATATTTATACAATAGATATAGATATATATATATACGGCTTCTCTGTGTGTGTGTGTTTGAGTGTGTCTGTAGAAAACACCTGTGTATTGCACAGTTCTGTTTGTGATGTGGTACCTAGGGCGTCGTCGACAAGTATACATAAAGGGAAAGTTTGTGTGCGTGCCTGTGTGTGTTCTTAATCTAAGACAAATGTCGCCAATGTTTTTACAGAGTGACGTTAAATAAACGATTTTATCATCATCATTATCGACAAGTATGGGACTCGACATGATATGATCAGGAATGGCATTATGGCCCCTGAATCATGTTCGTACTGTTCCCATTCCACGAGTCTGGAAGGGACCGAAGCTTGACGGGTCCATGGTTCGAAGCCGGGTTTCGGCTCTACTTGCTACCCGGCGAAGCGGCAGATACGCCCCGGACAAAATCTGGTCGATGAGATATTTCAATACCTGCTCTCAGCGCGCAGCGCAAACCGATTTTTTTTTCGGGATCTTTTGTTTTCTGTATGCGGTCAGTAGGTGTTACAGAAAGAGTTATATTGATTTGTCTTTTTCTCCGCCTGTCTCTTTGTCCACTCAATCAACTTATTTTAACCACACTTGTTAGCAGTGCCTTCTCAGTTGGTGGCAGTGAGAATGGTAAGGACGGGGGTGTTTTTCCTACCTCGGAGGAATTTCTTGTTATCTGAGCTTTCATTCTTGCAGCCAAATTGAACAATTGTACTAAGCGCGTGGCACTCTTCATCCGATTGCGCTCAACAAAACTGAACAGTTCACAGCTCCGACAGTCCACGCGAGGCTGCGAAAAAGGGACTGCATGGACAATGAACCAAGAGAATCTCAGTCAACACACCGTCCTTTCGAGCTCGTTGGTGAAACCGTTGTAATGGTGACAGAATCGTAACGTTGTCAGAGAGATCCTCTGACAGCTCTAAACCCAGTAGCGGTGGTAACGGTAGCGCACTGCTGGTGGAGGTGTGTTGGTGCTAATATACCCCGACGCCTTCAGGTGTGAACAAGCTATGACGGTTGACATGGCGTGCGAGGGAGAAATGGACCCATCATTTGCAGCAGAGGACTACAAAGGTGGGTATGTCACAGTGGAGTTGGGTATGACATATAGCGGTAGAGATCACCCCCCTCCCTCCCCAGAGAGTGAGAAAAAGAAGAGGGCGAGAGAGATATCTAGAGAGATAGAGAGATAGAGAGACAGACAGACAGACAGAGACGGAGAGAAAGAGAGATAGAGACAGTGAGAAAGAGAAAGAGAGAGAGCGCGAGATAGAGCGATATATATGGATATAGATAGAGAAAGAGATATAGACAGACAGACAGAGAGAGAAAGAGAGAGAGAGAGAGAGAGAGAGAGAGAGAGAGAGAGAGAGAGAGAGAGCGAAAGAAATAGAGAAAGAGAGTGAGAGAGAGATAGCGAGAGAGATAGAGAAAGAGAGAGAGAGAGAAAGCGCGATATAGATAGAGAAAGAGAGAGAGCGAGAGGGAGAGAGAGATAGAGAGAGACAGAGAGACAGAGAGAGAGAGAGAGACAGAGACAGAGAGAAAGAAAGAGAGAGAGAGAGAGAAAGAAAGAGAGAGAGACAGAGAGAGAGAGAGAGAGAGAGAGAGAGAGAGAGAGAGAGAGAGAGAGAGAGAGAGAGAGAAGCAGCGCTTGGCAGTCGTTCAAGCAATATGCTCTTTTGTTATGAGTCCATGTGACATTGTCACCCGTATTGTCGACATCCAGTGCATATTTGAATGAAATATGGGCAAACGTGCTCTGTTTGAAAACATAAATTAGGCGGAAGAAAAAATGTTAAAGAGAACAAGAGAACAGGCGAACAAGAATTTAATCCGCCATATAGTATACAACCCATTGGTATTAGTCCTGGTGTGGAAACACTCATGCACAAATGCTTAATTTTTTTTCTTGCAGCGTTTACTAATGACACACCTAATCCGAGCTCTTCAAAGCAATTGTATCCACTCCTCAACCAACCAACCAGATTGGAGAAACATCTTAAGGAGGAAACAAAACAAAAATCTGATTTGTACCTGTTTTGGGCATGCAGTAGCTACTTCCGCTGGCGTGGGAGTAAGAAACGGAAGTGACGACACCCAGGTGTCCCCGATGGCTTCCAGCACAGTGGCTGTTAATGCCCGGATGTCCATGAGCATGCAGCATATCTGAGGGGCTGTGGCGTTGCGCGGCGTGCTGTTGTTGTTGCTGTTGCTGCTGATGATGCTGTTGTTGCTGTTGTTGTTGACGATGTTGTTGAAGTTGTGAATGGTGATCTGCAATTTTTTGGTCGAAGAAACAAAGAGCGGAGATGTTATTCAACGAAAATAAAAGAACTCTCGTTCAAACAAACAAACAAACAAACAAACAAACAAACAATCTTGAGAAAATATAGACAGGTCAAACAAATTATAATAAACAAGTCGCGTAAGGCGAAAATACAATATTTAGTCAAGTAGCTGTCGAACTCACAGAATGAAACTGAACGCAATGCCATTTTTCAGCAAGACCGTATACTCGCAGCATCGTCAGTCCACCGCTCATGGCAAAGGCAGTGAAATTGACAAGAAGAGCGGGGTAGTAGTTGCGCTAAGAAGGATAGCACGCTTTTCTGTACCTCTCTTTGTTTTAACTTTCTGAGCGTGTTTTTAATCCAAACATATCATATCTATATGTTTTTGGAATCAGGAACCGACAAGGAATAAGATGAAAGTGTTTTTAAATTGATTTCGACAATTTAATTTTGATAATAATTTTTATATATTTAATTTTCAGAGCTTGTTTTTAATCCGAATATAACATATTTATATGTTTTTGGAATCAGCAAATGATGGAGAATAAGATAAACGTACATTTGGATCGTTTTATAAATGTTTTTTTTTTTTTTACAATTTTCCGATTTTTAATGACCAAAGTCATTAATTAATTTTTAAGCCACCAAGCTGAAATGCAATACCGAAGTCTGGGCTTCGTCGAAGATTACTTGACCAAAATGTCAACCAATTTGGTTGAAAAATGAGGGCGTGACAGTGCCGCCTCAACTTTCACGAAAAGCCGGATATGACGTCATCAAAGACATTTATCAAAAAAATGAAAAAAACGTCTGGGGATTTCATACCCAGGAACTCTCATGTCAAATTTCATAAAGATCGGTCCAGTAGTTTAGTCTGAATCGCTCTACACACACACACAGACACACACACACACACGCACACACACACGCACATACACCACGACCCTCGTTTCGATTCCCCCTCGATGTTAAAATATTTAGTCAAAACTTGACTAAATATAAAAAGGCGAAAGGGAATCGATAATAAAGACAAAGTAATAAAACAACATAAACTAACAGCATCAATTATTTAAACAATAGGCCTACAATTAAAACGAATGTATTTTTGCTGAAATCATATACCAGAACAATATTTGACATAAGCCCCAAAAAGAGAGAGAAAAAATATATAGTGCTGGACAAACAAGAAGCTATCATAGTATCAGGCATTAAAATAATCATTGAACCCATTTTTAAATGCTGATCAAATGTTTATGAAGCGCTTTCTTAAACTTTAATTCTTGAGGAAAGGGAGTTCAAGATTGAGAGAGAGAGAGAGAGAGAGAGAGAGAGAGAGAGAGAGAGAGAGAGAGAGAGAGAGAGAGAGATAGAGAGAGAGAGACGGAGAGAGAGAAAGAGAGATAGAGAGAGATAGAGAGAGAGAGAGAGGGAGAGAGAGAGAGAGAGAGAGAGAGAGAGAGAGAGAGAGAGAGAGAGAGAGAGAGAGAGAGATTTGGGAATGGGAGGCAGGCAGAAAAGTAGGTAGATAAACAGACACAGAAGCTGAAGAAGAAAATGTTTTAAATTATTACAACTACTTCGAGAAAAAATTGGTGGATCTGATTTTTTAACACTCTAGTCCCAGTATACTTGGAACTTCAGTTCATGTCTAAATGCAGCGAATTTATTCAGATCTATGAGGAACGAATACATACAAAACAAACTAACAACTAACAAACATGATTTTTTTTTTAAACAACAAGATACTCCAGTCAACAAGAAACCCACACAAAAACCGCACACAATAAAATAAGCAAACAAACAAACAAACAAATACATTGGGACTACGTACAATAAAAGCAAACACTTACCAGCAAAATAAGCGCTTGTGGAATTTGCGAGTGAACTGTTGTGAGATCCTGTACCCTTTAGAGTATCTGCAAAATAGCATTAAAACAGGAACTGTCAAAATTAGTGACATGATTAAAATTAATGATTAAAACAAGTCGCGTAAGGCGAAAATACAACATTTAGTCAAGTAGCTGTCGAACTCACAGAATGAAACTGAACGCAATGCAACGCAGCAAGACCGTATACTCGTAGCATCGTCAGTCCACCGCTCACGGCAAAGGCAGTGAAATTGACAAGAAGAGCGGGGTAGTAGTTGCGCTGGGAAGGATAGCACGCTTTTCTGTACTTCTCTTCGTTTTAACTTTCTGAGCGTGTTTTTAATCCAAACATATCATATCTATATGTTTTTGGAATCAGGAACCGACAAGGAATAAGATGAAAGTGTTTTTAAATTGATTTGGAAAATGTAATTTTGATAATAATTTTTATATATTTAATTTTCAGAGCTTGTTTTTAATCCGAATATAACATATTTATATGTTTTTGGAATCAGCAAATGATGGAGAATAAGATAAACGTAAATTTGGATCGTTTTATAAAAAACATATTTTTTTTACAATTTTCAGATTTTTAATGACCAAAGTCATTAATTAATTTTTAAGCCACCACGCTGAAATGCAATACCGAAGTTCGAGCTTTGTCGAACATTACCCGACCAAAATTTCAACCAATTTGGTTGAAAAATGAGGGCGTGACAGTGCCGCCTCAACTTTCACGAAAAGCCGGATATGACGTCATCAAAGTCATTTATCAAAAAAATGAAAAAAACGTTCGGGGATTTCATACCCAGGAACTCTCATGTCAAATTTCATAAAGATCGGTCCAGTAGTTTAGTCTGAATCGCTCTACACACACACACACACACACACAGACAGACAGACACACACACACACACACACACACACACACACGCACATACACCACGACCCTCGTCTCGATTCTCCCCTCTACGTTAAAACATTTAGTCAAAACTTGACTAAATGTAATGATAAGATAAAGCAATATAAACTCGAATTGAATAATGTGGTTATGAACAAAGAAAAAATTCTCTCTCTCTGTCTCTGTCTGTGTGTGTGTGTGCGTCTGTCTGTCTGTCTGTCTGTCTGTCTGTCTGTCTGTGTGTGTCTCTCTCTCTCTCTCTCTCTGTCTGTCTCTGTGTGTGTGTGTGTCTCTCTCTGTCTGTCTGTCTGTCTGTCTCTCTCTCTCTGTCTCTCTCTCTCTCTCTCTCTGTGTCTCGCAAAACACACAGAGACACAGACAGAGACAGACAGAGACAAGACACAATCTTTATTATCGAGGGTAATAGATAAGCAAAAATGTATGCTGTTTTACATCCAGCCCTCGCCCTAAGATCAACAGGAACAGAAAACATTATAATCAAAGAACTATCAGAGCAAACTTAACACATTATAACTGAGAGAAAGAGAGAGAGAGAGAGAGAGAGAGAGAGAGAGAGAGAGAGAGAGAGAGAGAGGGGGGGGGGAGAGAGAGAGAGAAAGAGAGAGAGACAGAGACAGAGAGAGAGAGAGAGAGAGAGAGTGAGTGAGTGAGTGAGAGAGAGAGAGAGAGAGAGACACACACACACACACACACACACACACACACACACACACACACACACACACACACTCACAGACACCAACGCGTTGTTTTCTCTGTGTGCCTCGCGTTGTTGTTTTATTGTTGAGTTCAGTAACCGGAAGAAGAAACAAGTCGCGTAAGGCGAAAATACAATATTTAGTCAAGTAGCTGTCGAACTCACAGAATGAAACTGAACGCAATGCCATTTTACTCGTAGCATCGTCAGGCCACCGCTCATGGCAAAGGCAGTGAAATTGACAAGAAGAGCGGGGTAGTAGTTGCGCTAAGAAGGATAGCACGCTTTTCTGTACCTCTCTTTGTTTTAACTTTCTGAGCGTGTTTTTTAATCCAAACATATCATATCTATATGTTTTTGGAATCAGGAACCAACAAGGAATAAGATGAAAGTGTTTTTAAATTGATTTGGACAATTTAATTTTGATAATAATTTTTATATATTTAATTTTCAGAGCTTGTTTTTAATTCGAATATAACATATTTATATGTTTTTGGAATCAGCAAATGATGGAGAATAAAATAAACGTAAATTTGGATCGTTTTATAAATTTTTATTTTTTTTTTAAATTTTCCGATTTTTAATGACCAAAGTCATTAATTATTTTTTAAGCCACCACGCTGAAATGCAATACCGAACCCCGGGCTTCGTCGAAGATTACTTGACCAAAATTTCAACCAATTTGGTTGAAAAATGAGGGCGTGACAGTGCCGCCTCAACTTTCACGAAAAGCCGGATATGACGTCATCAAAGACATTTATCAAAAAAATGAAAAAAACGTTCGGGGATTTCATACCCAGGAACTCTCATGTCAAATTTCATAAAGATCGGTCCAGTAGTTTAGTCTGAATCGCTCTACACACACACACAGACACACACACACACACACACACACACACACACACACACACACACACACACACACATACACCACGACCCTCGTCTCGATTCCCCCCTCTACGTTAAAATATTTAGTCAAAACTTGACTAAATATAAAAATACTAAAGGGAAACAAATCTAAACAAAATCTTATACAAGTAACACAGAAACCGCCATTTTGGATTCCTGAATCGCACTACATTGATATCCTTCTAAATTGTCAAGGTCTTTTTCTTTATTTCGCCTAAAATTCAATACAATTTATGGCCAAAAAAACCATTTTGGGAGCAAAATTAAAATGGGTAAATTGTTTTGGACTGTAGAATATTTCGATTCTTCTTTTTACATTTAGTTAAGTTTTGACTTAATGCTTTAACATAGAGGCGGAATCGAGACGAGGGTCGTGGTGTGTGTGTGTGTGTGTGTGTGTGTGTGTGTGTGTGTGTGTGTGAAGAGCGATTCAGAGAAAACTACCAAACCGATCTTCATGAAACTTTACATGAGAGTTCCTGAGAATAATACCCCCAGATCTTTTCTTCATTTTGTCGATAAATGTCTTTGATGACGTCATATCCGGCTTTTTGTAAAAGTTGAGGCGGCACTGTCACACCCTCATTTTTTAATGAAATTAATTAAAATTTTGGCCAAGCAATCTTCGACGAAGGTCGGACTTTGGTATTGCATTTCAGCTTGGAGACTTAAAAATTAATTAATGAGTTTGGTCATTAAAAATCTGAAAATTGTTTGTAATTAAAATAATTGTTTGTATAAAACGATCCAAAAGCAATTTCATATTATTCTTCATTATTTTTGATTCGAAAAATATACACATATGTTATATTCGGATTAAAAACAAGCTCTGAAAATTAAAAATATGAACATTATTATCAAAATTAAATTTCCGCAATCGATTTAAAAACACTTGCATCTTATTCCTTGTCGGTCCCTGATTCCAAAATATATAGATATGACATGTTTGGATTAAAAACAAGCTCAGAAAATTAAAAAGAATAGGGATACAGAAAAGCGTGCTATCCTGCTCAGCGCAACCATTACCGCGCTATTCTGGCTCGTCAATTTCACTGCCTTTTCCACGAGCGGTGGACTGACGATGCTACGAGTATACGGTCTTTGTGAAAAAATGCAGTGCGTTCAGTTTCATTCTGTGAGTTTGACAGCTTGACTAAAATGTTGTATTTTTGCCTCACGCGACTTGTTCTTCTTTTTCAGCGCTCGACGGTTGTTATATTTTTACGCCATAACACTAACAGACGCAGACACACATGGTGAGACAAACAGATATGACCACCTGCACAAACACAATAGATATGCATAGAACGTACCTTCCTTTCGATACATATAGAAGAGAAACAAGCATACCCAAACACTGGACAGACACCCTTTGGCCAATTCTGCTCGAAGGATGAGAAAAGTGTTTTCGCGTCGAATATAAAGGCTGCTTCGTTTGTGTGAACAATAATAGCAGAATAACTTGTTTTTCTCCAAAAACGCCTTCAAGAAGATGGACATAGAAGTCAGGGGTTGGGAGAAGGATATGATGATTTACGCACAGAATGACGCGGGCGTAGACTGACGTTGAAAGGATGCGTCAACAGAACCAAAGCTACGGCAGTCATACGTTTGGTCATACGTAACCAAGGGCTACAAAACTGTGAAGCTACGACGCGGTAATCATGGGGCAGAAAACGTTAGTTCACAGGTATCTTCTCTTTTTAATTTATATTTTATTTGAATACCATGGTACTTATGGTCTATTTTTGACAGGGACCGATAAAACCTAGCGGGTTGCTCATCAGCTCTGGGATATGTTTTATTCTTCGCACGTGATAGAGACCACCAATGTCATAAATACAACCCATCTCTTCACACGTGTGTACATCACGTGAAAGAGGTCGGGTCAAAGTACAGACTGACACGGACCGAATTTTACACTGCTCATGATGACAAAGTCACCGAGACAAGCTTCATGAAACACCTTTGTGTTTGTCGTACCCCTCTGGAAGAATTTTGAGAAATTTCACATGACGATACTATTCCTATTCAGGCGTCTTTTTGATTTTGACGTCGGAGATTATGCCCCCCTCCCCCTCCCCACTCCCCGCCATCTTCCCCGCCCCCTCCCGCTACCACACAAGCCCCTCTCTCCCTTACCTTCATGCTTCTTGCGGAGGTAGTTGAGATATTGCAGCAAGACGTTGGCGTTGTAGGGGTTGACCAGCTGCGTGAGGTCATCGCGACTCATGGCGCACAGGGCCTGACCGTCCACTCTGTCGAACTTGCTGAAGTCAACATCCTGCAGCTTGTAAGCACGTGCGGTCCAACGCAGCCACTGGAGCACGTTGTCTGTCGTCCACGACTCAATGTCTGCAAAAGAGTGGTGGAGAGCGTAACATACATGTGGTGGTGACTGTGGGTGTGTGGAAGGGGGAGGGGGTGGGGAGGGAGAGAGAGAGGGAGAGAGAGAGGGAGAGAGGGAGAGGGAGAGCGAGAGAATGAGAGAGAGAGAGAGGCAGAGAGCGAGAGAGAGAGAAAGAGAGAGAGAGTGAAAGAGAGAGGGAGAGAGTGAAAGAGAGAGGATGAGAGAGAGGAAGAGAGAGAGAGAGAGATAGCGAGAGATAGAGAAAGAGAGAGAGACAAGACAAGACAAGACAAGACAAAATCTTTATTATCGAGGGTAATAGATAAGCAAGAATATTGCTTTTTTACATCCAGCCATCGCCCTAATATAGGGTCAACAAGAACAAAAAAACAATATAATCAAAGAACTATCACATCAAACTTAATACATTATAACTGTATATACAGATACAAATTTAAAAAATAAATTGAGAGAGAGAAAGAGAGAGAGAAAAAGAGAGAGTGAGAGAAAGAGAGAGATATATGAGCGGAGACACGGGCAGGTATGCAAATAGGCAGGCAGGCACACGACCTCTCCAGCCTCATTTCGAGTTTACTTTGTTCTTCAGGGATGTGGTTTGGCGACTATATAATGAATATCATTCTCTTTGACTCTGTTTGAACATTTGTAACATTTTCTCCCTTTTTTGTACGCGTTCGATCAGAACACGGTTGGAATACACTTCTTATAAAATCACCAAACGCTTGTCGTTGAATTCGATCTCGTTGTCGCAAGGCAAGGTAAGGCACGGCAAGGCACGGCTTGGCAAGGCAAGGCAAGCCAAGGCATATTTTTTTTTATTTATTTGTTTATACACCACAGTCCCTGATATGAGAGATTGACTAAATTGCAGAAATCAAGACCATCTTGTCGTAGCATGGATAACGTTTTTAAATTAAACACGACTAGATCTAATCATGCAGACCTGCTCGGTCCTATGAGCCTTCCATACAATACAATACAATACAATACAATACAATACAATACAATACAATACAATACAATACAATACAATACAATACAATACAATACAATACAATACAATTGCAGTGGTGGTGCTTGGGGTGACTAACGACTTACGTGCGCCCTCGAGGACATTAAGCCCCCGAAATGCATTGAGTGTTCCTGGGATGACTGTCACCTGAGCTTCAGACGACGCTACACCCAGTGAACCCGCTTAGTACCCAGTGACTTTTCAGCGAGGTAGGGGTTAGGAGGGGGTGACTGACTCGATTTTTCGACGGTGAGCGATATTTCGCAATTGTTGAGAAAATAACTCCGTTACATTCATCCCATTGTTTTCCGCACGCGCTAACACATGCTGACTGCCAGCGGATTGCTTCTAGAAGCCAGGAACTATTTACTTCTCCGCCCCGTCCAAGTCGGCGGAAGGTTCACGGCAGTAAAAGGGCCTGCATGTGCGTCACATGTGAACTGCTCCGCCAACGTCGGAAAGCTCTCTTTTCGAGTTTTTCTTTGGGACTCTTTCGCGCCTTCGGTAACCAAACATACTTGGGGTCGCCATTTCGGGTGACGATGTTGGCGGAGGTATACAGGAAAACAGCGAAACCACCTGGACAAACCACGTCGACTGGGTTTGATAACTCCGAGGGAGAATCGAGTCCAGATTAAGCGGTGTTTACCCAGAGGTTTTCCGCCGGGAGCGGAATGTAACTTTTCATCTGTGGCCAAAGTGCAGAAAAAAGAGCGCGCATTGTTGTCCCGTCTCGCAGAAAAAAGTGCCCGTATCGCGTCCGGTGCAGACATAGTTTTGTTCCTGCTGGAGCCGGAGAATAATTGCTTCGATGTTTGCTCATACACATATCTCACAGGCTATCATTCTGCACCCGGGAATCAGAGACTGTCTCCATAAATAAGAGACACGAGCGAGTGGTGTGTTCTCATACACTGACAATTCAGCATGAGGTCATGATCTTACGTGGTAATGTCTTTCTGCAGAGCGAGAGAGCGAGAGAGCGAGAGAGAGAGACTGAGAGAGAGAGAGAGAGAGAGAGAGAGAGAGAGAGAGAGAGAGAGAGAGAGAGAGAGAGAGAGAGAGAGAGAGAGAGAGAGAGAGAAGTTTTCGTAACGGCCATTGGTGCTTGCGCTCACAGACTTGCCACTGTTACTATACACATGGGCGTCATTTTTACTTTTTCAATAAGTCCGCCTCCGCCTTCTGCCTTTTTTTTTCTTGTGAAACAACAACAAAGCAATAGGGGTGGGGTGCGGACGGGGGTGGGCGGCCTGTGGACGAGGAAGGGAAAAAAACGAGGAACGAATAGGCTTGTGCTCAATGACGTCTTAGAATCCAGCTTTTGTATCTATCTCTATATCCACATCAACATCTATTTATTTCTGAATCTATATCTATATAACTGGTGAGGTCTGTAAATAACCATGATATTTTTCAACAGTGATTGCCCATTTTAAGTTTTCACACATAACTATATCCTGTTTTACAAACAGAGACAGCTTTTCCCCCACTGGGTTTTCCCCCAGGTTATTCCTGTCAAAAATCAACAACACAAACCAAACACCAGCAATAACGCCCACACACATCCACACACCCACACACATCCACACACCCACACACACACACACACACACACACGCGCGCGTGCGCCCACACACAAACGGCTCCAAAAAACAGCTTTGTGGAGAAACAAAATGGCAGCTACACTGTTCGTTGATGGTTGATATGGAGGAATAATTTTAAAATGAACTGATAAAAAAATTGTCCTTTTCACTGAAATGAAAATGCTGTTCAGTTTATCTGCGCTGTTTTTTCTCTTCTCAACTATAATGTCCATAAATTACATTTTGTAAATTTAAACTTGTGTGGGTGTCTCCAGTCTCCGTTTCACAGCAGAAACACCATTTCGTGGAAACCTGTATGCTGAACATGCTACTATGTCTAACAGTATAATTGATTTTATCATAAACGGCCTCATTGTTTGCTGAATATGTTACTATCCAACAGTATGATTGGTTTTAACATAAACAGCCTAAAACGCACATGTCGAGTTTTTTTGACGTGCAGTATAATTTTTTTTTTAAAGCAACCGTATTTTAATACATACATTTTTTTTAAAACACACACACAAACACACACACAAACACACTGAGACAATCAGGTCTTAAAAGGAAGGGAGTCTTAACATGGCAGTAAATTTACGGAGGTTATTTACAGAAACTCTGTGAACAACTACGGTCTTAAAAATGGTGTGGTCTTAAAACATGGAGCCTTAAAAGGTGGATTCCACTGTACCCTTTCTTTCTGGCTAGTCGTTGCGCACAGGTTTACCTGTAGCTTTTGTGTACGTGCGTGAGTGGTAGAGTGGAGTTGTATTGAGTTAAGCTAATGTGTAACAGAATTGAACAAAGTCCAATTTCGAGTAATCATGTCAACGTCAATGTCAACGTTCATTAAAGAAAATCCAGTTCAAGGAAATTGCACACTTAAACAATGTCAGTCATTGTGCTTTCCCAATCTGGGCCGCCATTGTTTAAGCATTACCTACAACATTTAGGGAATGTGTCTGTGTACACAGTTCGGCCCAATTTGTGCATAGCCTTTCGTCTCCAACTTCCCTTTCCCTCCCGTCTGTCCCCTCGACCCGTGATTCAACCCCCACCCTGCTCCCCACCGACGCACACATACATACGCCTCACCCACCCCTATGTCAGTTCTCTGCTTTGGTCTTGTTTCAGATGTTATGTCACAAGAAGTGCGTCGAATCATATCATTGTACAAATGACATTCAACAAAACAAGCATCCCCAACAGCTTCTCAGTTCTCAGCCCCTCCGGCTGTTTGTATATTTCGTTGCGAGTCCAGTATATTAGGTATTACTCTTTGTAAAATGTGTTTCACTCATTACTAGTGTATTCCTAACTTTATTTTCAAACCCACACCGGTTTTTGTTTTACTTTTTCTATTTTAATCTTAATTTTTTTAAGACGCTTATTTTTCTACTTTAAAACGTTCAATAGATTTGAAAACGCATGCTATTTTTCTCAGAGTTGGGGGTTTCCCCCCTCACGCACTCGCCCTAGTCTTTTCTCTGCCCTTGTTAGTGCGTGGTTTCCTCCCTTTGTTTATAGATTCCTCTGTTTTTGCTTTTGAATTTCCCCCCTTTCTTTGATTTTCCTAGTTTAGTAATGTTGTCGTGACCACCATCATGAACATTTGTGTAATTTTGCATTGTTTAGGTCACAGTATATGAGCTTTTACTTGAGTTCGTGACCTAATTGTTCGCTATTGTTCCATGTTATGTTATTTTATATTAGATTTTGTTTGAACCAAAAATTTTAGGAGAGAAGAACGCCTTACCTGAATTCCAAGGAGAAAGTAAAGAATAATGTGAACACGAAAAGTCAGTGTACAGGTTTCCAAAAGTGGCGCCAAAGTCGCCGGAACAGGGGTACCCCAACCTCCAACGCTCCTGGTCCTCAAGCATGTTCGCGTCAAAGGCAGCAGAATTTTCACAAGAAATTCCAGGCCTCGATTTATCCAGGTCTGAATGTCCAACCCAATTTTCCGGTGAGCGTTCAGCGGCGTGTAAAGTATCCGAACTCGTGATGGTGTCAAACTCTGAGCACTCTCCGTGAAGATGTAAAGTTCTCCGGCGGACCCTGTCGGAGTGTTTTACCTGACATTGGCTTTCTGACAACGTTCTGACATTAGAGTCACATCGCTCGCGCACGCTGAAGGACGGTGTGGTGTCAGTGACAATAGGTCTTTGATTCATACCAGATCCCTGCACTGTATGGAGGCCAAGAGTTGGCTCATAGCTTCCGTGTGCCTTTGTTTCCCAGCAGTGATGACGGCATTGGTGGCCTAGCGATCCTTTGACGTCAACATGTGCATGTCTTTGCTGTTGCTGGTGATGGTGGTAATCGTGCGAATTTGTCACCTCCAACTTGAGTCTCTTCTGTTGTCTGCTGTTCGTGTCCTTGTCGGACACTTTCTGCTGTGGGAAATTCCTGCTGCTGCTGAAGTTGAACACGTTCTCTTTTTGAGCACTCCAAAGTTCATCCGCTTTTAGATCAAAACTTTTCATTGTGTCGGCTGCTTCCGATTTATAAACCCACTCAATTTACAACCTCTGTTTTATCCCTAAAACCGAACCGGACTCACAACACGAATCATGAGCTGATCCTACAATTCATGTAAAGCCTGATTTAAGCACAACGTCCGCCAACCTTATCAAGAATCATGTCCGGCAGAGAAAAACAATCAAAACCACTCTGAAGTTGATAACAAAGAACGTTCTCGTGCACCAAAAACAACAAACCAGAATGACTGAAACTGATGAGAACTTTGAAGTATCCTATAAAAGATACCACGGCTTTGTACAAAAAAAATTCAAATGAGAAGTAAACCAACTGTTCGCACTAAAATCCGACCTGCTCTGAGGGATCAGCAGAGAAACGTCAAACATGGACAGTTGAAGAGTCCATTCTGAAGGAACTGACCGGTTCTGGCAGCCAGTATTTCGCTGCCCAATGTCCAATGGGTGTCTATAGTGTCATCACTCTCTACGGGGGATGCGGTAACGGCGGATTAGCTATTTGGGGTACGGGTGGCGGGTGCGGGGCTTGGGGAGGGTGAGAGTGGTGGGGTGGAGTAGAGAAGTGCGCCGTGCCGAGTACCAGGGTTTGCTATCTACTGAATGGGTAGTGATGGTAAAAATGGAAGAAATAATGTACGGAAGGCATACTTTTTTTTTCTCTTCAAAAGGGTGCGTATTTTGAAGAGGGTTGGAACTAGATTGCCTAATGCGACAGATTAAATGATTTTCAGGTCTGGTAAATATGTGCGCGGTAATGTGCGTAGTAAACAGAGAGGGAAACAAGAGGGACCCCCCCAAAAAAAAAAAAAAAAAAAAAAAAAAAAAAACACCAACAACTGACAAAGAAAGAAAAAAAATGCTCCATTTGTTAAATTGATTGTATGCGGCATTTTGTATCTGTAATTTTCTGAATAAATTGTTTAAACCAAAGAGAGACTGAAGTGGAGAGGACAGACGAGGTTGTAAATAGAATTGTTGCGGTTAATAGCTCTTTAAAATCAAAATAGTGAATTTTAGATCAACGAATAAATGAATTAAACAAAGAAGCACATGAATAAGTCAACAAATACAAACATTAAATGGTTGGACACATAGATAGACAAATAGATAAAATAAATAAATTAATAAATAGATAAATAAATTAAATGATTACTAATCAATTAATAGTAGATAGATAGACAGTCGGATAAATACATAAATAAATAAATAAATAAATAAATAAATAAATTCAACTGAAGTGCAAACTAAAATATAATAAAACTCACAAGATTAATTTTTTGTTGTTGTTGAAAGAAAGCCGCCCCATCCCCTCTCATCCCTACTCCCACCCCAAGCTTCCAACCACAGATATAACTTCCCCAGCCCACCCTTAGAAAAATTGCAGACAACAAACACATCAACCGACCAAAACCGCAAACGAAGTCGAAACAGACAGAGGAAGAACAGGAAGAGGAGGATCAAGTTAGAATAGGCCAGACTACTTCACAATTTCTTACTTCACAGCTAATCCTCTTTCACCATTAACTCTTGCAGTGCCCACGCGACATGCTGGCGCCGCACCGGAGCTTATGTTTACACTGCGTCTAGAAGACGTTGTGGGACAAGTGCTAATTTTGTCTTAAGCATGTCCTTCATTAGGCAAAGCCGACTACTTCTCGCTGCACGAAGCTACAGCACTTAATTTTCGGTAAAAAGACTTCGCGCAGTCTTTGCGAAGTCGACTTCGGGCTCAATTAAGACAGTCTTTAGAGACACCGGAGCATCGACAGATCCAATTTTAAAACTTTTGAAGCAAAATGGTGTTTGAGAGCACGGTGACGCTTATTTTCTTCATAAAACAAAGACCTTGCGTGATATAAATTCCCTTTATGCCCCATTTTCTCTTCGCTCTATAGTCATTGTATTATTCATTTTTGTTACGACTCATTGCAGTCGCAATCTGTACTTTTTTCGTGTTTGTTTATTTAATAATTTTGTTGTACACCTGCTTGCATTTTTGTTTGATTGATTTTTTTTGTATATTCTAACTTATTTACGATAAAAAAAGAAACAAAGGCAAGCTAAATGCATTGCCTACCCCATTCTTTTCTTCCTTCTTTCCTTCTTTCTTTCCTTCCTTCCTTCCTTCCTTCCTTCCTTCCTTCCTCCCTTCCTTCCTTCCTTCCTTCCTTCCTTCCTTCCTTCCTTCCTTTCTTTCTTCCTTCCTTCCTACCTTCCTTTCTTCCTTCCTTCCTTCCTTCCTTCCTTCCTTCCTTCCTTCCTTCCTTCCTTCCTTCCTTCCTTCATCCATTCATTCATTCATTCATTTATTCATTTGTTAAGTTGCTTTGTCTTTCTTTGTTGGCAGTTAGATTTGATTTGGTCATGCAAGCAGTGTGTCTCTTGCAATTTTCTTCAAACAATAATAATACTTCTGCCGAAAAATTCGTCTGCTTCAGTTTGTTAGTTTTCTATGATAACTATAAGATGAACCAATTCAAGACAAAAGAACAAACCCGGGATTAAACAACATCTCCTTCTGTCACGAAAATTCAAGCAGAAAATTTAAGCAGAAAATAAAGTATCATAAATTGAAGCGATAACAAAGAAGAAATCGGAAACGCAGAGAAGGAATGGAGAAAAGAACAGATTAAATTTGTGTGTGTAAATTAGATTACACAAAATTTAAAGAAATAGTCTATTAAACCGGATTGAACTTTTTTTTGGATTACATATAGCACGAGAACAGTCGGTTAAGGAATTCATAAGTTCGCATGTTTAGCTAGAATTAAACCCTTCCCGAGAATAAATAATTGAATGAATAAACAAATACATAGATACATAAAAGAACAAAATGATTAGATAAATAAAGGAATAAATAAATAGATGTAAAATAAAGATACTAATAAATAGATAAATAAATAATTGATAAATAGATAAATAAATAAATAAATACATTTAATAAATAAATAAATAAATAAATAAATAAATAAATAAATAAATAAATAAATAAATAAACAAATAAATAAATAAATAAATAAATAAATAAATAAATAAATAAATAAATAAATAAACAAATAAATAAATAAATAAACAAATAAATAAACAAATAAATAAATAAATAAATAAATAAATAAATAAATAAATAAATAAATAAATAAATAAATTACTAAATAAAAACATAAATGAGAAAAAAAAACCACACACTGAAATAAATAATTGTATTAATATTTCGCCAGTATCCGACCCATTTCCTCAAAAACTTTGCGAAAGGTATCCACACACAAAATAAAAAAATCCCCACCCCTTCTCTGCCAGACCTAACGCCCTTCGAAAGAAAAAAATAAGTGCTAATTTTCGACCCTATTTTGACCACTGTCCGCGTGGACCCCAACAAAGGACACAGACGACTTTCAACTCTGCGGGTGATAGCCACTCACCTCTGGTCCCTCTCCTGGTGATAGGCCAGGCGAGGTAACAAACTTCCGACAGGTGTCGCCAGGTTAGTGCGCGTTGTCAAGGAAGGTGTTAACTCTGGTGCTGGGGCACGCGCCTCGTAATCCGATTACAACAGTCTGTAGTGTCACTGCCCGGGTCGCGAAAGAGCTAACGGTGGAATCGCTGCAGGAGGGATGGGGTTGGGGTTGGGGGGGGGGGTGTTCTTTGCAGACAACGATGAAAGCGATGTGCTTTACTGCTTTGAGTAAAAGTATAGTACGTGTACATGTATTGGTCGCCAAGGTGAGATTACCTTTTTTTTTGTTGAAAAAAAGATAAAAGGTGTTTTAACTAGCAAAATTGGGTCGCTTTATTAGTCCAATTGTTGATTATGGTCCTTTCCACTATCCCCTTTCATGTTTATCTAATCCAGATTACAAAGTTAAATAAAGTCAAGTCAAGTCAAGTCCAGTCCAGTCCAGTCCAGTCCAGTCCAGTCCAGTCCAGTCCAGTCCAGTCCAGCCCAGTCCAGTCCAGTCCAGTCCAGTACAGTACAGTAAAGTAAAGTAAAGTAAAGTACATTAAATTAAATGAAAGTACTACTATTCCCATTACTAGCCACAATACTGTCATCACATTTTTAGTGTGTTTTTAGCAATGACATCATAAGTGCAGTCTTTTATGAAGTCTATTGAAGTTTAAATGTACACTTTTAGGTTTTCCTAGTTTATGCTTTGAATCAGAAAGCGACAATGTCACAAAGTAAATGTTTGCGCTTTTGAATCACTGTCCGGTGTCGGAATCAGAATGATATTTCCTTCCTTTCCCCCGCACTGACTAAACAAAAAAGAAACGGAATTCCGTTTGGAAACTTCAGAGAACAAGCAAAAACCTAAAAAAATACTTTGATGGATTCACAACCGGATAAATGAACACATGAATTGCAACATAAAAAGATACATAGAATTAAGAACAATAAGATATGTAAATAAAACAAAACTATCAGAAATAAATCAGAATGAAACAAGATAAAACAAAATAAAAGAAAAATAACAGAAACACAAATCAAAGTCAGGAGTTCGT
>NC_090245.1:17859556-17877056 GCF_037325665.1 Littorina saxatilis
GCGTTACCACTCGGCCACCCAGTCCATTTGCTGATTTTGTTGTTGTTGTTGTTAAGTTTTTTAATTTATTTATTTAGTTATCCACTTATTCATTCATTCATTCATTCATTCATTCATTCATTCATTCATTCATTCATTCATTCATTCATTCATCAACTAATTCATTCATTCCTTAATTACACATTAACATGCTTCCATTTGAAACTTCGAGGTCTTCATCGGGGATTGACGCCCGACAAAAGCTAATTGAAGCCCGACGGAGCGAAGCGACGGAGGGCTTCAATTAGACTTTGGGAGGGCGTCAATCCCCGATGAAGACCGAGAAGTTTCAAATGGAAGCATGTTAATGTTATTGTAATTCAATCTGACGACGATCTCTTTCCTGCTTTCATGCGGTTGTAAACAGACAGAATTGGTTCTGTTCTGTTCACACACTACTTTCAGTCCACCTACCTGCAAGGGTCAAGTCCCAAGAAATATGTCTCTGTATTCCTATCGTATCACTCTGCTCCTGTTTTGTTTTCTTTCACACACATTTTCCCTTCTTTTTTGACGGGTTTCTAGACAGCAAACTCTAAAACAAATTCTTTTCACCACAAAAGCGATCTTTGGAATTGACTGACGTAGTCCTGAAGAATTCATGCATCAACTTACGTCACGTATTCGACGTCATCACTTCGCATACCTTATGGTCTCGGTATTTCGTTGGCCGTCATATTTCCTACTTGTAAAACATGATGACCCGCAAAGCTAACCGAGACTAGTTGAGGCTGTATCAATGCACCTCGCCAGCAGGTTGTTAATGGATTTTTTAGCGAGTGGTTATCGACAAATATAGCTATTCTGATGGACACGTGGGGGAATTCGGGGGCTGTGATTGGATGGTCTCACACATCCCTTTTCCGATCATCAAAGCATAACGCTACGAAAGTTGGCCATTTTTGCCGATATCCAAACGATATCGGCAATAACAAAGACGCATGGTTCCGGTTTCTTCCACGTGTATAAAGTACACGCATACCTCGCCAGGTTTGTTTCTGTCACTCTGTGACTAGTCGACTGACGATGCCATTTGCTTTGTGTGTGTTTTTGTTGTTGCTTACTGTACATGACATACATTACGTGTAAAATCCAGTTCTTTAACAGGCAACAAACCTTGCAAATTTCCAGAAGCTGCAATTTGAAGCGACCTATCTCGGATTCTAGCAGACGATCTCTCCAATGTTTAACACAAAATCAGCAAACTCTCCTGTCACATAGAACGTCCATTGTATAGTGCAATGTTGAAATGAAGTTACCGGTCTAAAACATTTCGTTGTTTCTTCTGAGACTATCCTTGTTCTCTTATCATCTACAGATTTACCGCTGTCTTCACCACGCGAATTCCCAACAGAAGTCAGACTTTCGAACATACAATCTACGTAGGCAAGCATGATACGTCATGACGTCATATGATTCCTAACATATTGACGTAATGCTAAGCATCCGGTTATCTCGAGTTTTCTCCGTAATACATGTCCGTGGGTTTTTCAATGTTCGGTTATTTCCGTGGCTTCATGCGGAAAGGGAACCGTCGTCTGCAATCAACGACATGGACCATTCTGGTACTTGTCGCTGACAAAAACATGATTCTAACACAGAATTTAATGTCAGAATAGCTATATAAACGCTATTGTGTTTTCATCGTAGCAATAGGGTCCGATATTTAGACTCGAACAAGTATAATGCGACTCGTCTTCGACTCGTCGGCATTATACTTGTCTCGTCTAAATATCGGGCCCTATTGCTACGCTGAAAACACAATAGCTGTTATTAGTCACCGGTAATTTTTAATGAGTTGGGGCATTCTGACCAATCACAGGATCTGTTTCATTAAAACGCAAACTTGATTAAATTACAATTGGTTAATGAATCATTTATTTATTTATTCATATTAATCTATTTACGATTTATTTATTTAATTATTTACGTATCTACGATTGATTGATTGATTGATTTATATGTTTATTTGTTTTGCTTGTTTGTTCATCTCTTTCTCTATGTCTTGCTTTCGTTCTGTTTTGTAATGTTAATGTACCTATCCATCTGTTTATTTATTTGGTTATTTATTTATTAATTCTTGTATTCATCTGTTAATCTTTTTCAATCTACACCGCATGTACGCATCTGTGTGTGTGTGTGTGTGTGTGTGTGTGTGTGTGTGTGTGTGTGTGTGTGTGTGTGTGTGTGGTGTGTGTCTGTGTGTCTGTGTGTCTGTGTGTGTGTGTGTGTGTGTGTGTGTGTGTGTGTGTGTGTGTGTGTGTGTGAATGTGGAGCGATTCCGAGAAAACAACTAGGATACTGGAACGATCTTCATGAAACTTTACATAGATGAATTTTTCATTTATTTCGATAAATGTCTTCGATGACGTCATATCCGGCTTTAATGAAAGTTGAGGCGCTTTCATTTTATAATTAAATTGATTGAACATTTGATCAAATAATCTTTGACGCAGTTCGGACTATAAGATTGCATTTCAGTTTGGAAGCTGAACAATTGATTAATTAGTGTGTTCATTAAAGTTGTCATTAAAATCGAATTTTCATCGAGACATTTAAAAATGATTGCATTATATTCCTTATCTTCTCCTTCTTACTCTGAAAATGTGCTCAGATTTAGTACTACGTGTGCATGCTCCTCCGAGACGAGCCCAACCCGTCTCGGTCATTGGATATGGGGCAAGGAGCTCTCTATCTGATACAGTACTCCTTGGTATGGGGCTCTGGGCGAGCAAAGTCTTACTTCCTGTAGTCTCGGTGATGAATGGTTTTTGGCTCACGTAAGTGTAGCCTATGCGATGATAAACTTTGTCTGTCTGTGCGTGCGTGCGTGCGTGCGTGCGTGTGTGTGTGTGTGTGTGATAGAAACTTTAACATTTCCGAGTCTATGGATTACGTCAGTCTCGGTCAAAAGTGTTTGACGTGTGTGATAGAAACTATTTGAAGACGTCACATTATGACGTAAGAGGGTTAGACGTCACGCAAAGGAATTACTAAAAGTCTCGGTCTTTGTTATTGTGAGCGGGCCGAGACTACTTGGCAGATCCAGGGTCTCGCTTTCTTGCACAGTTTCACCTATAGATGCTTACTGTGTGTGTGTGTGTGTGTGTGTGTGTGTGTGTGTGTGTGTGTGTGTGTGTGTGTGTGTGTGTGTGTGTGTTTGTGTGTGTATGTGTGACGGAGTGATTGAGTTTGTGTTACTGTTTGTCGATTTCTTACGTGAGCCTTGAAGGCTTCGCCTCTTGTTAGTGTTGTTTTTGCTTCAGGCCGACATATTGACCAAATGTTTTGATATCGCTTCGCGCGACGTGTTATATTTCTTAAGAATAGAACTTGTGCTTTATTTGAGTGAAAGTGCTTTTTTTCCAAAAGGCATTTCGTGTATCTTTCCCCGTTTATTTTTATAGTCTTTTTTGAGATAAAACCCTGTTCCTTTCGTTTTCATTCGGAATCAGGTATGATTAATATTGCGTGTCCTAATATTGTTGTCATATTTGTATACGCGTTGTCTTAGTTTATTTTGTTATGAATGTGAATGACCCCGCTCCTTTCTAAAGTTTACTGTTTCCTCTTTGCATCCAGAGAACTGTAACAAAGTACATATTTGTAGGTCTTTCTGATTTTCTTGCATTCCATCATCTACACTATCATAATCAAATAAAAATGAAAACGATTTTTTTAAATTCAAAGCACGTGGCTGCTTAAATTTCAGTTAAGTGTCAGAGAGGGTTGATCTCAATGACAATGAATTGAGAAGACAGTTCATAAGACGTGATTAGAATTTTATGTTAGGCCTAAAAAAAAAAATAGGTGTGGTTACGGTAACCCGACCTACCCTATTTTTGGGGGCCGACCCTATAACTTTTTATTACATTTGTCAAAAAAAAAAAAACACAAAAAAACAAGTAAACGAGTGCAGAAAACGCAATGAAAGCGAAAGCGCCCGAGTCGCACACTTATTTCCCTGTCAAGTAGGTTTAATTTGTACACATTAGAGAAAAAGTTTAAAAAAAAAGTGATTGCCTATCTTCCCACCCTATTTTTTTTGGCTATGTTACCGTAACCACACCTATTATTTTTTTGGCCTTATTGATCATTTAGTAGATTCGTTAATTAGCCCATCGAATAGAACGCCATAGTGAAAGAAGGAAAGAATTAAGAAAACAAGTAAAAAAGAAAAAAACAAAAAAACAAAGAAAGAAAGAAAGAAACAAACAAACAATCAAACACATCAACTAGCCACACAAGCAACAATACCGGACATGTATCGCAATTAACAACAGGAAGAGAGGAGGAGGGTGGTTGGTTGGAATGATGGACAGGAGAAAAAAGCTAATATTTCCGCGCAACTCTAACAGACTAGTATCTAATTCAATCCATGAAATAAAAATGAAATCCGAGCACAGTATGATTTTTTAACATGCATTATCGACAACATATATGTGTTCTCACCTGTATGTGTGTTCTGTCTTGCGCGGGTAAGTATTTCCAAAATGGCCAAACAACGACGCTTTGGAAAGTTTACTTCCAATTCAAGCATGTAAAATATATATCACACGAACAGAAGTTCTCTCAAAAACAAGGGAAACTTTAAAGCCAGTCTTTCACAGCACGGCATGGAAAGTGTCTCTGGAAAACATTCGCCTGTTCTGTTTCTTCTGTCGTCGCTTCTTTTTGTATCTTCTTTCAGTTTTGACACCTCAGTAGAAACACAAGTCCACAAACACGGCCAAATTATACTTCAGTGACAAGACAACACAGCTCGCCCCAGAGGCGTGGATTGAAGAAGCGCTTTCGATATGGTTCCAATCAAACATTGGATTGATGCAAGGCTTTCCTCCGAAGCCTCATACTTATTGGGCAAAGTTTGAAGCAGATGGAACAGCACCGAGAATGGATACATCTTCGGCCTGTGCCGACACCTTTCCAAAGTGTTCCAAACACAATACGAACCCGATCCGGTGGAAAAACCTGTGAAAACTTTGTGCGCAGGGTTTTGTTTTGGCACCGGGTTAGCCTGGAGGGAACAAGCGGGTCTACTGTGCATGCATGGGCGTCGTTTTTGTCACAAAGATTATTGTGAGTGTATATGCTTTTTTATGCTTTTGGTTTTGTTTATCTGAATACAAGATACTTGTCTATTTTATTTTTCAGCGTGTTTTTTTTCTTTTTACTTTAAAAAAACAAACTTTTTTTTTTAATGGAAATAACGTCACGTGGTTTTTGGAAATAACGTCGCGTGGCGAAACTTTCTCACGTGACATTACAGGCCAGTAACTTAGGTAAGGGGCGTGTCTCATTGACGTGTGCAGGAATCACGCGTCGTAAGTTTGTCCGAGAAAAACCCTAACCCTAACCCATACAAACCCGACAGAGTTATTTCCGGAATTCTTTCGGATGAGACGAAAAACCGAGGTCCCGTGTACACTACATTGGGGTGTGCATGTTAAAGATCCCACGATTGACAAAAGGGTCTTTCCTGGCAAAATTGTATAGACATATATAAAAAAAAATGTCCACCAAATACCCGTGTGACTTGGAATAATAGGCGGTGAAATGTATATACTCGCCTAACACGCTTGAGATTTACTGGCCGATGTGAATGCGTGATATATTGTGTAAAAATTCCATCTCACACGGCATATTGTAAACGCCATAAGCCTCCCTCTGGGAGGGTATGTGCGTAGAAATACTCACTAATAATAAATTCGTCTATATAGCAGCAACGCTTTCTTAATTTAGCTGATCATCTCACCTTCTGTTTGCATCAATCCTACGCGCCGACATAAAAATACAATTCACCGACCGGACGTGCATACCAGGTAATCATTACTGACGCGATCATGTGCGGGAGATGTCTAAACAAACATAGGACCGATTTTCTTTTATTCTGAGCCCATTTTCCGAGTGAACAAGACATATCTTTTATTTGTGTGTTCAGGAAGCGACACAAAATAAAATGCAATTATTTTTAATTTGTTTGCACATTTTTTTTTCTCAAAAGAATTATTAGATTTTAATGAACAAATTAAGTAATTAATTTTTAAAGTTCCACGCTGAAATGCAACTCTATAGTCCGCACTAGGTCAATTTGATTTATTAAATGAGGTCGCCACAGTGCTTTATAGAAAGAAATGACAAAAACGTCTGGAGAATTTGTATTTAATGTTTAATGAAGGTCTGTCCAGCAGTATAATTTTTATATACACCACCACTCTCGTCTCGATGACCAGTCGATCTGAAAACATTTAGTCAAAACTTGTTACAAAAAAAAAAGATGGGGGTACCAATTCTCCCCCAGACACCGGGTTTTGGCTAACACGTGGTTTGCACGCGGGTTCGCAAGGTTGCACGAGACTTGACGCGATGGCGAACACTTCCATACAGCAAAATATTGTTATTCTGTCGTTAACGGCAGTGCCATCTATGCCAGGTTGTCGAGTTGAGCCGGTTCGAGTTGCGAGAAAGGTAGAAACTAAAAGGTAAAGATAACAGAACGGAAGCTTGAACGGTCGCAGAGCTATATGCAGGCCGATATGATTGTTGCCAGACACAGCTGTGTCCGTTTAATAGGCTACTCTTGCGTTGGAGAGTGTGTTTTATGTTGTGTGTGTGTGTTATAGTTGAGTTTCAAGATAAGGAAGATTTTGAGATGGAGGTCCAGGAGAAAGGCCTAAGAACCGGAGCAGTGCATTTTGTACATAATAAAATGGTTTTAGATCCTCACACACATTTTTTTTATTTGAGCAGTTTAAGACTGATATTGATCCCATCACCAGCAAATAAAGACGTGACAAAACACACACATAATTAGTTCACAGGTAGGACAGACAGAAAGACAGACAGACAGACAGACAGACAGACAAATAGCCAGCCAGCCAGCCAGCCAGTCAGGCAGGCAGGCAGGGAGGCAGGCAGGCATACAGACACACAGGCACACAGACAAAAAACACATGAGCAATTACATAAAAACAGACAAACAGACAGATTTCATCTTACCGTGAGGAACAGTCACCACCGACTCTTCCGCAGAATCCGATCTGCCATTTCTCTGTTGTTCGCTACCTCCTATTCCTCCTCCTCTTCCACCTCCTTGTCGGAATCCTCCGTACACGTCCGCTGATCTCCTCCGACCGTCGGCCGCTGTCCCTGACTCCTCAACAGCACGAGCAAGCGATCCAAGACGACCGGTATCGCTAATCTGATTCAGCAGACCTCGGGTGACCCTGGAGATATCTGACGCAGAACCATCCGTCTCTGGAGACGACGCAGACGTGTTGGAGGACCTGGACTGTGCCAGGACGTTGCATTGATTATGCAGCGAGGAGGAACCTGGGATCATTCTGGACGAGAAAGGGGCCGAGCCTGAGAAAGGCATGTAACCTTGCTGTTGTTGATACGGGGGCAGGGAATCCACAGAGTCCTGCAGCTGATCAGTGGCCGGACCCTGAGGTATCAGAGACTCCATCGGGGATGATCTAACTATGTTATTGGAAGACTCGTTCATCATCTGAAAGTACTGCTGCTGTTGTTGCTGGTGCTGTTGCAGTTGTTGCATGGTCTGACGCTGCTGCAGAAGGTGGTTTTCGTACAAACTGGACACCTGCGCGGGATCAAACTCTCGCGCACAGGCAGCTCGGATATCGGCCATTTCAGAGACGTCTGAGTTAGGATCGTTTCCAACACCAAAGGGAGACCATCTTGACTGGACAATCTGCGCAGCCGTGATGTTGCCTGTTTCCGGGTCACTGAGGTCGCTGGGGTCGATGAGGTCTTCTCGACCTTGACCAAGGTCACCCGGATTGTCAATGTCACCTTGCTTGTCAAGGTCATCGGGATGAGCGTTTTCGTCGAAGTCAGCGTCATCGTTGCCGGCGGTGGTGTTTTCAGTGTCGAAGTTGTTGAGAAAAGTCGGGATGGGGTCGGCGAGGCGTTCTTTGTTCACCTCAGATGGGTTGTTGTTGTTGTTGTTGGTGGTGGTGGTGGTGGTGGTGGTGCCGTTGATGTTGTTTGTAGTGCTTTTAAAGAGCTCGTCATGCCTATCAAAGATGCTGTACTTGTCGGTCGTTGGAGAGCAACTTGCCGTCCCCGGAGACTTGCTCTGTAAGTTTTCCTGAGACATTGCAAAAATAAACAATCTTAAAATGTAATAGTGACATTATTTACTCACGAAGAATGAGTGTTCTTCGTGCTAATAATAGTTAACAACGATCAGATTAAAGGTTAACGCAATGACAGAGCAGAGACTGCTGTTTCTATGTATATATTTAACTTTTTTTGTTTCAGACACGGTCCACTCATAGACGATGGAGTGATTCACCGAGTGGTACTTGGAGTTGAACTAGTTTCTATTTTTCCTCAGTATTGTTCTTACTTTTTTCGTTTCTGTTTTTAAAAGAGACGGATGGGCCTGGTGGTGGGGGTGGGGGTAGGGGGTCTAGCATCTGTTTCTGACAGCTAAGTAGGTTTAGTTTCATGACCTGTTAGTCATCTGACGAATGAGTTTTGACTCTATTGTTCCCGCATTCATTGTCTGCTTGAATTTCCATTTTTTTTTGTGGTCAAATGGTGCGATGATCCCAGTCATGTTCGTCCTTTCACATCCTGTTATTACACAATCTGGCAGATTTCAGTGTCATTGCATCAAGAATGGTTTTAGGTTCAAGCGTTCTGCCCTCCATATTTAAAAAAAACACCACTTTATTTTTTTACATTATATGCTGTGTGGCGGTTGTGGGGATTGGGGGTGGCGTTGTGGGTGGACCGCTGATGCCTATCATTAGCTTCAACTAACCCACACCCAAATACCCGATTCTTCCGAGCGCTCAACCAGCTTCTCCAGCGCCCCCCGCCCCCCCCCCCCCACCCCCCGCCCACAGCCCCTCTTCATCTCCCAAGTTCCATCCTACGCATTACCCCTCTCGCCCCATTAAACCCCGCCCTCTCCACAGGGCGCCTCAAAAATAAATAAAAATTAAAAAAAATGAAAGAAAAGAAAAGAAAATCTATATAAAAAGTTTCCTCAACTGTGGAGGAAGTTTGCTTCGCTTGTTGTACGGAAACTGAGTCGGAATCACAAGCCTTTCATGAGACTAGTTCCGGGCATTTCACAATAACTTGGTGCTGTCTTGTTTCACAGAATGACTGCAGCGATATAGTGACTACAACATTTTAGACTGATCCATTAACTCTATAACAGAAGGAGCTGCACTTAAAGTTATATCAGCCGTTCATCAAAATCTGCTGTAAAAGCGTCACGAGGCACTATACCGACTGACAAGCGTGCGTCTTCCCGCGTTTGAGAGAAGCCCTTGTTAAAGCGGGACTCGCGGTTTGACGATGCGGTCTGGTGAATATCTGGAAAGGAAGGATGGGGGAAGGAAGACATCTGGCCGAAGTCAGCCCCAGAATATCCCATTTTCACACCCTGCGCCAAAAGCGACTGGGAACAGGAATACGTTCATTGAAACTGAGTTGTCCTGAGTAGTTAAAGCGGTTTTCACCGTCTGTGCTATTGTTTCCTTCTCATCGTTCACACAATACACAGCATTGATACGTGCGTTAAAAACAGCTAAAAACAACAAGTCGCGTAAGGCGAAAATACAACATTTAGTCAAGCTCACAGAATGAAACTGAACGCACTGCATTGTTTCACCAAGACCGTATACTCGTAGTTTCGTCAGTCCACCGCTCGTGGCAAAGGCAGTGAAACTGACGAGCCAGAATAGCGCGGTAGTGGTTGCGCTGAGCAGGATAGCACGTTTTTCTGTATTTCTATTCTTTTTAACTTTCTGAGTTTGTTCTTAATCCAAACATATCATATCTATATGTTTTTGGAATCAGAAACCGACAAGGAATAAGATGATAATGTTTTTAAATCGATTTAGGAAATTTAATTTTAATCATAATTTTCATATTTTTAATTTTCAGAGCTTGTTTTTAATTCGAATATAACATATTTATATGACGAAGAATAAAATAAAATTGTTTTTGGATCGTTTTATAAAAAACAAAATTTAATTAAAATTTTCTGATTTTTAATGACCAAACTCATTAATTAATTTCTAAGCCTCCACGCTGAAATACAATACCGAAGTCCGGCCTTTGTTGAAGATTTCTTGGCCAATATCTTAATCAATTTCATTGAAAAATGAGGGTGTGACAGTGCCACCTCAACTTTTACAAAAAGCCGGATATGACGTCATAAAAGACATTTATGGAGAAAAAAAAATTCTGGGGATATCATTCCCAGGAACTCTCATGTAAAGTTTCATGAAGATCGGTCCAGTAGGTTACTCTGAATCGCTCTACACACACACACACACACACACACACACACACACACACACACACACACACACACACACACACACACACACACACAGACACACACACACACACACAGACACACACACACACACACACACACACACACACACACACACACCACGACCCTCGTCTCGATTCCCCCTCTATGTTAAAACATTTAGTCAAAACTTGACTAAATGTAAAAACAACACATACACACACACACACGCACGCATGCACGCACGCACGCACGCACGCATGCACGCACGCACGCACGCACGCACACACACACACACACACACACACACACACACACACGACCAAAAACAAAGAAACCATATTGAAGTGTTCGAAAACTATTAGTTGATAGAGTGTGAATATTATGCTTCTTCAGTCATAAGTGGGGCGGCACGGAAGTTACTCCAGAGGTGTCTCTCGATTTGAGTAGTTATTTCTTGTATTTTCTTAGCTTATCAGTTACAATCTAGGATTTTTGAACTAAAACATGTTCTAGTCAAATGTAAGGATCCTTCAAATTCGTAGCTTATTTACATAGTAAAGTACGGCTTAGCAGCTGAAATCTAAGTGGGTGTTTCATTGTTAACAAAATGTAAGTCATTTTCAAAACAGGATCACCGTTTCCGGCAACTCTTGATTCCGCGGAAAATATCACTTTAATGCTGAGTCAATAGTTTCGGTTTTAGTGGTATTATATTTGAAACAGGTCTCAGTTTGCACTCAATAGTATGATCAGTCTCGATGTTTGTCTATTTGAAATAAATGTTGCTATAGTCTCGGCTAATTGTCAGTGTGGTCGTGATTAAGCCAAGCAGGAGCCAATCTCCGGTTTCGCTTTCGGTAAATAAACGGGACAATCATGTTGAACTTCAGTCAAGGAAAAAAGAACAATGCTCGCCATTGTGTTTCTAATCAAACATGTATCAAACGGATTTTAGCCATAAAGCCAAATTCTTTATCAAATGCATGCTGGTTGTTTAAAAAAACAAACAAATAGGCCTACATCAGACATTCTCCTCTATGTTTTAATTTTCTACCCCCCCTCTCAGAGTCCCTTTCCCCCTTCCGAAAAAAGTCTGCAAAAAGCAGGGGTGGGGGGGGGGGGGTGGGGGGGTGGGAGTTACAATAAGGAAAGGAAAGATAAAAGGGGGAAAAAAAGGAAAGAAAAAAAGAATTGTGTGTGCTAAAAATACAAAACAACTTATTTCTTTGAATGCATCTAAAGAACACTATAGTATAATGAAAGGACTAAAGGAGTGTATATCGTGTTTGTGGGAAATTACGCAAAAAACGTGTCCAATGAATTATTTGGGCGCATCTTTAACTCGTTCATACAGAATCGTCTTTGTTCAAACAATAGTGCGGTTGTATGCACGAGACAGTCTTACAAGCAAAATACTTATATATATCCAAGTTTGTTTGCTTAACGCCCAGCCGACCACGAAGGGCCATAACTTATATATATAATACGTTATTAAACTACTATTTCCAGTAGTAAATTAAGGTCAGGCTTGACTTACCGAGACCCGAAGACCGACACGGGTCGCGCTCATCTCGGTAAAGGATGCGAACGTAATACCTATTTTGCATAAGCCTATTTACGTTAATTCTGCAGATTTTTCAGCGTAAAAATGATATATATCTATATGATTTTCGATTCAGGAAAAGATAAGGAATATAATGCAATTGTTTCTATATATCTGTTAGTGAAAATTCGATTTTGATGGCAACTTTAATGAACAAACTAATTGATAATCTTTTAAGCGTCCGAGCTGAAATGCAAAGAATGCAAAAAAAACCAACAACTCGTCTCTGGAAATTATCTGGAAGAACTCATATGCACAGTTTCATGAACATCTGTCAGGTAGTTTTCTACTCTTCGCTGTGCACGCCCACACACAAACACACATACATAAACGTCAAACTACCACCCTGGTCTCGATTCATGGTCTATCTGAAAAAATCTAGTCAAAACTTGAATAAATTTTAAAAACACATGAGAAATGATGACAAAGTGCGAAGGTCGACAAAATAAAATGAAACACTGTAAAACAAAATGAATAGATAATACGTAGAATAAAATACATTAAAATTAAAAATACAGTACAATACAATAAAAAAAATAAAACAAAAGGAAATAAAATGAAATAAAATAAAATAACTAAAAACTAAATCAAATTAATTAATCGATTACAAAAGAGTCCCCAAACCGTGGGAAAATACTAAAATTCACTCAGTGGACAAGGACAATTCGCGAGAAGGGGCATTGTTTAACTTTACACTTACTGCATCAACTGCACTTATTGCTCTCATGACTGTAACCTATTTACACTTATTGCATAAACGTTCACTCGCTGCTCTTACAGCAATAGCAAGATCTAGATCAGCACTTTTTGGGACGTGTACGGGAACGTGTACGGGTAACGTCATCAAATCTAGTTTTTGGCTCACGTAAGTGTAGCCTATGCGATGCTAACTTTTGTCTGTCTGTGCGTGTGTCTGTGTGTGATAGAAACTTTAACACTTGAACACCGAAATACTAATTTTACCTGGTTATTATCCAAGAAACAGCTTCAAAGTATTGAAGCAATGATCAACATTTCGTCGGCACGTATGTAGTTAAAGTGTGTATCCAAAGAAAACGGGTGGTGGTTTTTTAATTTTTTTTTTTTTTTTTTTGGGGGGGGGGGGGGTAAAAACAGGTGACTGGTTTGTGTCGTGTGTGGTATGTAGACCAGGTCAGGGGTCAAGGTTAAGTCAGATCGCGTGAAGGATTGTGGTATAGATACAGTTCTCACCCAGCTGCAGTTCGCCGATTCGGGGAAGACGATTTCACATTGTTCGGTTTCGTAGCCCCAGAAAAATAGATAAAGAAGATACCAAAGGAGATTTCCTGCAGGTTGATCTGCACTGCGTGTTTCCAGTGTGTGCGCGAGGAAGCGCTGTCGAAAGCGCAGTGTCGATCTGGCAGTCGTGTCCCCGTAAGTAGGCTACAGACAGACAGATCTAGATCTAGTGTCTCCCACTCTTGCACCGTGTCACCTATGCTTACTGTGTGTGTGTATGTGTGACGGAGTGAATGAGTTTGTGTTACTGTTTGTAGATTTCGTACGGGAGCCTTGAAGGCTTCGCCTCTTGTTACGTCACGCGTTAGCCAAGATCTGCAGTCTTGGTGGCAGCAAAACAACGTATGCATTTGGAACATTGGAGAAAAAAGTGAGTCATTGGTGACGCAATATCTACTCGTACAGGTCTTTGCTACACGTTCGGTCATCTAGAACACTGTAATAACACATGTTCGACGTGTTCCCTCTTCTACTGACATTTCTCACTGAGATTTGAGAGTTGTGGACCACTAGATAAAAGCCAAACGAAGAGGGAGAAGAAAGTCCAGTCCAAGTGCTACATGACATAGATCCGACCAGAGATTCGAACAAAGGGGGTGTTGTGTTAGGGAACTGATTAGCAGATGCTCAAGTCCCACTTCCGGTTTGTGTCGTCTGCGTTCGAGTGTTCAGAATGTGACTCAGGGCCCACTTGCATTGAAGGGATCGCGTTCGTACAGGTTACGATCATCATCATCATCATCATCATCATCATCATCATCATCATCATCATCATCATCATCATCATCATCGTCGTCGTCGTCGTCGCCGTCGTCGTCGTCGTCATCATCATCATCATCATCATCATCATCATCATCATCATCATCATCATCATCATCATCATCATCATCGTCGTCGTCATCGTCGTCATCATCATCGTCGTCCTCACCGTCGTCGTCATTATCATGTCGTCGTCGTCGTCGTCATTATCATGTTCTTCTTGTTCTTATGTTTCTTCTTTAACTTGCACATATATGCACTCGTGTTGTAACGATAAAAAGGGATTCCCTTATCAAGAAGGCTGTTGGAAAGCCATCCCGATGTTCACTTCAGAGCCTCACGTGTCCAAGCGTGATTCTTATCAAACTTGTTGGAAAAGCTCTTAATATAAATTTTTTTTTATACTAATCTATGTTTACGATACCCATAATTGCTGTTTTTCCAAATTGCACTCTAAGTCAAACACATTTGACATTGAAACTTATAAGGAAAATTCGGGCGCAGGGATTTATGAAATTATGTGCAAGCAACAGCGCAAAGCGATTTTTCGCGGGTAGATGTTTCCAGTTTTTGAGTATTGACAACTCTTTTATACGTGTGTACAAGCTAGACCCTGTATGCCTTAAACTCTCATCGACATCTGTAGCCCTGGTAGTACTAAAGCGATTTATTTAACATCCTTGTTCGTTAGTTTGAGAGCCGAAACAAGTGCAACATCACAACTGATCATTACTTTTACTTCATTGAAAACAAACATAATCGTATGACTTGAACTCTTGAGTCTGCAGTGACTAATACCTACTTTAGTGGTGACAAATGCACGTGCAAGGGTTATAGTTGAATTCGGCATTCGTGCAACGAAGAACCTTCTGTTCAAATCAAAATACTATTGGAAAATCTATCATCCTATTTCGAAACATTTTCCCAGAAAAATAAGTTTATTTCTATGAGCTTTCTTCGAAACTTGCAATTTTGGGTTCAAAACGGGATATAGTATATGCATCCTATTTACACAGATCGTTACTTAGCCTACCCAAGGACGAACTGGAACACAAAGGATTTTGTGAATCACTGTTATGACTAATGAAAACCGCTGTTGCTAGAATTGTGCCGACACCCTGGGTTATTCTTGCACAATTTCTGATATGCATCTCAATATTTGCATATACATTTTTGTAAAAACGCTCAAGAAAGATACAGAACCGCTATTTAAAACGTGTCAAATCCTGAGTTGTTTTATTTTTGTTCTTCTCAATTTTTATAACGTAAATCTTCTTCGAACCCGATGGTCATTTATCAGCGTGATAATGTTTGTTTGTCTTCTAAAAATAAAATCTGGAGGGTGATTGTGGTAGGGAGGATATGGGGGTAGGAAAGGGAATACATGAGCTATCGTAAACTATTGTTTACAGTTGGTTTTTACGTTTTGTCTTGTTGTGTTCCAAGAGAGAGAAGCCGACAAGCCTTTTTTTGTAAAAAAAAAAAAATTAAAAAAATGCCAAAGCAATATTATTCATTTATAGAAAGAAAGATGGAAAAAGTAAGAAGAAAGAAAGAAAGATAGAAAGAAAGAAAGAAAGAAAGAAAGAAAGAAAGACAGACAGACAGAAAGAAAGAAAAAAGGAAAGAAAGAAAATGAAAATGAAATGAAATGAATTGCTACAAACAAAGCTAAAAACTACAAGACAAAGAAGAAGGAAAGAAATAAAGCGATCCAAGCGACATGGTTTCCTCTCTGTCTCTGTCCCTCAACCCCCTCTCTGTCTGTCTGTCTGTCTGTCTGTCTGTCTGTCTGTCTGTCTGTCTGTCTGTCTGTCTGTCTGTCTGTCTCTCTCTCTCTCTCTCTCTCTATTTATCTATCTATCTATCTATCTATCTATCTATCTCCCTTCATTTCTCTAATCAAAGATTCCCGTGCAAGATGATTATAAATGTACGCGTGAATGTAATTCCCACAATTTTCCCCACCCACAACCCCTCATCCCTGTTTTGTGTGCACGACAATGGCCAGAAGTGGACTGGGTGGCCGAGTGGTAACGCACTTGCGCTCGGAAGCGAGAGGTTGCGAGTTCGACCCTGGGTCAGGGCGTTAATGTTAATATGAAATGTAGAATGCTTTGCTATTGGTATA
Source organism: Littorina saxatilis (assembly GCF_037325665.1). Taxonomy (NCBI): domain Eukaryota; kingdom Metazoa; phylum Mollusca; class Gastropoda; order Littorinimorpha; family Littorinidae; genus Littorina; species Littorina saxatilis. The sequence goes on from NC_090245.1 coordinate 17,875,658, forward strand.
AACTGATTAGTCCTATTCATAAAAATAAATTTTCAAGTATTGTGTATTGATTTACTTATAAATTGTATATCAACAAGATGATTGAATCTAATTATTTATGTTTTATTGAAAAAACCTTAAATGAAATTGGTCTCTCTGGCCTTTGGACTTTTCAAGAAAATGTTCAATACTCAAGCGCATGGTTTAAAAAGAAATTAAAAAGAAGCTTGTATGACCAGTATTATCCATAAATGGTTTGCAGAAATTGGAACAAAAAATATGTTTTGGAATTATCGAATGTTTAAAGATATTTTTGCATGTGAAGACTATGTCACACACCTGCCATATCAGCAATGTGTTTCAATGATGAAGTTTAGAACATTAAATAACAATTTGCCTGTACAGAAAGAACGTTATCTCAACATCCCGAGGTCAGAAAGAACTTGCACCAAATGTGTATCACAAGACATAGGTGATGAATTCCATTATTTATTTGTCTGTGATTTTTTCAAAGAAGAAAGAGCTGAGTTGTTACCACCTTACTATTGGAAAAATCCTAATGCACTTAAATTTAAAAAGTTGTTTGCTACTAAGAAAAAGAAATTGCTAAAGAATATTTTGGACTTTATTAATAGAATTTGTAACAGTTTTTCATAATTTTTTTTATTTTTTTATTTTTTTATTTACTATATTAGCATATATCATGATTGTATTGATTGTATTTATTGTTCAAAATGCCCCCAGGGGTTATGGACTAATAAAACTTGAAACTTGAAACTTGTTAGCAATTTTCTCCCCCCTTTCCTAACCTAGGTGGTGGGTTCAAGTGCTAGTCTTTCGGATGAGACGAAAAACCGAGGTCCCTTCGTGTACACTACATTGGGGTGTGCACGTTAAAGATCCCACGATTGACAAAAGGGTCTTTCCTGGCAAAATTGTACAGGCATAGATAAAAATGTCCACCAAAATACCCGTGTGACTTGGAATAATAGGCCGTGAAAAGTAGGATATGCGCCGAAATGGCTGCGATCTGCTGGCCGATGTGAATGCGTGATGTATTGTGTAAAAAAAAATTCCATCTCACACGGCATAAATAAATCCCTGCGCCTTGAATATGTGCGCGATATAAATTGCATTAAAAAAAAATAATAAAAAAATAGAACTGTACCCACGGAATACGCGCGATATAAGCCTCATATTGATTGATTGATTGATTGAGAAGTACAATGAATCATCCAAAAGTCTCTCTCTCTTTCTCCTCTCTCTCTCTCTCTATCTCTCTCTCTCCCTCTCTCTCTCTCCCTCTCTGTCTCTCTCCCTCTCTCTCTTTCTCTCTCTCTCTCATTTCTTTCTTATCCTTTCTTCTCTGTCTGTCTGTGTGCTTGTCTCCCTATCTGTCTCTATCCGTCTGTCTGTCTGA
>NC_090245.1:17887056-17922056 GCF_037325665.1 Littorina saxatilis
GCAAGATCAAAACCGAAAAAAAGATCGATGCTAAATCGATCTCGTATGACCTGCTGGATTCTCGAGATCATCAACACTGAAACAAACATCTCGTATCGTCGTTGCAAGGTACCAGTGTTGGAGCGCGAGGCTTTGGCGAATGATCCAGCTGAAGTGTAATTTGGAGCAAAGGGCAAAGAGCACCCTTTCTAGAATCCCTGGCATATATAAGCTTCTATCCGCTTCTATGGACCACCCTTGTGGTGCGTTTTCGCTGTGATTTTATTGCCTCTACTCTATCCGAGAAGTCTCTCTCGACGGCTTCGAGAAGGATACTCAGATTTAGGGAAAAGCTATAATACGGACTTATTTACTGTATACCAATTACGTGCTGGTTGTGGTCAGCAAAGTGGAAAAGATGGTATCTCTAAAGATCTTGTGTAGGCCGGACTTAGAAGTTGTAAACAAAGAGAACCGGGTCAAAGTAGTGTTGAAGTCAGATCCGTTAGACAGTAACATTATTGGATTTAACTTCTACGACGTATTATATCCTTTCACCGTTACTTTTCCTCACCGATGTCAGAACTGTAAACAGAGAGAAACAGTTAACAGCAGGAATTAACGGGGAAAACAAAAAAACACAAAACAAAAAAACACACACACCAAGAATGTTAAGTTTATGGAACATTTAATTGACAATACAAAACATTCGTTCTTTTAGAGTGGACGAACAGTTTAATTATAAATACAAATGATGAATAATAAGGATGCAGAGAAAAACCCTTTAATTTTCTTCGGTTGTCGGCTGTGATGGCAGGAAGCCAGATCCTTCGGACCCAGACGTGATTAACAATAACAATAACAATAACAGCACTTTATTGTCCATTAAAATATTACATAAAAATGGAAATTTTTCTTCGGCACACCCTGTCTGCCTGTAAACGATTATAACAACAATTGTATAGGACGACACACATAAAACATAAAACATAAAAGGGATACAATCAAATATGATATTGCACTATGTAAATTTACCCTCTCATATCACAGGAGTTGGGTTTCACAGCCGAGTAATCACATTACAAATATTTCCCACACACCTTCACATGTACACATTGTTTGTTTTTTCCCAGCCGACCAGCCTCTACGTGATGCGAGAAGAATTTAAAATGGTGACTGCAGAAGGCAGGAATGACTTTTTAAACTGGTTTTTGCGTGCCAAAGGGACCTTATAACGTTTACCTGAAGGGAGAATTTCGAAACAGGGGTTGAGAGGATGGATCGGATCACGGACAATTTTGAGAGCTTTCCGCTTAATGGCAGCTTCGTAGAGACTGGTCAGCTGTCGTTGGGGTTGCCCAACAAGCTTGCTAGCCGTCGCAACAATGCGGTGGAGTTTAGCTTTGTTTTTAACATTTGTGGTACCATACCATGTCACAATGTTAAAAGTCAGTATGCTTTCAATCAAACTGCGATACACAAGTTCCATAACACTTTGATTGACATTAAAATATTTAAGCTTCCTGAGAAGAAAAAGTCGCTGCTGAGCTTTCTTATAAACAGCATGAACATGATCACTAAAAGTCAGCTTATTGTCAATTGAAACCCCAAGATATTTGAAGGTTTCCACAAGTTCAACTTCCTTGTCGCTTATTCTCACTTTTTGGGGACCACAATTATCACTCTTTCCTCCAAAAATCATTTCTTTTGTTTTGCCTACATTCAACTGCAAGAAACTGGACTTGAACCATTCATTCAGAAGATCAACTTGGGTAAAATACTTTGACAAAGTTTCGTCGTCCTTCAGACGCCCAACGAGGGCCATGTCGTCTGCATATTTAATGAGGGCTAGAACTGGATCATTTAAAAGCATGTTGTTTGTGTAAATGGAAAAAAGGACAGGAGAGAGAACACAACCTTGTGGGGCCCCGGTGTTTAAAACAACTTCGTCTGAAAGCACAGAATGACCAAACAAACGGTTGCTGAGGCTGACACGTTGTGGCCGATCGCATAGGAACTCCCTGATCCAGAAAATCAAATTATTGTTCACATCTAACTGGACTAACCTCTGGATAAGTCAGGGGCGGACCTAGGGGGGGTTCCTGGGTGCCCGGAACCCCCCCCCCCCCCACCCCCCATCCGTTTTTTTTTTACCTTGTTATCTTCCACGAGAGGCCTCCGATTGACCTAAAAAAATAACATTCCTTCAGCATCTGGGGGGCTTGCCCCCCAGGGCTTTGCCCATGGACCCCACCGGGGCCTGGGCGGCCCCTGGACCCCTGCTCCAATTTGGAACCCCCCCCTTATCCACAACTAGGTCCGCCCCTGTAAGTATATGGGGCTGAATCGTATTAAAGGCTGATGAAAAATCCATAAAAAGAACTCTAACCGTGTTCCCTGCTGTATCTAAATGGCTGACAATCATGTTGATAAGCGTGAGTGTAGCATCTTCGACGCCTCTCTTTGCCCTATATGCGAACTGAAGGGGGTCCATGCGATCTGCCACAGACTCAGTGAGCTTGTTACAAACAAGCCTCTCCATACATTTCGCTACAACAGAAGTCAGTGCCACAGGGCGAAAATCATTTAGTTCTTTTGCGTTTGGTTTCTTGGGTACAGGTGTTATAGTGGAAGTTTTCCAGGAACGAGGCATAAAATGTACATCGAGAAAGAGCTGAAACAGCTGAGTAAAAACTGAACCAAGCTGATCAGCACACACTTTCAAAACACGTCCGCCTAAACCATCTGGGCCTGGTGCCTTACTTGCATTAATACGTGAAAAACATTTTATGACATCCTTTTCCTCAAACTGAACTGGACATGGTGCTAGAGAATCACATAACTTATCAGATTCTTCCTTATAACTGTTGACATCGAATCGGGAATAAAAGCTGTTCAAATCGTTAGCAAAAACAAGAGGGTCATCAATCACAGGTCTGTTCTGACGTTGGTCCCTCCCCATCATCGTATTCAAACCCTTCCAGGCAGCACTGGCGTTCCCCACAAACAGACATCTTTCAACTTTATCTTTGTACTGCAATTTAGCTAGTTTGACCTTTCTCTGAAACTCTTTATTAAACTCTTTAACTTTAGAACTGTCCCCATTCAAAAAGGCCATCTTCTTCTCGTTCAATACAGCTTTAAGATCCTTTGTAATCCACGGTTTATTGTTTGGATATATGGTGACAGTTTTGGTCTCGATCACAGTTTCTTCACAGAACTGAATGTACCCTGTTAAAGTGTCGGCAAGCTCTTCGTTGTTCCCATTGCTGTCAAAGAACATTTGCCAGTCTGTACTCTCAAAACAGCCTTTCAGCTCCTCTGAATTTTCGTGGCTCCACACCTTTTTACACACAGTTTTTGGTTGATCTCGTTTCAGTTTCTGTTTATATTTAGGGACAAGGTGTATGACGTTATGGTCCGATCGCCCGAGTGGTGGCCTACACAGTGAGACAAAGGCATCAGGAATGTTACTGTAGCACATGTCCAAGGTATTGTTAAGTCGAGTTGGGACAGTAACGCACTGGTTCAGATTTGGCAATAAGGGCGTGATGTCGCACGTGTTGAAGTCACCCAACACAAACACACCTTGGTCCACTGACCTAGATAGCGCACGCTGATAGCACTCCGCAATACACTCCGCTGCCGACACATTGTCCGGGCCCGGCACGTACACGAGTATCACGGTTATTTGTCCGAACTCACGTGGCAGGTAGTGTGGGCGAAATGACACTGACAGTATCTCATACGAGTGTGTACCGATCCGTTCCCTAACACAGAAGTTCGTGGCCCACTTCTTGTTTACAAACATGCACAACCCACCCCCTTTCGTCTTTCCACTTTTCTTTGAATCTCTGTCTAAACGAATGGTTAAATATCCATCTAAATCAACATCGACATCTTCTTTCAGCCAAGTCTCTGTAAAACAGAGCAGACTACTTCTTTGAAAATCACCGTCGTAGTCAAGCAATGTAGACAATTCATCAAGTTTGTTTTGCATCGACCGCACGTTTGACAGCGTGATTGCTGGCAACGGAGGTCTAAAACCGTTTTTCTTCAATCTGTTTCTGACACCTCCTCTAGAACCTCTCTTTTTCTTCTTACTCTTTCCGCCCTTGGGAGTTTCAGACAGCACAAAATCAATGTTAGGGGGAGGCAGGTCACTGTTCAAACTCAGCAAAAACTCACGGCTGTACTGTAGCGGAGTAATGGCGGGACCATGGCGGAACACACCTGTCCCGGTCGCCGAATCGAGAATCGCTTCCACTGGTCTCAATAATAAACACAGCACCACAAGACTCACAAAACAGGTAGCAGCCATCCTTACGTAGATTCGTAGCACTTGCAAAGGAGTCTCACCAGTCACAAAACCACAACAACAAACAATACTACAGGCAGGTTAAAGGTGTGTCAGGGTCGCACACGAGTTGCGCCCCCCAATTAGGCGGAAATCGCTCTTTACCTTAGGCCAAACAAAAATATGTGTTGGTTTAGGGTAACCCGATCGACCCTATTTTTTTCCGCCGACCCTAAAATTTATTTTTCATTTCTCAAAATAAAACACAACTTTTGGCACATTTTGCAAACCATACCGAGATTAAGGGAAGTAACCTCCTTTAAACTCGACTAAATTTTTAAAAATGAATAAATTAAATGAATTTTTAAAAAAGCCGACCTACCGACCCTATCTTTTTTGGTCACGTTACCCTAAACCAACATATATTTTAGTTTGGCCTTAACAATATAAGTTGTGAACAATGTGGCTGATGGTCGGAATACGTCTGATGTTTGCATGCTTTCGTTGTTCATACATCTATATTATGAGCAGTCAAGCCACAATGTCCCATGCATTGTGTATGTTGTATGGACAATAAATAATCTTATATATTATGTCCGCTATCCCTACTAGACTCAAAGGATGGGTGGACTCGCGTTACAAATACTACATTGTTATAAACGTTTGTTGCCATCTGGGTACTCGTGCTTCTTCGGCAACCAACAAATTTCGCTGTGGGGAAAAAAAGAAGATATTTTGATAATCCTATTATCTGACAGGATTTTATGTTTGTGGCTTGATGGTAGACGTCAGTCAAATCATAGTGTTTACAGAATTATATGACTCGGTTGGATCAATGCCAGGCCCTAGTTTATCATTCGTTTTAAATTTGGCAACTTTGGACCATTTTGAAGGATTTTCAGGCAAAAGTTTGGTATTTGGTATTTATGTCTTTGCTGCCAACCTTTGTTCGCAATCTATTCAGTAAAGGAAATGAACAGTTTTGCAAACGCTAGACAATAACCTTATTTCATGAGAATTTGAACTTCAGTCACACGGTCTATTCAGTCACTACATTGATTGATGACCAATTAGGCTGATCTCTGCGACTGTCGTATTTTCAGATTGCACTTGTGCCTAAAAAATAACTGTATTCGCAGAACTTCTGCTTGGAGGGGAGCGTAGAAAGGTAGAAGTGCGGATGTTTATAGAACTGTAAGTTTAATGTTGAATTGAGGTTACGAAATATTGATTTGTTAACATATATCATTTGATGTGATTGGAAAAAAAGACCAATGAAGAACGATGCTCCCCGCCTTAAAAAGAGAAAATAAAAAAAAAATAAAAAAAGATAAAAGGAAAGGCAAATAACTGAGGGTTGCAGCAGCATGCATGCAACTGAGGTCAAGAAAACAAAACGAAGAACTGTACGGATGTTGAACGGAAATAACATCATTATTACACGCTGCAATATTTGAAACACGCAAAGAGAAAACGCTCACCTCCCCTTCTCCGAGCCTTCTTCGACTGATGTGCCCCCTCCACCTCCCCCTCCTCCCCCAACAACCCCCCTCCCCCGTAAACAAAATCGGTGTTATTTTCTGGATAAAAAAAAAGTATGCCCTGTGAATAACAGGAACGAATTTCTCTGTGAAATCTGAAACTTCTACACTGCTGCAACATTCGGCCATTCATTAACAGAGGGGGCAGGAAAGGACCTTGACACTCGCAGACATAGTTGTGGAGGACCCGCCCAAATTAACAGCTCAATGCGCATGCGCTCAAGTATTCAGCGCCGCCACGCGAGTAAAATATGAGCCAAAGGAGCTAACGCCCTTCATTGTTCAATGTGAGAACTCTCGTATATCAAGTGGTCTCTGAAGTGTTACTGAACGAAACAAAAAGGCACATTGTGCGTAGGATTTGCCACTCTAAACTGAAGCGAATTGACGAATATTGTCCGATATTTCTACACTTGTTTTCAGAAAAAAATAGTCTGATGGCACTAAGAGCTCAGAGGATCTGGACCGCATATTGAATATGGACCGTTTCGTAAGAGAAGATAATGGGTACATTGTTTGGTCGTGGCACACGCTTGGTTTATAAATTCAAAAAAGGGGGGACCTGGTCATTTACGTTACTCCATCAGTAGAGCTCGATGAGTCTGGGCGATATGTAATGGCAGAATGATCAACTTGAACTTGGCGCTCTAGTATGGACCTTTTCAGGTTCTCAAGAAGATGCTGGGTACATCTTAGGGCAAGAGACGTAGAGGTTACATGCCGAGTCTCAGTGATTATCAAAAATAATGGTCGAAGTTTGCGGATCATGAAAAATGCGAGCTTCAGCGAGCTTTTTCATGACCGCGAACTGAGACCATTATTTTTGATAATCACTGAGACGAGGTATGTAACCTCTTTATTCCTCCTTTCTTCAGTTATTCAAAGAAAAGAGGAGTTTTTGTGCGAAAGTTTGATCGAATCATATTCACCCAACCAGTCTACCTGCGCAGGCGATCGATTAATGCGCGGTTGCATAGTTCCGTGCAAATCATTCAATTCTGTTAACACTTCTTGTCAGTTTCCATGTTTTGAACTAAAATCAAGTACACAGTTATGTTGTCATTCTGCTGTGGCGGTAAAGGCAGAAAGTGTGTGTTCTGTTCATGTTTTGGTATCGCTCAGGAAATGTTCTTTCCTCGAATGTGACTAGCAGACGAAGTTTTACACACGTGTTCCAACTTTAAAAACTGTATGAAGTTAAGTTTTTTGGGGCAAAATAGTGTATGAAACCGCTGCATGTTCTTTAAGTTGATTAAATGTTTGCAATTGATTGCGTGTGATCTGTTTATAAAATGAAATATTGTTGAAAACTGACCGTCGGATTTAATTGCAGTCTTGTCGATGCAGCCGAAATCTGGAAGGGGAACTACTCGTGTCGCTAGACAAAGTATGAGAGTTACTTTTCCTTGGAATCTTGCTAGCGATAAACGATTGTGCACGGCAGATCTGAATTCAGAAAACAACCAAACTCATGGATTTTATATTGAGATTCATGTGTTCAAGCCTGTAGTTGCTGGTTTAAATGCGGTATGGTTGTATTGTTTGCTCCAGAAATGTATATTTTGTACATTAGAGTGTTCTGAACTTTTGAGTCGCAAAAAGTAGATCCACAATGTGTACAGTCTCTACCCATGAGCTATCGAGGATTCAGGCCCGTTGTTGGGTAAGTGATTTTGGTTGTTGGGTAAGTTACCGAAAAATAACTAGCCCTACAAGTTTACAGAGAGAAAGAAGCAGAGGGGGGAATAAAGTAGTATCATCTGCAAACAACTCACAGTTATCACTTTGTCAGTCAAGATAATGAAAGTAAGACGTCAGATATCGATAAATCTCGTACGAGTTGACTTCCATTTTTCCACAAGTAAGCCATTTCTCTTCCGCCTGATATAATTTATTATCATCTGGTCTTTCCGTTGACGTACACATTCCACAGTTACGCACATCTCTGATTTCGCCATAAAAGGACAAGAATATACCGCTCATATCAAAGCATAACTGAACCAGTAAAGAAAAAAACGAGAATATATAGGCCGCTCATGACGTCGATTCACAGCTAAAGACTGAAAACACGTGTACGCAAAACGCTACCGATCCGTCATCACTGAAATCGGTCATTTCTGACGACACACACAAATAAATAAATAGATAATCTAAAATAAAGAGATTAAAAAATACATCTAATAAAAAACATTAATAAATAGAAAAATAAATCTTTTTAAAAAAATTCTAAAATAAATAAATAAATAAAAAGTTGACAAAGAACAAGGAATCTCAAACAGAATGAGGCAGAGCGATGTTAAGATATCAAATAACCAAAGGGAAGTAATCGCTCTTAATGCATACGACATGTGTAATAGAGTAAGCGAGAGTTGTACGGAACCTTATCAATCAATCAATGACGCTTATATCGCGCATATTCCGTGGGTACAGTTCTAGGCGCTCTGCAGTGATGCTGTGTGAGATGAAATTTTATACGGCCAGTAATTGCAGCCATTTCGGCGCATATTTACCTTTCACGGCCTATTATTCCAAGTCACACGGGTATAGGTAGACAATTATTAACACCGAAGAGAGTCTGCACACAAAGTTGACTCTGAAATAAATTTCCGCCGAACCTGGGATCGAACTCACGCTGACAGCGGCCAACTGAATACAAATCCAGCGCGCTACCAACTGAGCTATATCCCCGCCCCACCTGAGAGAATAACAAGCATTGAAATGAACAAGCGACTTTCATCCTCAAAAAAGGATGATCACCGCAAGCTCATAATTTATGCTCATCATTCCCTAAGAATAAAAGCTGGTTCGTGTATATGACTGTGTACGTAGGTGTTAGTTGGAGTGCCTTATGGAATGAAAGTCGCTTGTTCATTTCAATGCTTGTTATTCTCTCAGGTGCCAGGAGATGTTTCCGTACAACTCTCGCTTACTCTATTACACATGTCGTATGCATTAAGAGCGATTACTTCCCTTTGGTTATTTGATAAAGAACAAGGAGTTTGATAACATTGCCGCTGATAATTATCTGCTGCAAGCGCGTCAGCTACATATGAGGTTGCTTGGTAACGGATCTGGACAGACGAGACACATGTGGTGGTGAAAAACCTCTTTGGTAGCCTGGAGAACCGTACTGGCGCCAATCGCAATCTTCTTTAGGGAGACTAGTGTGCCCATCCCAGTGTCCGACTAGAAGAGGAAGAAGGAGAGAAATTATAGGACGAGTGGACGAGGAGGAGCGGGAAAACACTTGAAATTAAAAGGTGCACCCCCCCCCCCATCTTTATCCGGGATAAAAGGTTGGCATGGTAACAAGGGTTTGTCCTCAAGGGTTCACAAACAGGTTGGGATTCAGGCGAAGTGAAACGGACATTGTGAAGCAATAAGCTTAACTGCTAGTACTTTCAAAAAGCACCTTTCATTATATTTAATGTCATATTACGAAAAGTGACAGTGATGGAAGACTTCGTTTTTATTATTTTAATTTAATTTCATATTGATCATATTCGTCCATAGCATCAGTGTCTCATTATATAAAAACTCAGTTTTGATAACACATTCACATTTTGTTCTAACATGTATGTTCAGTAAATTCCCACTTCTGTACATTACGTAAGAATTTGTGTAAAGCCTGAAATGTGTACAGTACATCATGTGAAATCTGTTTTTCTGCTTTTTGTTCTTGTTGCTTTTTTCCCTTTTTTCTCTCTCTCACCCTTTCTCTCTCTCTCACCCTTTCTCTCTCTCTCTCTCTCTCTCTCTCTCTCTCTCTCTCTCTCTCTCTCTCTCTCACCCTTTCTCTCTCTCTCTCACCCTTTCTCTCTCTCTCACCCTTTCTCTCTCTCTCTCTCTCTCTCTCACCCTTTCTCTCTCTCTCTCTCTCTCACCCTTTCTCTCTCTCTCTCACCCTTTCTCTCTCTCTCACCCTTTCTCTCTCTCTCACCCTTTCTCTCTCTCTCTCTCTCTCTCTCTCTCACCCTTTCTCTCTCTCTCTCTCTCTCTCTCTCTCTCACCCTTTCTCTCTCTCTCTCACCCTTTCTCTCTCTCTCACCCTTTCTCTCTCTCTCACCCTTTCTCTCTCTCTCACCCTTTCTCTCTCTCTCTCTCTCTCTCTCACCCTTTCTCTCTCTCTCTCTCTCTCTCTCTCTCTCTCACCCTTTCTCTCTCTCTCTCACCCTTTCTCTCTCTCTCTCTCTCTCTCTCTCTCTCACCCTTTCTCTCTCTCTCTCTCTCTCTCTCTCACCCTTTCTCTCTCTCTCTCACCCTTTCTCTCTCTCTCACCCTTTCTCTCTCTCTCTCTCACCCTTTCTCTCTCTCTCTCACCCTTTCTCTCTCTCTCTCACTCTATCTCTCTCGCTCTCTCTCTCGCTCTCTCTCTCTCTCTCTCTCGCTCTCTCTCTCTCACTCTCTCTCTCACCCTTTCTCTCGCTCTCTCTCTCTCGCTCTCTCTCTCTCTCGCGCGCTCTCTCTCTCTCTCTCTCGCTCTCTCTCTCTCGCTCTCTCTCTCTCGCTCTCTCTCTATCTCTCTCGCTCTCTCTATCTCTCTCTCTCTCTCTCTCTCTCTCTCTCTCTCTCTCTCTCTCTCTCTCTCGACCAAACAGAAATGTTAGTGAAGGTCATCAAAGACAAAAAGTATGACGTCAGAGATCGATAAATGTCGTACGAGATTATATCCATTTTTGCCCAAGTAAGCCATTTCTCTTCCGTTCCGCCTGATATACTATTTTAGTACACTCTTTGACTGCAATTCATGTTCCTTATATGGTCAAACGCGTCATTTTGAATTTCCATATAAGGTAAAAGGAGTTATAAAGCTTTGGAAAAACCGGAGAAACAATGCTGTAACTTTCTGAGTCTTTCTTTGTGCCTCTCTCTCGCTCTTCTCTCTCTCTCTCTCTCTCTCTCTCTCTCTCTCTCTCTCTCTCTCTCTCTCTCTCATCTAAAGAAACTTTTATGAGTTAACAGCGCTGTCTGTCTGTGGACAGAAACTAGGCCATTTTAAGCGTTAAATTTAGAGTGAACACTGCCAGAAATGTACAAAAGTGAAAAAGCCGAACGGTTTTGTGGTTTTGTTTGATCAAAACTTTATCCCCGAGTACGCTAGTACTTGGGCTCAGCAGACTTTAATTGTGTGTCTGTGTGTGTGTGTGTGTGTGTGTGTGTGTGTGTGTGTGTGTCTGTCTCGACTTAACAGCTTATTGCTGGGAAACTACTGGGCGCAGTTCGTTCAAAAGTTGATACACTAACTTGATAATAGGTCCGATTGATCGTATTAAAACTTCATAATGTTACCTGGGACCTAAATGCAAAATAAACCACAAAAACGACTTGGCGGTGGGACAAATTCAGACGGAGCGACAGCCAGCCATTGAGCTGATAGAACAGCCAAACGCGTCACACAGTGACGAAAAATATAGCGTCGTAAAAAGCATGCGTATCGCATGCGAGACGATTTGCCAGGCTTTGCGCGTTGTGTGTTTGAATAATTTGATTTTTTGTGTACCCAATTTTCTACCAAGCGTTGGTTGCTCGGTCGCGACTGCGGTGGTTTAGAGGTCGCGATTTTGTGTTTTGATTCTTTTCATATTAATTTGTATTTTTTCTTATGGTTTCCTTTGTTTACATATGTTTCAGTCTTTTACCTTCACTTTACATTAAAGAATTTGGTAACACTACCTGGGGCGTGATAAATGCAAGAATCCGCGAGCCAGGACAGTAAAAAATCAAGAGGGTCGGCAGTATATTTTTCACTGTGATCAAATAAAAGAGAAAGGCCAGTCACCACGCACATCCTCGGCTCGCATGCAATGTAGTTATATAGCAAAGGGAATGCCTGTAATTCACACAGAGCAATCACCTCACCTGGTCTTAAACGTGCACAAGACAAACACTTTCATACTGGGGGAGCGAGCCAGTCTGAAGAGTACTCGGGTCCAGCGCGAGCGTTTTTTATTCTATTTTTGTGACGTGACATTATGCAATGTTTAACATTAAGGATCCGAACTCAAGCATAAAGCTTAAATTAACGAATCCGAAATATATAGGACGAGAGGACGAGGAGGAGGGGGAAAACACTTGATTTTAAAAGGTGCACAACCCCCCATGTTTATCCGGGATAATAGGTTGGCATGGCAACAAGGGTTTGTCCTCAAGGGTTCACAAACAGGTTGGGATTCAGGCGAAGTGAAACGGACATTATGAAGCAACATGGCCATCATGTGAATCATCATCATCAGTCCCTCTCATGAACGGACACCCTTGGGTCCTTGCAAACCTGTCCCGTACATTTCAAGTAGCCTGTCACGCGAGGGGTGCATTCCCCCCCCCCCCCCCCCCCGGCGAGATCACACTGAGTGAGTCTGTGCTAGCCACTTCTTGTACTAAAATAATAAAATCAAACTACTTTCAGTGATTATATTTTTAATCAAATTATGAAAAGACAGAAATTGTTTTATTTACAAATGACTTTTAATGAGTTGTTGAAGAGTTAATTTCCCTTACGTTTCCATAGAAACACCGAGGCAAACTACACGTAACAGTAAACTCCAAGTGACATTGTATGCTTGCTTAACTTGAGTGTTTCTTTGGTTTTGGAAACGAGGGGAACCAATTAACTCTTCTACAACCCATCAAAACTTGACGTCTATAAGACCATTCTGATAATCATCGGTCCACACTATCGCTCAAGTCTCTCTGACAAGATGAATAATTACTACGCTGAGGAAGGGGAAATTTTTAAAGAAGCGGAGCTTAAAAGCCAAAATCTATCAAAACAAGAATACTATACGTTATCGCGGTCTCGGAGAACAATGACTGTCGAGATCTGTGTAAAATGTCATATTTTGGTCAAAAACGCAAATAACATTTATGTATCGATCGAATTCCTTTCAGGTACTGACTTTGTTGTTGTTTTGACGATTGAACGAGCACACACACATGCAATCAAACACACACACCAAGAACACCTGTTTACACCAAACACATACACTTCAATGCGCCACAAAAATAGTGCAACTTCAAAAGTTTATTCAACTCCTTCAATTAACATTAGAATATTTGATTATCGCAACATTTTGTTCAGAACATAATCAAAGGAACGGAAAATTAATGAACATCAAATAAAACATCAAATTTAATTGCTACATCTCTTTACACTGTCAGTGTCAGCGGTGTGTTAACTGATTCCGTTCATCCACCGGATGTTTCCGTTCATCCGCAGGATGTTTCCGTTCATACAGCCTTATTTTCGTTACTTGCTTGGGGAAACACGTTGTGGTAAGTCGTGTGGGCAGCGCGCTTGTGTGATATTGAAAGAATAAGGTAGCTTCTTCTTCTTCTTGGCGTTCGCAGAGGTTACACAATCAGTCCAGCACTGGTGATAAATGTTGTCGTTTTCTCCAACTCCTGTCGACTGCCGTATAGTTTGGTCTGCAAGGGAGTTGGTGACGGCCACACTTCTTTTCGTTCCTCATCTAGTAAGGGACATCGCTGTAAGATGTGTTCCGCTGTTTGGTCCTCTTGACCGCAGGCACAGGTTGGTGATGGCGCCAGCTTGAACTTTCGGTTCATGTGAGCATTGAGCCTGTTGTGGCCAGTACGCAGCCTGATGAGGTTGACTTGCTGCTCTCTGGACATTGTGTGGTAGTCATCTCTGTTTGTCCTTGGCCTCATCAATGCCTTGATGATTGTCTTCTGCTCACTAAAGCTGACACTGTTTTCAGGTTGGTCTTCCACGGCTCCTTCTTTTGCCAGCTCATCTGCCCTTTCATTTCCTGGTATCCCACAGTGTGCTGGTATCCACTGGAGGACAACTCTTCTGGGTTGTCTGACCATCTGTAATGCTTTGGCCAGCTGTGGGAGTTTGTCGTTCTCTAGGGCCTGAAGGACTGAAAGGGCGTCCGAGAGGAAGACAACTTGGTAGCAAGGGTCTGCGGAGTCCTGAACGAAGGAGGCGGCCTGCATGAGAGCTTCTGCTTCTGCTTTATAGTTTGTGCAGTGTTTGCCAGTGGCAACGCTGGATGTAGCTGTATGTCCCCCAGGGAACTGGATGAGAATGCCTGCACCTCCATTGAGCACGGCGTTAGTTGCTGATCCATCGGTGTATACATGGATCCACGCCTCTTTTGGGTACTGTTCGTCGATCAGGGCTAAGGTGAGTGCCTGTCGAGCTGTGTCATTCTGATCTTCTCCTGAGGTAACATGTGGAACACTGGTGCAGATCTGGATGCCTGGTTTCTCTGTTGCCTTGGGGGTTTCCTCTTCTTCTTGAGTCAGAGGTAGAGTGTTCTGTGGAAGGACTTCCCTGTACTGTCGAGAAAGTCTCTTGCTCTCGTGTACAAAACTGCTCCGTTTAAGCCGGTTCTTGGTGAGGTTGCTCAGTCTGTGCTTCATGGGGTGGTCGGGTAGGCACTTGAGCTTCTCGGCCTGTACCATAGTCTTGGCTTCTCTTCTCTGACAGAGGGGTTGGATGGTGGTAAGCTTCTCCATTTCCTTGATGGGCGTGGATTTCATTGCACCGGTGATGAGTCGGAGGGCCTGGTTTTGCACACGGTCAAGGCTCTGCAGGTTTGTCTTGGCTGAGGTTGACCACGCTGTGGAGCCGTACTCGAGGTGGGGTCTGATTGTTCCCTGGTATACTGTCTTCAGTATCTTCTCGTTCGCTCCCCAGGTGGTACCTGCCAGCTTCCTGAGTATGGCTAGCTTGCGCCGGGCCTTCGTCTCTGCCTGTGCAATGTGTGGTTTCCAGGTCTGCCGTCTATCAAAGGTGACACCAAGGTACGTTGCTTCTTCATCCTCTCTCAGAGGAGTTCCACCAAGCCTAATGGTTCCGGCTTTCTGCTTTGGCGACAGTGTGAATAGGGTGGTGGAGGATTTCTCCTTGTTGATGGAGACGCACCAATCTTCTGCCCATGCGTTCAGCCTATCTGCCGCTTGCTGCATTCTGTAGGTGGCAGTACTTGCGTGCTCCTCCTTGCACCAGATCACAAGGTCGTCTGCGTAGAGAGCAGCTTTGATCCCCTTGGGCATCTCAGACACCAGATCGTCGATGAAGAGAAGGAAGAGTGTGGGGGAGAGGACTCCGCCCTGAGGGACGCCATGACGAAGGAGGAACTTCTTGCTTTTGGTCTGGTCGACGTTAACTCTTGCCCTGCGGTTATAGAGGTAAGAGCGAATCCACTGGTACATGTTGCTGGACACGCCTTTCCTCAGCAGTTTTACAAGGAGTCCATCTTTCCAGACCTTGTCAAAGGCCTTCTGAAGATCTATCCAGGTGACGAAGACCAGCTTCTGTTCCTGAAAGGCATCTTCAACTTCTTGCGCCAGGTAAGTGACCTGATCTTCAGTGCTGCGGAACTGTCGGAATCCAGCTTGTTCAGGGGCGAGGAGGTTCCTGGATTCCAGGTACCACCTGAGGCGCTCGTTCACAATTCTCTCCAGGGTCTTCACAACACAGCTGGTGAGGCTGATTGGGCGATAGCTGGTGGCCATCTTTGGATCCTTCCCTTTTTTTAAGATGGGGATCATGATCGCTTCTCGCCAGAGTTGTGGTAGCGATCCTTCTTGCCAGCTGCTGTTGAAGACCTCGAGTAGCTTGTTCTCTGCTGCACTACCAAGGTGGGTTAGCATCTCGTTGGTGATGCCTTCTGGGCCAGGGGACTTCTTCGCCTTTGACTTTTTCAGAGCTGAGTGCAGCTCGTGGAGTGTGAGTGGTTGACTCATGGCGTCCACTGTCGACTGTCTGGCAGGTCTCTCTCTTTTCTCTCTTCTTGCTTCTCTCTGTTTCTCGGGGCTAACATGGAGGTTGCTCTCAGCTGCATAGCTTTCAGCAAATTGGTTGGCAGCATGCTTTCCAGTTAGCACCTTCCCGTTCTCTTCTAATGTGATCTTTCCTCTGCTGGTGTTCTCATCATTCAACTGCTTGGTGAGCCTCCAGAGCTTTCTGCCATCCTTCTCAAGGTTCAGAGAGCTTGTTTTCTCTTGCCAGCTTCTCCGTCTTGCCTGTAGCTTCTTTTTGAGAAATTTGGCTTTGGCTTCCTGGAGGCGGATGTTGTTGTTTTGTGACGGGTTGACTTCTGCTTCCCTTCTGGCGTCTGCCAGATCATCATCCAGTTCCTGCAATTCATTGCTCCAGTAGGGCTTATAGTCTCTCCTGGCACCCCTGGGAATGGACTCACGCGCTGCTCTGAGGATGCTCATGTTGAAGTCCTTCGCCACCATGTTGATGTCTCGACCCTCGACTCTGATGTCTTTGGTGAGTTCGCTGGTGCGGTGTCTAAAGAGGAACCAGTTCGCTCTTTTGTAATTCCACCGTGGGAAGGAAGCTTCAGTGCAGGACTCCATGCCCAGGGTCAAAAAGACTGGCCGATGGTCACTTCCACCTAGCTGTTCTCCGACCTCTCTGCTGGTTAGCTGGTGCATGTCTTCCGTGCAGAAGGCTAGGTCAGGAGTTGATGTAGTGTGCCATCTTCTGGAGTAGAATGTAGGGCAGTCAAAGGGACTGTTCAAAAGGATGAGACCTTTGTCGTCCTGCCAGTTCTCCACCTCTTCTCCTCTCCGATCCAGGTGGTCATATCCCCAACTCTGTGAATGACTGTTGAAGTCACCCACCACGATGAAGTTGGAGGCCTTTGCGGGGATCGTGTCAAGGGCGAGGTGTCTATCATTGGGGCAGTAGAAGTTGACAAGATGGAATTCTGATGTCTTCGTCTGGATTCGAATCACCTGATATTCGGAGTCCTCCATGTGCGTTTCTATCAAACAGGCATTGATGTTGTTCCTGATGAGGGTCAGGATTCCTCCTTTGCTTCGGTCTGTTCTGTCGGACCTAAGGCATTGGTAGCCTCTCACTTTGAAGGACTTTTGGGGTGTCAGGTGCGTCTCCTGAATACAGCAGATGTTGATGTTCTTCTCATGCAGGATATGCTCCAACTCTGTCTTCTTGTTCAGGATACTTTCTGCGTTCCAGTGCATGACCTGAAAAGGTCGCTGCTGACTGGGTTTCTTCCTGGTTGTGGTGGTGCCAGTCACTTTCCTCCCGCGTCCCCTGGCGTGACAAGACGGACGGGAGGGACCTCCAGTAGTTGGGGCTGGGTCCCTTTGAGGCATGGGACCCGACGCTGCTCCACCCTGGGGGGTCCTCAATGGGCAAGCGCCATTTCCATCTGTGCTGGTTGATTGTGTCATCATTTGCGTAAGTGCGTGTACCCATGGTTTGTTAGAATGCGCCGTGCGGCCCGGGTCCTCCGTCTTCAGCATTCGGGGTTTTCTGTCGGGGTTACCTCACCCTTAGCTCATGGCCCGTACGTCCTACCCTGAGAGCACAGGGGGGAGGATTTTCCGGGATCCCACCCGGAGCCAGTTTGGTCCGCGGCCGCAAGCGGCTGATCTCCATATCTGAAGACCGTTCCCCTATCCGCCACCCGGGGACGCGCTGGGTTGGGGGTGGTCGCCCCACTGAAAATCCCACACTGGGTTAAGAAAGATCAGCCTGTCCCAGAATAAGGTAGCGAAATGGTTGGGCTATGTGTACGATAAGTACCAAGGTGCTAGTAATCCTAATGATAACACAAGCGGGCCGAACGTGGCAAAATTGTCTGATTTTTTAAAAAAATTTCTTGTTTTTCTCGCTCTGTTATCGAATCTGACCCCTGATTTGCACATGATCACCAAAACCATTGCCTGTTACGACATTTCGCTTGAACAGAAGTTTATAGAAACCCATGGCTTTTGTACAATCACTTGTCTTTTGAAAACATGCAGATTCCGTTCAGACACCATGTTTCCGTTCGTACAAAAGTGCATGTTTCCGTTCGTACGAAAAGCGTTTCCGTTCATACACATTTCAGTGTTAGATCAGAGTGAAACAGTCCTCCACTACAAGTTCTGTGTATTCCAATCGTCTTCAAATAGCACAAAGTACGAATGCGTGTGATATTGGACCTATGTGAACCATAAGATGAATTGAATTTGCATAAAACAGTTTTGTGTCCGTTCGTACTGATTTTGACGAGAAAATGTGATGAAAGTTGTACGAACGGACAATATGCTGGAGGGTGTCTCCCATGTTCATCTTTTGTTCAGCTGAAGTGTGTTGGTATTCGATCGGAGTTAAAAGACGTCTTTTGTTTTCAATTTCTTCCCGAGATAGATCTGCAAATCGCTTCATTTTTACAGTTTTGCAGACGTGTGTTTTGATCTGTGGGTTAATCCGCGTGTCCCAAATATGAAGTTTTGTAGGCCTCTGACGTCACATGGCTCAAAGAAGGGCAATCCAATGTCCAATCGATATGTTCTGCGCGAAGTTAGAATCCGGTTTCATTCTAGAATGGACCGGGTCCAGGTTGGAATTCTAACCCTGCGCAAGTACAGGGGTGCCATTCTAGAATGAAACCCTTGTTGCTGGTCCATTCTAGAATCGGCCGTGCGCAAGGTTGGAATTTGGGTCCAAGTTGGAATAGTCATTTCAGTTAGACTATCACACAGCCAAAGCCACAAATGTGGATTTTCTGTTTGTTTTTGTTTTTTGTGTGTTTGGTTGGGTTTTTTTTCGTTTTTTTTACACTTTACTCAAAGACATCGTGAATTGGGATTGTGATGTTCTGAAAGTGATTACGATTTTGAGAGACACTCAGCACTGATCGCTACGAACGGAAATTTCCGGACTGACAGTGTTTTGCCGATCTCGCTTGTAACTTTTAATCTTATTCATATACATGAAGTTGGTCTTCTGAATTGTGAAGATAAAGTCTTTAGCTTTGTATCGATATATAATATGACTATATAGTTTGAGCGAGTGAAAGGCTTTTTTTTTTTTAAACAGTAGCTTTAACGTTCTATCAGGCATGCGCCTCTTAAGAACGGTGCTGCTTTGACCACAAGACTCGCAGCCATAGCAAACCCCTCGTTATGAGCGCCGACCACAACGAAAGCAATTGGCTGCGGTGGGCCCCACGAAAATCGGCAAAGGCGAGGCTAGTTTCTGTAGAAAATCGTCTCTGTTTTCTCCAAAATGACATATCATCCCATAACTGGCGTTTGTATTTCTACATAAGGTCTTGTGGCATCTAATCATCGATTTCATTCTTTCATTTGATTCATTTGTGAACGCTGAGCTTCGAGTATTTATGCTTTTCAGGGAAAATTTTTGAAAATTCTGACTTTCCACAGTTATTACGGAAAATCAAGCTTGTCAATCAAGATGCTGTGAATTGGAATGTCATTACTAATCATTAGCTGGGACAGGCTGATCTTTTTTAACCCAGTGTGGGATTTTCAGTGGGGCGACCACCCCCAACCCAGCGCGTCCCCGGGTGGCGGATAGGGGAACGGTATTCAGATATGGAGATCAGCCGCTTGCGGCCGGGGACCAAACTGGCTCCGGGTGGGATCCCGGAAAATCCTCCCCCCTGTGCTCTCAGGGTAGGACGTACGGGCCATGAGCTAAGGGTGAGGTAACCCCAACAGAAAACCCCGAATGCTGAAGACGGAGGACCCGGGCCGCACGGCGCATTCTAACAAACCACGGGTACACGCACTTACGCAAATGATGACACAATCAACCAGCACAGATGGAAATGGCGCTCGCCCATTGAGGACCCCCCAGGATGGAGCAGCGTCGGGTCCCATGCCTCAAAGGGACCCAGCCCCAACTACTGGAGGTCCCTCCCGTCCGTCTTGTCACGCCAGGGGACGCGGGAGGAAAGTGACTGGCACCACCACAACCAGGAAGAAACCCAGTCAGCAGCGACCTTTTCAGGTCATGCACTGGAACGCAGAAAGTATCCTGAACAAGAAGACAGAGTTGGAGCATATCCTGCATGAGAAGAACATCAACATCTGCTGTATTCAGGAGACGCACCTGACACCCCAAAAGTCCTTCAAAGTGAGAGGCTACCAATGCCTTAGGTCCGACAGAACAGACCGAAGCAAAGGAGGAATCCTGACCCTCATCAGGAACAACATCAATGCCTGTTTGATAGAAACGCACATGGAGGACTCCGAATATCAGGTGATTCGAATCCAGACGAAGACATCAGAATTCCATCTTGTCAACTTCTACTGCCCCAATGATAGACACCTCGCCCTTGACACGATCCCCGCAAAGGCCTCCAACTTCATCGTGGTGGGTGACTTCAACAGTCATTCACAGAGTTGGGGATATGACCACCTGGATCGGAGAGGAGAAGAGGTGGAGAACTGGCAGGACGACAAAGGTCTCATCCTTTTGAACAGTCCCTTTGACTGCCCTACATTCTACTCCAGAAGATGGCACACTACATCAACTCCTGACCTAGCCTTCTGCACGGAAGACAAGCACCAGCTAACCAGCAGAGGTCGGAGAACAGCTATGTGGAAGTGACCATCGGCCAGTCTTTTTGACCCTGGGCATGGAGTCCTGCACTGAAGCTTCCTTCCCACGGTGGAACTACAAAAGAGCGAACTGGTTCCTCTTTAGACACCGCACCAGCGAACTCACCAAAGACATCAGAGTCGAGGGTCGAGACATCAACATGGTGGCGAAGGACTTCAACATGAGCATCCTCAGAGCAGCGCGTGAGTCCATTCCCAGGGGTGCCAGGAGAGACTATAAGCCCTACTGGAGCAATGAATTGCAGGAACTGGATGATGATCTGGCAGACGCCAGAAGGGAAGCAGAAGTCAACCCGTCACAAAACAACAACATCCGCCTCCAGGAAGCCAAAGCCAAATTTCTCAAAAAGAAGCTACAGGCAAGACGGAGAAGCTGGCAAGAGAAAACAAGCTCTCTGAACCTTGAGAAGGATGGCAGAAAGCTCTGGAGGCTCACCAAGCAGTTGAATGATGAGAACACCAGCAGAGGAAAGATCACATTAGAAGAGAACGGGAAGGTGCTAACTGGAAAGCATGCTGCCAACCAATTTGCTGAAAGCTATGCAGCTGAGAGCAACCTCCATGTTAGCCCCGAGAAACAGAGAGAAGCAAGAAGAGAGAAAAGAGAGAGACCTGCCAGACAGTCGACAGTGGAAGCCATGAGTCAACCACTCACACTCCACGAGCTGCACTCAGCTCTGAAAAAGTCAAAGGCGAAGAAGTCCCCTGGCCCAGACGGCATCACCAACGAGATGCTAACCCACCTTGGTAGTGCAGCAGAGAACAAGCTACTCGAGGTCTTCAACAGCAGCTGGCAAGAAGGATCGCTACCACAACTCTGGCGAGAAGCGATCATGATCCCCATCTTAAAAAAAGGGAAGGATCCAAAGAAGGCCACCAGCTATCGCCTAATCAGCCTCACCAGCTGTGTTGTGAAGACCCTGGAGAGAATTGTGAACGAGCGCCTCAGGTGGTACCTGGAATCCAGGAACCTCCTCGCCCCTGAACAAGCTGGATTCCGACAGTTCCGCAGCACTGAAGATCAGGTCACTTACCTGGCGCAAGAAGTTGAAGATGCCTTTCAGGAACAGAAGCTGGTCTTCGTCACCTGGATAGATCTTCAGAAGGCCTTTGACAAGGTCTGGAAAGATGGACTCCTTGTAAAACTGCTGAGGAAAGGCGTGTCCAGCAACATGTACCAGTGGATTCGCTCTTACCTCTATAACCGTAGGGCAAGAGTTAACGTCGACCAGACCAAAAGCAAGAAGTTCCTCCTTCGTCATGGCGTCCCTCAGGGCGGAGTCCTCTCCCCCACACTCTTCCTTCTCTTCATCGACGATCTGGTGTCTGAGATGCCCAAGGGGATCAAAGCTGCTCTCTACGCAGACGACCTTGTGATCTGGTGCAAGGAGGAGCACGCAAGTACTGCCACCTACAGAATGCAGCAAGCGGCAGATAGGCTGAACGCATGGGCAGAAGATTGGTGCGTCTCCATCAACAAGGAGAAATCCTCCACCACCCTATTCACACTGTCGCCAAAGCAGAAAGCCGGAACCATTAGGCTTGGTGGAACTCCTCTGAGAGAGGATGAAGAAGCAACGTACCTTGGTGTCACCTTTGATAGACGGCAGACCTGGAAACCACACATTGCACAGGCAGAGACGAAGGCCCGGCGCAAGCTAGCCATACTCAGGAAGCTGGCAGGTACCACCTGGGGAGCGAACGAGAAGATACTGAAGACAGTATACCAGGGAACAATCAGACCCCACCTCGAGTACGGCTCCACAGCGTGGTCAACCTCAGCCAAGACAAACCTGCAGACCCTTGACCGTGTGCAAAACCAGGCCCTCCGACTCATCACCGGTGCAATGAAATCCACGCCCATCAAGGAAATGGAGAAGCTTACCACCATCCAACCCCTCTGTCAGAGAAGAGAAGCCAAGACTATGGTACAGGCCGAGAAGCTCAAGTGCCTACCCGACCACCCCATGAAGCACAGACTGAGCAACCTCACCAAGAACCGGCTTAAACGGAGCAGTTTTGTACACGAGAGCAAGAGACTTTCTCGACAGTACAGGGAAGTCCTTCCACAGAACACTCTACCTCTGACTCAAGAAGAAGAGGAAACCCCCAAGGCAACAGAGAAACCAGGCATCCAGATCTGCACCAGTGTTCCACATGTTACCTCAGGAGAAGATCAGATTGACACAGCTCGACAGGCACTCACCTTAGCCCTGATCGACGAACAGTACCCAAAAGAGGCGTGGATCCATGTATACACCGATGGATCAGCAACTAACGCCGTGCTCAATGGAGGTGCAGGCATTCTCATCCAGTTCCCTGGGGGACATACAGCTACATCCAGCGTTGCCACTGGCAAACACTGCACAAACTATAAAGCAGAAGCAGAAGCTCTCATGCAGGCCGCCTCCTTCGTTCAGGACTCCGCAGACCCTTGCTACCAAGTTGTCTTCCTCTCGGACGCCCTTTCAGTCCTTCAGGCCCTAGAGAACGACAAACTCCCACAGCTGGCCAAAGCATTACAGATGGTCAGACAAACCAGAAGAGTTGTCCTCCAGTGGATACCAGCACACTGTGGGATACCAGGAAATGAAAGGGCAGATGAGCTGGCAAAAGAAGGAGCCGTGGAAGACCAACCTGAAAACAGTGTCAGCTTTAGTGAGCAGAAGACAATCATCAAGGCATTGATGAGGCCAAGGACAAACAGAGATGACTACCACACAATGTCCAGAGAGCAGCAAGTCAACCTCATCAGGCTGCGTACTGGCCACAACAGGCTCAATGCTCACATGAACCGAAAGTTCAAGCTGGCGCCATCACCAACCTGTGCCTGCGGTCAAGAGGACCAAACAGCGGAACACATCTTACAGCGATGTCCCTTACTAGATGAGGAACGAAAAGAAGTGTGGCCGTCACCAACTCCCTTGCAGACCAAACTATACGGCAGTCGACAGGAGTTGGAGAAAACGACAACATTTATCACCAGTGCTGGACTGATTGTGTAACCTCTGCGAACGCCAAGAAGAAGAAGAAGACTAATCATTAGTTGACCTCTGGCTCAAGTGGTGTCATCTTGCTACACGGTTGAATTGCAATTCGTCAATCTCTGCCGTCACTGGGCACTGAGAACGTCAGGAGCCTGTATTTTTTTCAAGGGCAATTAGAGGTTATTTGAAAGTATGACATGGTATAATGTTGTGATTTTGGAGAGAAAAATTAATTGACTGTCATTGCAATGAGGCTTGGTCAGAAATAAAGGGTATTCACTGATTTTAAGCTACAATTCGGTTGCTTGGAAATGACAGACCTCCAATCCATTTGTAAATCAAATGAACTCTCTTGAATGATTGGTACTTCCTCTACAAATAAATGTGCACCAGGATATAATTCTTGGAACTTTGTTCTTTTGTGTAGTATACTGAAAGGCATAAATTCTGCAAATAGTGCATTGAACGATTTTGCTTTCAAACGAAAATCAGATTGAACCTGTAATTTGTAGTTGACATCTTGAGTGTTGGAGCAAATGTTTCACGCTGTCAGCGTGCGCTTTGCAGTATTGCTGATCCAGCCACAGCTCACTGTGCTAATAAAGACAATGGGCTGAACGGGAGACAATAACGTAAAAAAGATAGTATATGGCCCTATAAAATGCAACAGGCTGTTTGGCTGTATCAGATATCGCAATCATGCCACGACTTGATGAAGGAGAGAGACAGCAAGCGATTGGGATGCTTAAAGCTGGCCAAAGCATTGAACGTGATGAACACAGAACGTTTTCCGAAATCATCGCGCTTGGACTCAGTCACTTTTTTTGAAAAATTGTCATTTCATGATGTGCGATTCAAAATCAATTAAGCGAAGGTTTATAAACACTAAAATGGCCAATAAATAAAATATTCAAACATTGAAAACATTCACCACTGAGTTGATTTTTTGTGATTTTTTAAAGTTCCGTTTGCGGAATTTATGCCTCTCGGTATAGTAATGCAGGGTTGTAGGAGTTTGAAACGTGGGCATATCACAGTTTGGAAGGTAGGGATTCTGATAGATTAAATAAAAACTGTCAAACTTTTAGGCATGGAATTCCCCTTTGAGAGTATTTGTTGTGGTAGTACTACTACTATGAATTGTTTTCAATGTTTTCCCATAATATTATAAAACCAGACAAAAGTTGTTGTTGATTTCTGTTTTTGTTAATGTCAACTTTTTTTTAAACCTGTGACAACAGCTCTATAACTCACTCTGTCCTTCTGTTGGTCTGTCTGTCGGTTAGTCGGTCTGACCGTCTGTCTGTCTGTCTGTCAAAAAAATTGTCAAAAAACCGGACATTTCCGAGAGGGAGACAGCGCTGACATTGCAAGCGGCCGCAACCGGCTCTCATCACAAAAACAACTGCCCTGCAAACATTACCGCCCTGGTAGTCCCCCTTGCTATGGTCTGCCTTTGTTTATTGCGTACTCAGGAGTGTCAACTTTCTTGACATGACATGACATCGCAGATCGCCAAAGGATTTTTTCAGGGGTAGACAAATCAGCCCCATTTTATCAAAGGGAAGGTGCAGGTGGAGATAATTCAAGGGAAGACAACTCTGTCTTACCTACAAACATTACGGCCCCCTTTATTCAAGGGTCACGGGGGATAACCAGCGATACAGTGGTAAGCTGGTGTACGGTGAGTAACACTCGATTCGGCCTGCATTTTCCCGTTTTACCACAAAGTTGTTGATTTCTGTCTGGATTAAAGGTTACCTACTGCATCTGCGATGACTAACTTTGTTTCGAAATGCATAATATGTTGAAGAAGGATTTGCGTTTTCCCGTATTTAAATGTTAAAACGAGAAATCGTGATGACGAAGCACCGGAAATGTCTGCTCGGTGGGTTTCAAATGTAGAAATGCGCTTGTTTTTACAAAACCAGCTCGTATTCAGCTTCGGTACGGGAGTCTTAGTGACAAAGGAATCATACTTGATGCAAAGGAGTGCTATTGTCGGGTTGGAATCATTCGTTAGAGCGTGCAGGCGAGAGGCGGTCAAATATGCGAGATGATCGTACACCGGGTTGAAGACCGTCGCGAATGGGGCCGCAGACGCATAATCCGGTTTGATGCATAATTTTCTGTTAAACTAGACTTTTAGAACATTCTCCGTCTCTGTCTGTCTCTGTCTCTCTCTCTGTCTCTCTCTGTCTCTGTCTCTCTCTCTCTCTCTCTCTCTCTCTCTCTCTCTCTCTCTCTCTCTCTCTCTCTCTCTATCACTAGACTCTCTCTGTACGTCACTGAATAGTCGTCGGTTGCTAAAATGCCCCCCCCCCCCCCTTTACCCCCTCCTCCCCCCCTCCCGACTAACCTTCAATACATGTATAATGTTGAATAGGAGTGGCTGTCATCTGTTAGCCAGTCAGCAATACTTTGAGGGGGAAAGGAGGCATATGGTTAGGAGGTAGTCGTCCTTAGCGGATTATGACTTTATTCAGTCAACGAAGTCATTCGGCGCTCAGTGTTTTCTGGGTAAAAAGAAGAATAAGTGTTTCCCAATAATGCCGCGGAAAAATATGTAAACATTTGCTTTAGAAAACCTTTGCTGCAGAAAAAACTATGCTTCTGCGGATGATGACATTAATTCAAAAATGCTGCAGATAAACCGGGTTTTTTTACATCATTTCTGTGGGTTTTTTCGCAGGAAAACTGAAAAAGTGATAATATGTACGCTAAGGAAAATTACATCCTAATGGTTTGCCTAGTTTCCATCTGAAAGTAGTTTTTCCGCAACATAATGTTTACATGTTTTTCCGCGGATTTATTGGGAATACTTGTTTCTTCCGAATAACCTGTGACAGTTTTTTTTCCCAGAAAAACTAACGATCTTGTTAAGTAGCGTTTGTATCCGCCGCCGCCGCCCCCCCCCCCCCCCCCTCAGGATATAATAGCTTGCTCCACAGTGCCCCAATCAGAAGCGAGAATAATTTTTGAAGCAAATCGAAAACGAAGTGGACTACTGCGTCCGTCTATGCAAATTTGATAATGCTGCTGACAGGTAAGTGTGTTACCAGCGTAATTTTGCAACTTTGAACTTCCGACAACGAACTCATTCGGCGCTCGGAAAATTCTCGGTAATTTAGGACGAGTCCATCTCTCAACAGAGAGACAACTCAAGTGATAATGAGCAAGTATAAAAGGCCGCGGAAACAGAGACTACATATCCATCCTTTTCGGATTATGACTTTATTCAGCTATTCTGCGGACAAACAGAAATACAGCAGAAAAACGGGTTTTCTGCAGCATTTCTGAATAATGTTATCATCCGCCGAAGCATCTTTTTCCGCAGCAAAACTTTTACTGCAGTAAAATTGAAATAAATAATGCTGCGGTAAAACGGTGCTGTCCTTTTATTGCAGAAAACCTTCTTACATTTTTTCCGCAGCATTTTGTACTAGCTCATGATAATATTGGATCACGTGAGTTCCCTCTATGTTGAGAGATGGACTCGTACAAAATTACCCGGAAAACACTAAGCGCCGAATGACTTCGTTGCCTGAAAAAAGTCATGATCCAGGACAACTACCTCCTAATCGTGTGCCTCCTTTCCCCCAAAGCACTGTGTATTGTTCTATGCTGGCTGGCTAACGGATGACAGCCACACCAATTCAACATTATATTGAAGGTAAAAGTGGGGGGGGGGGGGGGGATTAGCAACCGACGACTATTCAGTGACGAAACAGTGAGAGACTGCTGAGAGAGAGAGACAGAGACAGAAAGACAGACAGACAGACAGACAGACAGACAGACAGACAGACAGACAGACAGACAGACAGACAGACAGACAGACAGACAGACAGACAGGCAGAGACAGAAAGAGGAAGTGAGAGAGAGAGAGTGTGTTCGAATATCTAGTTTAACAGAAAATTATGCATCAAACCGGATTTTGGGTCTGAGGCCCCATTCGCGACGGTCTTCAACCCGGTGTACGATCATCTCGCATATTTGACCGCCTCTCGCCTACACGCTCTAACGAATGATTCCAACCCGACAATAGCACTCCTTTGCATCAAGTTTGATTCCTTTGTCACTAAGACTCCCGTACCGAAGCTGAATACGAGCTGGTTTTGTAAAAACAAGCGTATTTCTACATTTGAAACCCACCGAGCAGACATTTCCGGTGCTTCGTCACCACGATTTCTCGTTTTAACATTTAAATACGGGAAAACGCAAATCCTTCTTCGACATATTATGCATTTCGAAACAAAGTTAGTCATCGCAGATGCAGTAGGTCACCTTTAATCTAGACAGAAATCAACAACTTTGTGGTAAAACGGGAAAATGCAGGCCGAATCGAGTGTTACTCACCGTACACCAGCTTACCACTGTATAGCCGGTTATCCCCCGTGAGGGTTTCATTCTAGAATGGCACCCCTGTACTTGCGCAGGGTTAGAATTCCAACCTGGACCCGGTCCATTCTAGAATGAAACCGGATTCTAACTTCGCGCAGAACAGATACATATAGTTATCTCCCGTATGTTTTTCGCTAATGTTTCTGATAAAAGACGAAATCGATTTCCGAATGATTGACTTCGACAGTGATCTCCGTTCTGTTCTTCACAAATATGATAAAGACATCGTTCTAAGGTCAAAACAAGTCGGAATTTTGAGACTGCTGTGGGAAGGAGACCGTGATATTGTTGCATCACTCCCAACTGGTTACGGAAAAAGATCGTCCGCTCCGTAGCCATTTTGTTATGATCACGTGACAAAGTTGATTATCACGTGACACTTTTGCCATATTTAAAGTTGTTTGCACAGTAAATACATCCGCGAAAGATAGCTCGCTTAAAACTGTCTTACATAACAATTCCTTTGTAATTTAAAAATTACACAACACCATGACAAATCATTATTGACGATCGCGAATCTGCTTATATCAATAACACATTACGAAAAGCTCTAAATATGTTAAAATAAAAAAATAAATCGATTTCCTCTCCAGAGAAGGAAAACAAAGGCATCCTGTCAGGGATACGTATGAGACCCGAAGGGAAGGAACTCATTTTGAGTTCAGAATGCTTTTAGAGTGTGCATGGTTGCATGGCAACTTACTGCCACAGTGACTGATCTACATGTATGCATAAAGGACATGAAACTCATCTCTCTGAGCCGCTTCCTCCCTGTACCTTGACTTGAATCACGAGTTCGTTCAGGGCAGAAATTTACAATCCAAGAAAAAAAAGTTAGAGTTAAAATGGAGCACGTGCAAGTAAAATAAATTAAATGTGCTCTTATGGGCATTGACATAGTGGAGGGCCCCAAAGGGTTTAAAATCGTGATCGTGATTGGCGTTTTTTGACCTTTCTGTGACCGTGATTGCCGAAATTTCCATTTCTGTGATCGTGATGGGACTTTGCCCGTGATCCGTGATGACACAAAAATCAAGTCTCGTGATCGTGATCGTCATTTGTTTTCGTGATCGTGATGGGCATTATTGCAAAGCATTTTATTTTCAACGTACATTTTTCACAGCTGTATCACTCTATGATCCTCTATTCGTCAAGGTGTTTGTGATCGTGAAAATAAAAATCAAGGTAACTGTGATCGTGAAAGCTAAAATTTCCCTTCCCGTGATCGTGATGATACACCCCCCCCCCCCCCCCTTTGGGGCCCTCGGCATAGTGTTTGTCGTTGGCACAGCGGTACTAATTGTAGATAACAGTAGATAAGTGTCCATTCTGACAATGAACCATGCCCTTAATACGTATTATAGAAGGGTTATGGGAGAGAATGTCTATTCAGAATCCTTTATACATTCAGTCAAGTAATGACTGACAGTTTTAACGAGAGCGGACAGCGAGGTTTGTCTCCCTAGGTTTGTGTGTGTGTGTGTGTGTGTGTGTGTGTGTGTGTGTGTGTGTGTGTGTGTGTGTGTGTGTGTGTGTGTGTGTGTGTGTTCATGAAATCTTCATTCAAAATTTGCAATCTTTTTTTTTAATACATGTAATCGGAATTTGAATCGCAAAATTGATATAATTGTATTCCTTACAAGTTTTCTCCTGTATCCAAAAACAAGACTTACTGAAAAAGAACATTCGTCTATTCCTTTTCATTTTTTTTATTCCTAAAATATATAGTTTGATTGTGTTTTTGAAGAAACTTTGTATGTTCAGTCAGGGACCAGATCACTACACGACCATTACGGGTGTGCGAGGCGCCAGCAGACCTCAGCTAGACACTACAGGTAGACACCGCACACCCGCTCTCGCAAGTCGAGCTGCCGTGTGCTGGAGCCGGTTTCATGAACTCACGGCAGCAGGATTTGAAACCTTTTACTTTACAGCTTCGTTCAGTCGACTCATAGACAACAGAACATCATATCGAGTCTGGTACACGCAAATGACTTCATATTGATTGGCGATAGATTATGACTTCATCTTGCGACGTTCCTTCCCCCCCCCCCCCCCCCCGGCCCCCAATGCACAAGTAAACAAATTTGGCCTTTGACTCTCTGTCTGTTTGTCTACGGTGTATCTCTCCGTCTTTGTCTCTGTCTGAGTGTCTGTCTGTGCCTCTGTCTTGGTCTGTCTGTCTCTCTCTTTTTATACTGATCACAATTGTATGTGTATGTACGCTGTTCAATGTTTGTGAGTATGTGTGCGTGCATGTGTGTGTGTGTGTGTGTGTGTGTGTGTGTGTGTGTAGGTGTGTGCGTGTAGCGGCGTGCGGGCGCGTTCGTGCGTGCGTGTGTGTGTATGTATGTGTGTGTGTGTGTGTGTGTTGGGAAAGTGAGAGCTAATCGGAGGTTTGTCAGTGCTCGTAAAGACAAAGGAGATTGGCTGCTCCAGGGCCGGACTACCGGGGGGGTTATGGGGGTTGCGCAACCCCCCCCCCCCCCCTAGCCTAAACATGTACCTTACTTATTTAATTTTTTTTTATTATTGCTTATTTTATGCCGTTTCATGCAAGGAGCGACCATTTTCCTATCTCAGAATATAACCTACCCGTCAGCTTCAGGGGGCTTCGCCCCCTGACCCCCACAACGAGGGGTGGGGGGGTGGGTTCTAGGGTTTCCGGACCCCCCCCCCCCCCAGCCAAAAAATAAAAATATTGAATGAGGTATGCATTTCTTTATTTTACATTGAGTTTCAATTTTTGGGGTATTAATCAGTGACAAAATCTGCTGCCTGAAACTGGTAATGATCATCCTCAGAATGCACCAGATTGCACCATTTTGCATCCTTTTTTTCAAAATTTTCCGGGGGGGCATGCCCCCGGACCCCCCTAGCAAGCTAGGCGCTTCGCGCCGTCGGCTCGGCGCTTCGCGCCTTCACACCCATATCTTCACAATATACTTTTGAAAAAAACCAGTCATAAAATGAACTGATCCGCCCCTGCCGCCAGGGGGGACATCCCCCTGGGCCACCACTGGCAACCCCCCCCCTCCTCTTCGCCTAGTCCGGCCCTGTGCTCGATGGGATCATATTTGGTGAGAACTCAGGGGTTAATGTCACAGTGTGACACTAGGGTACTGCGCAATGCCTCCACTTGTAAGGTGACAGATAGTTTTCTTTATAAGTTTAATTGTTTGTGTTTTCGTGATGCAAGTGTAAATAAAAAAAATCCTTCCGTGAGCAGTAAAGTGGTTTTGGCCGCCAAACCTCTGGGCACTTTTGTTTGTGTGGATGTTCGCAGACTCAGTGCACTGATAAAGACCCAGAAATTATTGCATTGGTGAATCCCTGTTCAAGTCGTGTGTGTGTGTGTGTGTGTGGTGTGTGTGTGTGTGTGTATGTGTGTGTGTACTGTGTGTGTGTGTGTGTGTGAGTGTGTGTGCGTTTGTGCGTGTGTACCGTCAACTTTAATCTTAGATCCTGATATTCTTTGGATACATACACGCTGTTTTGTATGCTGCCCCTGCAAATGTTTTTTTTTCATTTTCACATTTCGCTAACCGACGTCGGTTCCTAGCCCTGTTTTGATTGAGCCGGCGGGCTGTTCAGCGGTAAAGTGTTGTCGAGTCAGTCGTCCGACGGTCGTCCCTCGTTAACCGAGCGCCCGACAGCACTTCTAAACACCACAGTCTTAAGTTTGGAGATCACTGAGACTCCGAAGAACGAACAAAACAATATGGTAAGAAAAACACCGGAACTCCCGCCTGCAATAGAGGAAGGCGCATGCGGTAACAATTCACGAGCGCTCGCGGCCCCAAGGGGTAGAACTGCGCGCCAAACCTCACTTTTTCTCTCCCTTGTCAACATAAAGTGTTTTGTCAAGAGCCCCCCTTGAGAGGGAGGAAAATAATTGAGGAAAGTGGTTGTTAGCCTCCTTTAGCATGCCGTTTAAGGCAGAGAGTGGCCCACGCGACTGGCCGAGGGTCGACGGGTTTAGGAGTTGTGTGTGTGTGTGTGTGAGTGTGTGTGTGTGTGTGTGTGTATCACGGTGTGTCAGTGTGTATGTGTGTATGTGTGTGTGTATGTATGTGGGTGTGTGTGTATGTGTGTGTGTATGTGTGTGTGTGCTTGGAGGAGTGGTAAGGACGGTCAAGGTGTTTGTGTGTGTGTGACTGAGAAAGAGAGAGTTTTGTTTTAAATTATTAAAATTGTGTGTGTGTGTATGTGTGTCAGAGAGAGAGAGAGGGAGAGAGAGAGATAGAGAGAGAGAGATATAGATAGAGATAGAGAGAGAGAGAGAGAGAGAGAGAGAGAGAGAGAGAGAGAGAGAGAGAGAGAGATGTAGGTGTTCCATTATTAAGCTGTTTGTGTTCCTGTCTAAATGTCACGGTGTGTGTGTGTGTGTGTGTGTGTGTGTGTGTGAGAGAGAGAGAGAGAGAGAGAGAGAGAGAGAGAGAGAGAGAGAGAGAGAGAGAGAGAGAGAGATAATCGAAATCATGCAAACGATGCTTTAACTTGCTTAAGAATGTTCATTTATTCATTAGAGAAGATACAGGAAATTGTGGCAGCTAATGTTTTCTTCCCAAAGTCATAGGTATTCAATTTTTGCAGCAGAGATGAAAGGTCAGAGATCACACATTTTGCATAATTTCAATGGAAAATTTAAAAAGACGGATACTGTTCAATACATTTTCAAAAAAATAATCACCTCATTCTAGAGCCATAAGAGGCAGCCTGAATAATCATGCACTAACAAACAAAGCAACCCATTAAAAATGAACACACACACACACACAGAAATCATGACCTTGTCAGTGTGTATGCATTTAAGATTAAATGCACAATTAACGAATCTACTCAACAGAGAACAAAATCAAAAGCTTTGGACTCAAAAACAATGCCTGCATAATCAATTAAAAACGAATATGTATGTTTCATTTTGGTCCCAGGCATATTTCAATAATCTGAAAAGCACACACACAGACAGAATATATGTCCTTGTCATATAATTTTTTACAAATCATTCATTAAAAGATAAATAACAGATTTCTGAGGTGTCTTTAAAAGTTAGCTCTGGACGACTAGTGCTGCCATAACAATGAATGAATAAGTTAAATGTTACAAAAGGAATCTTAAATGGCTGGTGATAACATTCAAAGAACACTGGAAAAATCATGTTACTAGTCTGAGTCAGTCACATTTATTATCCAAAATGTTTGTAAACGTTAAACAGTCACATGATTTCACATTTTGTAAAGGCATCTGTTGAATTTGAATGTAGACAACGAAAAATACTCGGTTCCAATTAGCCAGCGTTCCCTGTACACACATCAGAAATCAAAAACATAAAAAGCACCCAGTTCTGGTTATGCAAGTTTAAAACCACACATTCTGTCCATACACTTAAAAAAAAAAAAAGAAACTGAAAACAGATGGGCTGAGCTTTTATACTGTACTTGAAAATGGTGTCTGCTGTTTCAAGGACAAACAAATAAATCTAAAAAATAATAGGTGACTATACTTGACCACGCAATATAATAGAGAATCAGGTATATGCCTGAGGTGAACTTAGTACTGTGAACAATACAGTCAAGAAACCTTTTGTATTATAACCAAACCTGATTGAACATTCATTCAATGCAGTAAAAGTGGATTTACACATGATCTTCTTCTTCTTTGTTCATGGGCTAATACTCCCACGTTCACTCATGTTTTTGCATGAGTGGGTTTTTACGTGTATGACCGTTTTTACCCCGCCATTCAGGCAGCATACGCCAATTTCGGGGGAAGCATGCTGGGTATTTTCGTGTTTCTATAACCCACCGAACTCTGTCATGGATTACAGGATCTTTTCCGTGCGCACTTGGTCTTGTGCTTGCGTGTACACACGAAGGGGGATAAGGCACTAGCAGGTCTGCACATCAGTTGACCTGGGAGATCGGAAAAATCTCCACCCTTAACCCACCAGGCCGTCGCGGACGGGATTCGAACTCACGACCTTCCGACTCGGAGGCCGACGTCTTACCACTGCGCCACTTCGCCCATGATCCATTCTCAAAGAAAAAAAGGCATTGAATATTTCTTACAACTGTGTGACTCTACAACAAGGTTCAGATAAACAAAACACAAATAATGTTAAAATCAAAACCCTATGCTACTACAGACAGCAACAATACTGCTGTTTGCTCCATTCTTAAAGTTTTCATAGCCTTCCCATCTTACGGTGAGGTGTAACAATGTCTAACATAATAATCGAGAAATACCTCCACATGTACATACAATGAATATATTTAAACACAAATTCCAACAGCGTGAAAAAGGGCAATTTGAAAAATAGATACGTTTTGGTGTTTGAAGAGAACAATAGCAAACCATGCCAGATACCCACATGCAGTGACTTGAAAAGAACATGCACAGAGTCAGATAGACTGGATTTCCACATGATACATTTTACATCAAGTTATGTTTCAAAACAAAAATAAAGGAGAACAAAAATGCTGGTGAGTCTGCACCCGGGGGAAAAAAAAATAGCCATTGGACCAAGAAAGGCAACTCCTGCTTGCATGCCTGGTGCCTTTTAATAAAATTACCTCCCATAAACCATGAATGCAAGCAACAGTGCTTTGACTTTGTTTTTGAGAATGCTCAAATAATCATAAAATTTACTAGTGCCCTATTTCAGCTAAAAAAATTATGCCCATAATGCCCTAAAGTCAAAGTGCTCACCCTTGTGCCCTGTAAAATGTTGGAATAGAACAGTGTCACCTGTAAATGTCACTGGCTTTGTTTATATATTTAGTCAAACCTGCCCTTGCGACCACCACTTGAAACAACCACCTGCCTATCACCACTCCAAATCCCTGACAAGCTTTTTTCTATGTAAAATACCTTACCATAAAGACCACCTATCTATAGTGACCACTTTTGGTCCGTCCCTTGGATGGTTGTTATTCACAGGTTCCACTGTATATATAATTATAAACCCACACACATGTAAGCTGAGTAAACACAATCATGAAAATTATATTAAAACACTTTGTTGAACCTTTGATATCGATAAGTGCATGACCTTGTTGAGAAAATGCTTACTGCAAAGGGTGACCACAGCATATGTACATGTGACAACATTGCATGCAATTTCTCCATGTGAAATATTTCGCTCGCAGTTCACTATTTAAAAAAACAACTCGTGTAAATCTGGTACGACACAGCAAGCCATGTAGTATTCTGTTTATCCTACATTATATACTTCTGTGCCAGATCTAACTAAAAGTCACAGACAGCGCTATTGCCTTTGGATCAACCCGCTTTAGAACTTCAAACCACTTTACTCAATTTGACATTCATTCCTCCGCCATGACACACACTCTCAAACTAGGACAAAGTAGTTCGCCTTTGTTAACACTGTTAAGTTTAATATTGAACATTGATTAAATAAATTCG
>NC_090245.1:17927056-17954556 GCF_037325665.1 Littorina saxatilis
GTAGAGGTCATTGGAGGTCACGACTAAACAAAATATGAGCCCGATCGCTTTGATAGTTTCCGAGAAAAGTCCAACGTTAAGGTGGTGTCTACGGCCGGCCGGCCGGACGGCCGGCCGGACGGCCGGCCGGACAGACTAACACTGACCGATTACATAGAGTCACTTTTTCTCAAGTGACTCAAAAACGCCAACTTGTTGAATCACTGACAGATTACATGAACAGAGAAAAATCTGAAACAACACGCAAAATTCTCCTGCACATATTGTGTTTGAAAACGGTTAAATCTTAAACAGTTCAATCAATAATTATAGATTTAAGTGTTTACACTATCATAAGGCCAAAAAAAAAAATAAGTGTGGTTACGGTAACATAGCCAAAAAAAATAGGGTAGGTAGGTACGTAGGCAATCACTTTTTTTTTTTTAAACTTTTTTTTCTAATGTGTACAAATTAAACCTACTTCACAGGGAAATAAGTGTGCGACACGGGCGCTTTCGCTTTCATTGCGTTTTTTGCACTCGGTTTTTTTTTTTTTTTTTTTTTTTTTTTTGACAAATGTAATAAAAAGTTATAGGATCGGCCCCTAAAAATAGGGTAGGTCGGGTTACCGTAACCACACCTATTTTTTTTTTAGGCCTAATCAGGGTTCTCCAAACTGTGTGTCCTGTGTCCTATATGCACTAGAAGCTGAACAAAACGTACTAGAAATTCTTGGAGGGGGTCCTGAGACGCACAAAACCTGTTACGACGAATGCACTAAATTTGTGTTGTCATGTACATAATTATTATTCTGTCACTACTGATTTTAAGACTGCAACTGTCTGCTAGTTTCCAAAGAGAATGGACAAGAACTAGATTGCAAAGACATGAACATTTTCTGTGAGCTTACCAATGTGAATTTACAAAGTCAATAAAGCCGATATGACAAATGAAATAACGCCTTTGTGAAGGTCTCACAGAATTTCCAAAAGTCCCTCTGATCTCTCAGGAATAAATCAATGAATTCTGATTTTCATGCGCATACATATGTACATATTCTAGCATTCACAAACACAAAGCAATCAAGCATACATTGATTTGTTAGTTTGTTTGTTTTTTAGAAGACAAAAAAGAGGAAACCATGAATTTTGTTTTCGGCTTAAAGGCAGTTTGGTAAGATGAGGTAGCACCTTGTTTTTAAAAGGTTTGAAACCCCTTTTTAAGACCTCCAAAATCTGAAGAAATCAGGCCTTAAATGGAGAGTCATCAAGTGGAGGTAAAAAAGGGAAAACTGACAAATGTTATAAACACAAAAATCTGAAAAGTAAGTCTTAAAGTTAAAAGGGGAAGTCTTAAAGTTAAAACAAATAGGGGGGGGGGGGGGGGGGGGGGGAGAGAGTGCACTTATATACAGTCTGTGAAACAGAGCAATACCTATACAAACATTCTGGAAATTTATCAGAATGGCCCCACCCCAACCAACCTAATAAAATGCAGCCAAACATTTGATAATGATCTGCACACCAACTGGCCATTAATGCCATTATAAAAATAATACAGATAACTTTCCTGATGCATGAGATCCACTATAATTCTGCATTATAGCATATATCAAAGAAGCTTCAGACCTCTAATTTGAATGAACATGCATTGAAGGAATGCAGATAGTTTCAGAAGATCGAGTCATGAAAACAATGCAGATCTCTAAATTCTGAGATCTTTTATTTAAATTTTTTAATTTTTTTATTCATTCGCTCGGCTTCCTGACGAGTGGACGTAAACTGATTCTATCAAGATAAGTTTTCTGTGAATATTTGTTTGTCTGTTCACTTAAAAGACCGTTGGGTCGAAATATCTGTGAATGTATTGTTTTGTCAATAACAAACAAACAACCTACCTTTCTTGGTTTTTTATTCTAATGCAGATCTGTGTCAATGAAGTGTCATTTATGTTTGCGCATGGATGATTAAGTAACTATCAGCAAAGCAAATGATATACCTATCTAAACTACAGGAAAAGGGAAGCAACTAAAAAATAAAATAAAAATAAAAAAACAGAAGAAAAAATTTTTGGTTAGTGGCAATGAAGTCACAAACCCTTTTGGTATGTTTTCTTTCTGCATACACGATTTAGTTCTAGTTTTCAATGAACATGGATCCCTTATAATGAGCACCTGTGAATGGGTTTTCATTCAGTACAACATACTCTCCATACAATTATACCAATATAAAAGCATTGAAAAGCAGTAGACTTTAATAGTCCGTATAACTTTAACAACACTATAAGTATAACACACGAAACTTAAGGCCACCATAATTAACTTGCCGACATGAAAGAGGTACTCACGTGTGCGTCAACACACAGATGGACTGGATGCATTTTCGCACCCATAAACACATGCATGCACACACACAGTGGTCACACAGTGAAACAAACAGTGACACACACACACACACACACAGTGTCACGCAGACACACACACACACACATGTAGTGACATACACAGTGTCACGCACACACACACACACACACATGTAGGACATACACACAGTGTTACGCACACACACACACACTCACACACACACATTTTGTTTTGGGCTCAGGGTACAACACACCAATCATGCATTACATTTACAACAGATCATGCAAAAAATGGTCACGCAATCTAGCGTGCATACTTGGTTGAGGGGGTAAAAAAGGAAAAAGGTATGCCCAGACCAAAAGAGTGCAAGAGGTGAGATTACGTACCCAAAAAAGAATGACTCTGAAAGTGTGAGCTACCCACGTTTTCAGGGCCACCTGTTATTCCACAAGAAGAGAAGGTGTATTATACACTATACAGATTTACAAAGTTGCACAATACACACATATAAGAGAAAGATTGTGGTCTAAGTTATAGGCGTTAACGCAACCAATGTATCTTGTTTTTCATTCATTCCTTCAACAAGTTTCTTTTCAATTCTCATCCAGAAACTCACAGACTGGCTTTAAAGATTGCCAAACAAGTTACAGTGGAACCTCCCTTAAAAGACCCCCCCCCCCCCCCCCCAATTAAAGACTCAGCTTTTATTAAAGCTGTTTTTAAATGAGCACAGCACAGAGGTTGTGGTATCGTGTGTAGCAGACGATTGCTTTCGTCAGCCTGGCTCGCTCCACCGGATATTGCGTCAGATGTGGTCGCGCGTGCACCCACACTCTCACAACATCCGACAGACGCTATCTGTCAGCTCGTCGCCAGATTTTGTATTGACCTTGTTTTCTCAGATCTGTTGTACATAACCTCTGTAAATTTACCCCCATTTTAAGACTTCCCCCTTTTTTAAGACCAGATTCTCTCAGATTGTTGGAGGTCTTAAAAGGGGGGTTCCACTGTACCCTACAGTTATAGCTCTTCTTTTAAACTAACTCACAATCAGCAGGTAGGGTTGATACCCTCATTAGGTAAGTTACCAAAGGTTTTCATATCATATTTTTTTATATGGCGAATTAGAGGTGTGTTCTCGTTCTTGAACAGGTTGGACTGGGCAGGATCGAGGCAATCAGACAAACCAAGGCACCCAAGAGTTACGTTCCTCTTGTGAACTACTGTGCATTCTTTTTAGAAACTGAACTGGTCACAACAAGCTAGAGGCAGCAATAAGCAATTTAACCTGATCGTCAATGGTAGATGTTAAATCAAATGAGTGTGTTCATTATTAAACACATAAAGTTGACCCGTGTCTGGCCCGGCCTGGATTCGAACCCGTCATCCAAGGATAACAAGTCCAGTGCTATAAGCATAGTGACATGAATTTGATTGGTCAGTATTTTTAGGCAAAGCACATGTTCTCAGCAAACAGTGAGTCACGCTACCCAAAAATAAAATCTTTTTTTACATATATTTTTTTTTCTATAACCTTTTCCCCCATGGTTCATTCATCATCTGACATAACTTTTTAGCGAAATATAACCATAAGATTATTGAAAAAAAGCAAGAATGTAGACGACCACCTTTAAACATTGAAAGAAAGAGGAAAATAATTAATAACAGGTGAATACGTCTGATATCTGCAGATGGCACTACTTTTCTGTTACAAGCTACGTGAGACTGTATGTTGAAATATAAAGCTCAAACACAGAATGACTAAAAGGAATCTGTACCCCCTGACAAAGTTTTTCAATAATGTCATAATTCAACTCCAAGAGAGTTTTTACAAACACTGTAACCCTTCCACCAGCATCTTAGACCACTCTTTGTACATTCTCTTTTAATAGATGATTGTCATTTGTTTTACCTCATGTCTGCCCTGCGTGTGATGGTGTGATCGTGACTGCTGTAGTGTGGGCGCGTGTGTGTTGGTGTGTATGTCAGTGTATGTGTGGGCGTGTGTGTGTGTGTGTCAGTGTGTGTGGGGGTGTGTGTGTGTGCGTGATTTTACCAACACTACGCGAAATTCCTTGTGCTTTAAATGTTTTTTAATGTCACTTGGCTCAATAAATACTGTATTCTGTATTCTGTATTCAGCTCTCAAGTAACAGAAGTCCTGCTTTTCTTTAAGATTTTCTTTGGAAGGTCGACCATTCTATCTTTCTTTCTAGCAAACAAATTCTCATCAAACAATCTGTTTTATTATATATAAGCAGCTTTAAAGCATTTAATGACTTAAAGAAAATCTAATGACTGAACATTATATAGAGAACAAAATGCATACTTCAGTGTAGTGCTAGAATTAAAAAAAATTTTTAACACAATTTAAATAAACAAGACCACTATCCTGCAGATAAAAAAACTACTCAAAAAGGTTGTTTTGGGGCGCTGAACTACAAGAAAATATCACGCTACTAAACACATATAGTGACATACCACACAGATTCAATCACAACATAATCTTACGTTTCAAAAAAACAGAATGCTCAAACACGCTCAGAAATCTTCTCTGCTTGGGGGAAAAAAAAGGCAAAACAAATACAGAAAGGAACCATGCTAGAAAAGATGAGCAGAACAGGTAAACCAAAACGAAGTAAGAACAGAACGATAGTGAAGACATTTAATCAAACTTCAAATCCACGCTCATAATACAAGGACAGAAAACCAGGTTGGAATATATACTTTAACTAACCTGTAAATCTGCGGGGTCTTGCAGAGACGAGCTCGTGCTTGGAGTTGACTCGAACACACAGCTCCACCAGAACCAACATGGAAAATGTCATCAGAATGCTCTGCCCAAGAAGTGGGAGCTCAAACCGCTCACCAAACCTAGTAACAATGAACAAATGTATACATGTAGATAGGGCTGAAAACAGCAAACCCTACCCGAAACCCCATCTATACGATAGCTTCAGTCAACGCTTGAATTTTGCAGTGGTAACATCCGGTTTGCTCTCTCAGAGCTAAGCATACTTGTCAAGAAGGATCGAGCAGAAAAAATAAACGACTTGGCAGGGATTCGAACTCAAGACCTTGCAATGTCACTGTCTGGGCCGATGTCGTAACCGCTAGGCCACTCCACCAGTGTTGACAAAGAGAGAAAAATAATAGTTTTATATCATTCTACGCTTGAATTACCATTCATGCGTTGCAACAACGTAAACATTGCCATTCAAACTTGCCTTTATTTGCAAACATGTTTCATGGAATCGCAGTACATGTTTACACCGTCATGCTACACGACATTCGCGCCATGCATTAGCTGCGATATCTCTATTTACAACATGGAAGAAAAATGAGAAGAACAGTAATAGAACCTCTCCAAAGCTCTGTGCAGTTTGTTTGTTTGTTTGTTTGTTTGCTTAACGCCCAGCCAACCACGAAGGGCCATATCAGGCCGGGCGGTGCTGCTTTGACATATAACGTGCGCCACACACAAGACAGAAGTCGCAGCACAGGCTTCATGTCTCACCCAGTCACATTATTCTGACACCGGACCAACCAGTCCTA
Organism: Littorina saxatilis; assembly: GCF_037325665.1. Taxonomy (NCBI): domain Eukaryota; kingdom Metazoa; phylum Mollusca; class Gastropoda; order Littorinimorpha; family Littorinidae; genus Littorina; species Littorina saxatilis. The sequence goes on from NC_090245.1 coordinate 17,932,953, forward strand.
GCACTAACCCCATAATGCCAGACGCCAGGCGGAGCAGCCACTAGATTGCCAATTTTAAAGTCTTAGGTATGACCTGGCCGGGGTTCGAACCCACGACCTCCCGATCACAGGGCGGATGCCTTACCACTAGGCCACCGTGCCGGTCTCTGTGCAGTTGAAAACAGACATCAAAGAAATAGTTATACATGCATTCACTTCTGAACAGTGGGCGGATAGAGATATAAATCATGCTGCTTCAAGACTAACGTGAAAGGAATTCATATCAATGTTTTTCCTTCTTTTTCTCAATTGGCACAGTAGCCTAGTGGTTGGGACATCAGACACAAAATCTCGAGGTCGAGAGTTCGAATCTTCGCCTGGGCGATTATTTTTCCCCCATGATCTTTCTTGAATATAAAATATATGATCAGTCTTGAGAGAGCAAACCGGATGTTATCACTGCAAAATATAAGCGTTGACTGAAACTTTCAAGGTCATATACGACGTATAGGTGGGGTTTTGGGTATAGCGTTTGCTGTGGAGAATTCTGCACATGATTTTCAGCCCTATCTTTTCAAACTCGTAGCCCCGGAAAGTCATACATAGACCACAGCTTTAAAGGCCTGTTCAAGACGATTCAATTAAGATGAAATTTTTCAACAGAGCGTAACCTGTTTTGACTCGCTTGAACTACATTCTTAACTTAAAACAGCAGGATACAGTTTTATTTTGATGCCACAAGCCATATATATATAAATATATATTATCATAACATCATCCTTACAGCTAACAATTAGCTACTGCATTATTTCTGCATTCAGAAATACATTCTGAAAATCATACTGTATTTGCAAATGCAATATGGGATCTTTTGGGGATTTCTCTATGGTACTGGTTGGTCACGCCAACTAGTATTACTAGATATATATAAGATTCTTTGCCATGCGATCATCAGCATAATTCACCCACCAAAACATGATACGGAGAATGTGAGCAATGAGAAGATTCAGGCAGACGAAAAGTGAGAAGCCTTCAGTGTTGCTGGTCCGGTGAATGTCCAAGTATTGTGGAATGAATGGAAAAACTCCACCAAGAAGCATAGCACCTTGGGAAAAGATGCTGACGATATCAAGAAGAGACAGGCCCATGATTTTTAATCCACTGATTGTCTGAAGCACTTCTTCAAGCATGATGGCTCTGTGGAATGCTGGTTTTGGGATCACAGATCTATAGTGCAGGTTTGAACTTGGATAAGGATCCAGTTCAGTGTTTTAGAAGTTAGACAACATTTTTGTTTTGATGTCTATTTTTGTCTTTTACTCAGTCTTCTATAAATGAAACAGATTCGTTTGAAAATCTCTCAACTTAAAGTTAAACTGAGGTTTTCTGATTTATCAACCCCATAAATCTGATTTTATTAAGTTTGATAAGGTCTTTGAATAAGGTGTCATCGTCGTGCATCCTTTGTCAGAAATGTGTTAAGGAGGTAGCTTCGAGCAAGGTTCCTTTCTGCAACAAAAAAAAAACAAGCAAAAAATGTTAACATTTGCACATGGAAAGCACAGTGTCATTAGTGCAGTGTAGATTAATATACCAATTAGTGAGTTACCCTCAAAATTCATTACCTAAGACATTAAAGCACTTGGCCTGTTGCAATCTTCCTTGCTCGTGTAGATACTGTACTTTTTAATTCCTTGTTAGCATAAAGGCTCTTGCTGGAAGTCGCGGCTTGCTGCAATGTTGTCACAAGCATCACAGTTTGCTGCGACTCGATCGCAGCAACAGCTGTGAAGTGATGGACATCGCGGCTAGCCGCAACCAACTCGCAGCAAACAGCTCAGTAGTTTTATCAGTTCTTAACTTACAGAGGCCTGCTTGCTCCACTTCAGTCAGTGAATGTTGAATTTCAAACCTGCTTTCGATTTGGCCAATCGTAGGCACATTGCAGCAAGTTCATGGAAGGATCGCAGCTAGCTACATCTAGGTCGCAACATGCTCGCGGGAAGAGTGTGGCAAGGGCACTAGGACATCGCAGCTAGCAGAGACCAGGTCAGGGTAAGCTCATGGGTAGGTCGCAACCTTTTTTCTATAAGGGCTTTTTCATGAGCTACTGGTGAACCGACTTGTCAATTCCCTGGCCACTCCAAAACTAAAATCACAGGTACAAACATAGGCAGCTGCTAGTGCTATATATTATGGTATAGCACACATGTTGATAAATGCTTTGCTTGTTGAGGGGCTGTAACAATAACCTGGAGGTAAAAAAATGTAAGGCACGCAATGACGCATACTTAAAAGGAAAAAAGTGAATGAAATAAAAGCACTATAATAAAAGCCATCACCATTGTTTAATGTTTGAGTACATATGCTATGCCGGTAAGATAGACCATGGGTCTGAGGGGAAGTTCGCCTATGCCAGGGGGGACTATGACTCGATGAAAACTAAGTTTGCATCTCTCAACTTAGCGAACAAAATTGAAGGACTCAAAGCACAGGAGGCATGGGACATTTTGTCCAGCAATATAGAGACACTAGTGGGTGAATATGTTCCTCATGTTCGGAGCAATGGACCCAATAGGAAAAGAAAACCTCTGTGGATGAATGAAAAAGCATTGGCCAAAGTAAAAAAGAAACGTTCAGCATATCAGAGATATATATGCAAACTAGGGAAGGGGCAGACTACTTATTGTATGTAAAGGCCAGAAACCAAGCTAAGAAGGCATGTAAAAATGCGGTAAAAGATCATGAGAAAGACATTGCTAGAGCTGCTAAGAGCAACCCCAAAGCATTCTACGCTTACGCCAAAAGCAAGATGGCCACCCGAGATGGTGTGCCCGATCTAACTGATAAGAGTGGTAAACAAGCAACGAAAGACAGTGAGAAAGCGGATATGCTTAATGACTTTTTCTGTAGTGTGTTCACGAAAGAAAATCTTGACTACGTCCCTGATTGTGAGGGAAGGAAGTTGAATAATGAATTGAATAACATAGACATTGACACGAACGCAGTCCTGAAGTTGCTCAAGGCACTTGACGCCTCGAAGTCAACTGGACCTGATAATATGCATCCAAGAGTGTTGAAAGAATTGGCTGACGTTTTAGCTGAAGTTTTAGCGATTGTTTTTAGGGCATCGCTAGCTGAAGGAACAGTACCATATCAGTGGAAGCAGGCAAATGTAACACCCCTTTTCAAGAAGGGCCGTAAGAGCAGTCCAGGCAACTACCGCCCAGTGAGTTTAACAAGCATACCATGCAAACTGTTAGAAAAGTTGATAAGAACCAGTGTTTTCTCTCATTTGACAGCCAACGACTTGTTATCAGATTGCCAGCATGGTTTTGTGGCAAAACGATCATGCGTGACAAACTTAATCAGCGTCATTGACGACTGGACAGATAGCTTAGATGATGGAGTACCGGTTGACGCTGTGTACCTTGATTTTGCTAAGGCATTCGATTGTGTTCCGCATGTGCGGTTACTGAAAAAACTAGAAGCATATGGTATCCATGGACTTGTCAAAGACTGGATCGGTGATTTTCTAAGTGATAGAAAGCAAAGGGTGAAGGTCAATGGGTCTATGTCAGACTGGAAAGACGTGACAAGTGGAGTGCCCCAGGGCAGTGTGCTGGGCCCGGTTTTATTTGTTATATACATTAACGATCTCCCTGAAGTTGTGAGCAGTCTGTGCAGCATGTACGCTGATGATACAAAAGTGTACCGACAAATCAGAACTTGTGAAGATAGCAAGGAACTCCAGAGGGATTTGGACAGTTTGGTCGACTGGGCAGACAAGTGGCAGATGCGCTTTAATGCAGATAAGTGTAAGACATTACAGTTGGGTACAAAAAATCAGAAACTTGTGTATAATATGAGAAAACCTGGCAGCGTGGACAGGGTTGATCTGGAAAGCTCAAGTGCAGAAAAGGACCTTGGAGTCAATGTAGACAGTGAATTGAAATTCTCAAAGCACGTGGAAACACAAGTCAACAAAGCAAACAGAATCCTGGGTCTCATTAGATGGTCTTATGAGCATTTGGACGCAGAAACGCTAAGACTGCTCTTTGTTGCACTTGTACGGCCTCATCTGGAGTTTGCAAATGTGGTGTGGAGTCCCCGACTCGAGAAAGATAAAAATTTGATTGAAAGTGTATTAAGAAGAGCCACGAAGTGTATTCCAGGGTTGAAGACCTTGAGTTATGAAGAGCGTTTGAGAGTTTTGAAAGTTCCAAGCATGTGCTATAGGCGTATCCGGGGAGACATGATTGAAGCATACAAATTCATGCATGGATACTACGATTGCAAAAACCCACTGGAGCTGAATAGCCTTTGTAATACCCGTGGACATCAGTTCAAGCTCAGGAAGAAACAATGCAGAACAGCTCTCCGACAATCTTTCTTCACGAACAGAATCATAGACACGTGGAACTCCTTGGACAAGAATGTGGTAGAAGCGCCGACAATGAACAGTTTCAAAAATCGCTTGGACAATGCACTGAAAGATTATATGTATAGCCCAAATGTCAGTATGCCTCTCACTACACCAGCCAAGAAAAAGTTGATAGAATAGGCCACGGTCAAAAGATCGTGTAGGTTACCTAGCCCAAAGTTAGGCTAGGATAGCAACTGATCAAAAGATCAGACAAAGGCTTAACAGCCTAAGTACCAGTCTGATAACATAACATAACAACAACATAACTATACATCATTACGTGTGCCCAGTGTAGGAGGGGATAGAATTGACAACTTAGATCAAAAGCAACAGTGATTGAAAGCTGACCCAGCACAATGTTGGTGACACGGTTTTATAGAACAAGATTCAGTATAAGCATGATGTTTACTCTGAGATAAGGCAAGTCGATTACCCCAGATCTCTAACCTACGAACGTGCACACAAAACTCAAAAGGCACCGACTCGGTGCCACCGAACGAAACAAGATTTCTTAAAACTCTCCTACGCGTACGGCGATGACCGGATACATGTTAAGAAAAACAGACGTTTACTGAGTCTCATTTCTGTTTAGTGCTGTAAACAAACATTGTCGTGGATACTCACAAGGGATCACGATTTCCGCTTGGTTTCCTATTAGTTTACGCTTTCTCCGCCTCCGTGTCACACAGTCAGAGTTGAATTATTCCCCTTGGAACGGAGGGGACATCACTCTGAAAGTATTTGCTGAAACACACACACACACACACACACACACAAATGTAAACAAGCATTAAAGCAAACTTCATCCACTTATTTCATACTTACACAAACGATAACACCTTCAGATAGAAAAAGGAATTCACTGATCTCAAACCAAATATTGGTGTAAGGGAAGCAACTACAACAAGACGCTTCATTTGACCTTTCACCTTAGGTCACATGATACAGTACGTACAAAATGGAGAACCGATCCTCCTCAGAAGGAAGTTTGTCTTCGTTCGCTGCAGACGATGTTGAAGGAAAATCCACAGACGTATTGGTAGAAGAACTCGCTGGAGACTACAGCCGCTTTCTTAGTTTCGATGTTGCCAAAGAGGTTTGTTATTTGTATGCAAAAATATGGAGTATTTTTTAGTCGCCGCTGCATACATTACAGATCTGAGAATTAATGCAATTCCCGCATTGCAAATATTTGGAATTAAGTTAAATTACGTGTGTGTGAGTGTGTGTGTTTGTGTGTATAAACACATGCGGCTATAGGTAGGACATCAGCCGGGCTTCTGCCAAAATTAACTCCAGACTGAATATGTTTCCCCACCAATTTCAAGAGGTATAATATACACTTAGGCCTATAATATAGATTATCGAGAGAAAAGCATCTGATCTAGAGTAGCAGGAGAAAAGCATGTCAAGTTCACTTGCAATTAAGCAGATTTTGGATAAAATTCGAGAGATTGTACCCCAGAATATTGATATATATTCCTAAACGTACCGAGTGGTTATGTCCCTTGAATGAGAAAAAAGACTAATTTTGCGATGAAGCAAATTTCTATGTCCAAATACCATTTTTCACAAATTAGACGTACAGCAGTACACTAGCTATGAGTGGCCGGAATACAGGGTCCAAAGTTTGATGAGCAGTACTTTGGAGGGGAGGGGGATAGTCAGTATGGAGTTTATCACTTTATCAGTTTATGTGAGATAAACAAGGCCGGCTGGCGTCCTACCTATAGCTGAGCACTTGTTAATGTTAGGCCAAAAAAAAAAATAGGTGTGGTTACGGTAACATAGCCAAAAAAAATAGGGTAGGTAGGTAGGCAATCACTTTTTTTTTTTTTTTAACTTTTTTTTCTAATGTGTACAAATTAAACCTACTTGACAGGGAAATAAGTGTGCGACACGGGCGCTTTCGCTTTCATTGCGTTTTTTGCACTGTTTTTTTTTGTTTTTTTGACAAATGTAATAAAAAGTTATAGGATCGGCCCCTAAAAATAGGGTAGGTCGGGTTACCGTAACCACACCTATTTTTTTTTTAGGCCTTATGTAAACTAAACATCAATTAAAAGACGACAACCTGAAGTTGTCCATGTGCTCTTGATTATTTATCAGCTCAACATTTTGTCTCTAAATTGTGTGATCTTTTCATGTATCAAATACAATATTTTAACGGTTAATGATCTTATGTGTTTTTTTTAACCACTCTTTATTTCTTGTGTTCTGTATTTTTCAGCAAGGCAAATTTTCAGAGAGCATAGAAACCATGCTTACAAAGTTGGAAGAGTTTTGTGGGCTGGTAGATATGGTAAGCAATATTTTGAATTTGGTAAAAAGCGGACACTGCAGCACTCATTTAATTAAATAGACGTTTTCTGGAAATTGTTTTTTCCAGGGTTTTAATGCGCTGTGAAAAATATTGCCCTTGACAGCTATTGTGAGGCAATAAATAATACATGTACCCTACCAGATGAAAAGAAACCCCAGGGATCATGGCAAGTAATTCACTAAGAACCGGCATGGTTGGCCTAGTGGTAAGGCGTCCGCCCCGTGATCGGGAGGTCGTGGGTTCGAACCCCGGCCGGGTCATACATAAGACTTTAAAATTGGCAATCTAGTGGCTGCTCCGCCTGGCGTCTGGCATTATGGGGTTAGTGGGGTACATCACGAAGCGTCCCGGTACCGAAGCGTCCCGGTACCGAAGCGTCCCGATACCGAAGCGTCCCGGTACCGAAGCGTCCCGGTGCCGAAGCGTCCCCGTACCGAAGCGTCCCGGTGCCGAAGCGTCCCGGTACCAGTCACCACGCACATCCTCGGCTCGCATGCCAATGTATTATATAGCAAAGGAAATGCCTGTAATTCACACAGAGCAATCACTTGGTCTTAAACGTGCACAAGACAAAAACTTTCATACTGGGGGAGCGAGCCAGTCTGAAGAGTACTCGGGTCTAGCGCGAGCGTTCTTTATTACCCAAATGAACCCAAACAAACCCAAATTAACCCAAATGATACAATTTAAAAGTCGGAGGCAGAACTGAAAAGACTTTTTCCGACGCTCACGCTTAGTGAAGCCAGAAAGCGTGTGTGATAACAGACATATCCCTCTTGTGAACGGAAGCCTACGGACTTTTCCCCCGAACTTGTCCACACGGGTACAGTATTTCCAAATTGTTGTGTTGTGAGTACAGATCTAAAGTAAAGTTGGGGAAAAGTTGGACAAAAAGTGATTTTTTTTTACCGAAAGCAAATCAAGGTCTGTGCAAAATTAAAAAAATCAGTGAAGTCAAGGTCAAATCAAGGTCAAGATTAAATTTAAAAAAAATAAATATGGTTAGTCAAGTCAAGGTCAAATCAAGGTCAACAAGGGCGGATCTGGGGGGGGGGGGGGGTTACACGGGTTACGTAACCCCCCCCCCCACCCCCCCCCCAAAAAGAGGTAATTTATTGGCTCAGGATGCACCAGATAGCTCTATTTTGCTTCTTTGGATAACAAAAAATTTCCGGGGGGGCATGCCCCCGGACCCCCTAGAGGCTTCGGCGCCGTCAACTTGTATCTTCGCAGTCATTTTGTAACCCCCCCCTCCAAAGTGAATTGATCCGCCCTTGGTCAAGGTTTAAAAAAAAAAAAAAGTCTAAGTCCTGTGACGCGTTATAGTGGGACGCTTCGGTACCGGGACGCTTTGGTACCGGGACGCTTTTGTACCGGGACGCTTTTGTACCGGGACGCTTCGGTACCGGGACGCTTTGGTACCGGGACGCTTTGGTACCGGGACGCTTCGGGGTGTCCCCGGTTAGTGGTAGGACTGGTTGGTCCGGTGTCAGAATAATGTGACTGGGTGAGACACGAAGCCTGTGCTGCGACTTCTGTCTTGTGTGTGGCGCACGTTATATGTCAAAGCAGCACCGCCCTGATATGGCCCTTCGTGGTCGGCTGGGCGTTAAACAAACAAACAAACAAAAATTCACTAAGACTAAGAGCAAGATGTATGTTATGTAGTGTCAAATGATCCCCTTTTCTTGTGAAAATAAGCACATGAGAGTTTATGATCCGTTCTGTTAATTGCGGCAATGATCGCTGACCTGTAGTGATCGCCGACAATGTGGTTTACTTGAGGTCACGTGTGTTCTGTTACGGGTCATGTGAGTTTTGCTTGAAGTCACGTGAGATTGGGGAATATGATGCATGTTATTCATGTTTGCCTTACTGCCATAGCCAATACAGACTTTGACAGAGATTTGTTCGAATTATTTCTTTTAGCACATGTATAAATGTTCAAAAGGGTCTATGATATTTTTTACTTTTTTTTTATATGCCACATTTTCATCAGATTTCATGTTCTTACTTTTGCACTTAAGGGCCGACCCTCACACAACAATGTGTGCGTACATGCAAAGACGTGAGAAAATGCATGCAGACACAGATTGACAGATCATAAACACGGACACACACAACATACATACATACATACATGTACACACACATGCTCACGCATTCAGACACACGCACTTGTATAGTACACAAGCAGTTTTCTGACTTGCGTGTCCTTCTAATTTCTACAACACATTTTTTTAATTTCCTAACAAGGGAGGAGTGTTGTTTTAAGCTTAAACCTACTCCCCTGAGCTCTCATCACTTTCTAGAAAATACCGATACATGTACTGAACTGCAGGTGTCCTTTCAGATACGCAGCGACACATCACTGTGTCTATCCAAGACCATGCCAGAGATACAGAGCAAGTGTGAAGAAATGGAGGAAATGTTTGACCGGATTGACTGTCTTGAGGTAAGCTCATCATGAATGACGAATGTGATTTGGGGTGGTCAGAGCACTTTTGGCTTAAAAGAACGTTTGCCATTTTTGGCTTAGATTCAATCCCTGAGTACAGTGAGGCACTTTTTTTCCAAGAGTCAACTTTGTGCTGACTACATGTACTTTAGGTGACTGAACTTCCTTGTGCGCATGCACACACACTATAAAGATCCGAAGCTTACAGCAAAAGTCTCAGAGCTTGGAAAATACTCAAACACACATGCAGAGTGGGGGTGGGGATGGGGGGGGGGGGGGGGGGGGGTTTAGAGAAAGGGGATAGGAGCTTGAACAAGAACTCAATATTGAAAGAGTGGATGTTGCTGTGCTTGCAGACCCGCTAGCATTCTTTTTGGCTTAATGTTTGCAGGCGTGTTTGTTGTGTACGTATTTTATGATTGTGTGCTCGCCCAACTGTGTGAATTAATTATTCTGGATAAACATTTACAACACTTCTCTTGACTTGAGATTGTGAGGTGTTGTCTGTCAAAGTGCTCCGTTTTAGTACAACTTCAGTTTAAATCGTGGTGTAAACACGGGGACTCCTGCAATAAAACAATGGAAACTTTTGACGCAAGAAGATAGAATAAGTCATAGAGAGAAGCAACAAAGGTGAAACCGCGATAGGAATTGCAAAAAGTCTGGGAGTGGGAAAAACATAGGTTCAATCAACAATCAAAGGCCAGGAGTCTTTTCGTAACAGGCAGGAAGGCGGAGAAAGCTTTGACAGAAACATTCAAAAAGAAGTTGCCTCCCCTGTGAAACTACCCTCAGATTCCCAATAAAGACCCCTCCTTTTTACAAACGATTTTTCTGGACATTTTTAAGGTTGTTAGTGGGAGGTTTTACTGTACTAGAAGCTCATATGTTCCTTGAGGGGTTTACCAAAGACATTAACTGAATAAGAGTATTTAGCATATAAAAAAAAATGCACAGAAATTTGAATACTGTATAACAATTAAATAGATTTACCAGGATTTGAAAATCTCTGGAATTTTCATGAACATTCAATTTACAAGCCATTTACTGGGTTTAGTTCAGTGCTAGAATCACTTATTTATGTGGGAATTTGAAGTCATTCACATCTGTTTATCTTTGTATACATATCATATATATAATATATATATCTTTTTCTTCTTCTTGTTCGCTACGTGCGCTTTTTGTCTTCATTTTTTTCTTTCTTAACACTTCATATCCTTCCTTTTTCTGCATTTTTGTATCTGTTTGTTGTTGCAGTCCTTTGTGGGTGTGGTGAAGAAAGATGTAACAGCAATGGAGGAGAGTGTCGGTAAGGCCGAAACTGAACTGACGTCTGGAACTTTGATCAAGAAGCTTTCTTCACTTGTAACATCTGTAAGTAGTTGTTGTTGTTGTTAGTTTCTTTCTTCCTTTCTTTTCAGAAATCAACTTTTGTTTTTGTTTGAAAGAGATAATGTGTAGAGATGCCCAAAATTTTTTATGTATATATATATTTGAAGGGTTTATTTTGCACACACAAATATGCAGGCAGGTTTAAGATTAATAAGAAGAAACAGCAGGCATAAGGTAAATAAGAAGCAACGTGTCGCATCATTTTTTACAAAAGAAAGTGTTAGGTTCGGTAAGAAACCAGCATGTCCACGGGCCTTTTAGTTTTGCATAAATCCTATTTCTTTGGAAACTTTAAGTTTAACCACTTCATACATAATATACCAGCTGTCTTGTGTTTTCAGAAAAAGTCAAGCAGTGCTAAAACTACCCAGAAACCTCAGTTTACACCACCCCACATTTTCCACACTGAGCGCTACCTCACATCCTCTGACTCAGCGGACTCAACAGCCTCAGCTTCAGCCGATACTGGCAGTTCTGCTGCGAGATCAGATTCAGCAGAGGCAGAACCTGCAGCTGAAGCATCTGCACCTGAAACTCCATGAGGAGAATGGTTTCAAGTACGATGTGGACAGTTTATTTAAGAAAATGTTTTAAGTGATTGATGGGATGTTGTGTTTTGAGACTGATGTGGTTGTCCTTAAAAAGAGATGTGCGTGCAGGCATGCGTGATTTTGTGTGTGTGTGTGTGTGTTAGTGTGTTTGTGTGTGGATGTGGATGTGGATGTGTGTAGGTGTAGTGTGTGAGAGAGACAGAGACAGAGACAGACAGATAGAGAGAGAGAGAGAGAGAGAGAGAGAGAGAGAGAGGTGTAGGTGTTCCATTATTAAGTTCTGTTTATGTGTCCCTGTCTGTATGTGTCACATGCACTGTGTGTGCGTGCACGTGCGTGTGTGTGTGTGTGTGTGTGTATGTGCGTGTGTATGTGTGCGTGTGTGTGTGTGTGTGTGGTTTTGCATGCATTCGTGATGTGTTTCTTCTAGTCGTACCAATTGATAATACTTGTCAATTGTTCTGTGTTTTGTGTCTGTATGCTGTTTCTATGAAGACCTGTAACTGTGTAAGAAAGATCATACACATGTGGGTGTGTGTTTGTGCATGAGGTGTATTACTCTTGCCTTCCTCTACTCTTCAACCTCTTTATTCCTGGTTTGTATTTGGGAAAATGGACGTGCGTACAGTAAACAAATAAAAGTCTCTGTGATTCTTTATGTGTCTGCATGACCTTGTGTGTATGTCTGGCTGACTTCCTTTATCGAGTATTGTCACGCATCAGCAGGGATAGATAGAAAGATGAACAAAGAGAAACTCGTGAACACACAAACACACACACACACACACACACATATTCTACGTACATGCTTTGGCTGATACCATTCATACATACACACACACGCAAACGTAAAACAGACACACAAACCTACAACATAAACCAACTAACCGACTGTCTCCCCCCCCCCCCCCCCAAAAAAAAAAAAAAAAAAAAACCCACCCCACACACCACCCAAACAAACCACACACACACACACGCACACACACACAAAAAATAACAAAAACAAACGAAGTGACATGCAAGCAATAGAACAGCTAACTGTAAGCACGTAACAGCAATGGGTAACAAGTATCCATCCCTCTCTCAACCCCATCTTCAACCGGCCAACACATCCACTATCTAAACAACACAAACAAAACAAATAATGACACAAAAAGCAACAACAACAACACAGGCTATCATGTCATGCAAACGGACAAGGCCGGAGGGAAGAAACCAGCGAAGCAAGGCACGAAACACCAATATAAAATAGTTATTCCAGCTTAAAGTTAACCGCAAAAGTGTTCCAATACAGTGGAACCCCCCTTTTAAGACCTCCAAAAACCTGAGAACATCGGTCTTGAAAAGAAGGGAGTCTTAAAGTAGGGGTAATTTCAGTTACAGAGGTACGTCACTATGAACAGAACGTCTGAGAAAACAAGGTCTCAAAAAGGAGGGAGTCTTAAATTGGGGGGTCTTAAAAGGCGGGTTCCACTGTAGCAGACAGCCTATACCAAACAACGTCCCGTGCGTGTGGGCCGTTGTAACACGAGAAAATTACTCCCACGAGATTTTTACTCCGGAGTAAACATTTCGTACGAAAAAGTTACTCCCTTTACGAAAAAAGCACTCCCCCATTGCACGAGAAAATTACTCCCCAAGACAGGTGAGTTCCGAGTAAACATTTCGTACAAAAATGTTACTCGGCCCTGACGAATAAATAACGAATAAATTACTTCACCCCAACACGAGCAATTTAACTTCCCATGCCAGGTGTACGAAATTTTTACTCCCTTGTCCCCTGTAAGTCTTGGTGGTGGAAGGGGTGGAGGGAGGGTAGCGCGACATTCGTGTGCGCGAGATCATTTATTGGCATTATCCCTTCGCCCGCATCCCATTTTTGCGTACGAGATTTTTACTGGAAGTAAAAAAAATGGGGAGTAAAAATTTCGTCGAGGGAGTAATTTTTTCGTGCCTTGGGGAGTTCTTTTCTCGTACGAAAAGTGTACTCTGAGTAAGAATTTCGTACGAAATATTTACTCCGGAGTAAATTTTTCGTGGAGTAAAAAGTTCGTGTTACACCGTCACCGGTGCAAACACTTCTACATGTATTACGTCCCAGTTTGACTCTAGCTCTGTTATTGATTATCTTTCCTTGGCTTCTTCGTCACTATCAAGCTGTCTAGCTGTGAATGCTTCCTTATTCATGATTTTTTAATATTTTTTTTTTATCTCTGTGACTTACGTCACAAACTACACAATATGATTTATCCTAGGGCTGACATTTTCATACCTGCAAAGAGAAGCGGGTAACTGAGTTTCTTTGAAGAAATCAAAACCAAAAGGAGACCTGCGCCTACGGCCTTTTCATTACCAATATTAATTAGGTCGAGGCCGTTTCTAATTGTATAGTACTGTCTTTTTCAAACGACTGTGCGTCGAACAATTTATTATTATTTTTATTTTTTTATCACTGTAGATAGTCTTTACTTTCAGGCTGACGTTGAGGAAGACGAAGCGAGACCACATCACCCCCCTACTTCGCTCCTTGCACTGGCTCCCTGTCAACACCCGAATCTCCTACAAACTGTCCACTCTGGTCTACAAGTGTCTCAACGACTCTGCTCCCGAGTACCTTCAATCCTCCCTGGACCTGTACACCCAGCCCTCCGACCGTCCCCTTCGTTCTGCTGCTGACCCACTCCGCCTTCACATCCCTCGCTCGAAACTCGCATCTGCTGGTCAGCGTGCATTTCCCTCCGCGGGCCCCTCCGTCTGGAACTCCCTGCCGCTTGAGCTTCGCCAGAGCCCCTCTAATGATTAATTGTCATACAAAATACGTACTTATAGAATGTGAGAGGGCCGACATGATAGCATACACACGATGATTATGAAAACAAGTGGAGAATATTACATTAAAAACCAACAACTCGTTTCTCCACGTTGTGTCTATACCGTGCTGAACACTATATTGGAACATTAATTATTTTCATTGATTTAGATATCACAATCTTCACATTCAGCTAGTGCATACGCACAGCTGACCTTCATTACAGGAGTTTGGAATAACGAGAAAAATGGGGGCCCGGTAGCTCAGTTGGTAGAGCACTGCATGGACTTGTGATCGGAGGGTCGCAAATTCGAATTCGGGCCGGACACGAGTCAACTTTATGTGCAGATGGCTGATACCACCTAAACACGCATACACTTGTGTATCTCGTCAAAAGCCGTGATCGAAGGCGTAAAACTCGAATCATATAACCCATATCTTGGCCTTAAGAGGCGAAATATTTAGCCTGTAGGACATAAAGCATTCTCTCTTTCCTTTTTACGAGAAAAATGAAACCCGGCTGACGTTGCGTGGTTTGCTTCAAGTCGAAACTCAGTCCCTGTCTGCCACTGATAATTATGTGCTCGCTGTGCTGGTATAGGTAGAGGCGTAATGAAAACGCACCAGGCGGTTTGTGTTCCTGGTCGACCCGAGATTATTCTCTGAAGCGCCTGCTTTCTGTTTGCAATGCAGCCATTTTACACTGAAAACACATATATATCACAAATGACGATTGTGACCAGTAATGCTGCTGTAATATGGATCGACTTCATCTAAAGGTGTTTTGTGTGTGTGTCCTGAAGCAGTAATAAACACACTAGTGGCAACAAAATGTGAGTAATCAACCAGATTTTGTTGGTCGAATGGCGGAATCAGTTAATGTGTTGTATTTTTCGAAGTGGTTATTATTGTTGTTCTTGCGTTTTGTCTGTGCCAGTGTTTAAACATTGGGTGAGTCGGTTTCTGTACCCCGCCCCCTCCACCCCCGGGCCCTTCTGTTAACGTATTTGTCGTTTTCATTTGTATGCAAAGAGGCGGCGGTTCGCACCGATTAAGGCCTTTTTGAATGAGAATATAAAATACTGCACCGGGTGTATGTCAAAACATGTGGATGTATGCATTTGTGAATGATCGATTTTGTTATACGATATCAAGCCTGGCAAGCCGATACATGTATTCATTTTGTATGATTAGTTCAAGTAGCCTAACGCACTGCGACTGGCAGTGCAAGAAATAGTTGTTATAGGTTGTTGATAATTAATAGGTTTTTTTCTTCTGTTGTTGTCCGTCGTTGGTGGTGGTGATAGTGGTTGTGGTGGAAGGGTTAGTTGTTGTTATCCTTCAGTGTTGTTGTTGTTGTTGTTGTGTTCTTGTTGTTGTAGTTCTTGTTGTTGGTGGTGGTGGTAGTGGTAGTGGTAGTGTTGTTGTTGGAGTTAGTGGTGTTGTTGTTGGTGGGGGCGATGGCGGCGGCGTGGTGAAGGTTATTAAGTTGCTGTTGCTGTTGTTGTTGTTGTTGCAGCAGGTTCGGTGGAGACGGGCTGGAAATACTCGCAAAGTAGTCTCGGTGTACTGAAGTCATGACTAACTTCCTGGCTTAATCTTCTTCTTCAGTCTTGGCGTTCACGGTTCGCTGGCGCTACACACTCAGATAACAAAACAAGCACTACATAAAAGGGCACGGCGAAGCTTTAACGCCACAAGAACGTGCACATGATTGTGTGCAGATCTATATCCAAATGCACCCAGTCAACATGTTATTTGAGTGTGTAGCGCCAGCGGGGTGCATTTGAATATCTGCACACGGCAATCATGTACACGTTCTTGGGGCGTTAAAGACTGATTCGCCGTGCCCTTTTATGTAGTGCTTGTTTTTTTTACATTTAGTCAACTTTTGACTAAATGTTTTAACATACAATACAATACAATACAATAAACTTTATTAATCTCTAAAAGAGAAATTGCATTGCTGAGCTTTTGTGTCCGTAATAAAACATACATACAACATCAAATAACCAAAGGGAAGTAATCGCTCTTAATGCATAAGTCGCTTGTTCATTTCAATGCTTGTTATTCTCTCAGGTGCCAGGAGAAAAGGTTCCGTACAACTCTCGCTTACTCTATTACACATGTTGTGTGCATTGAGCGATTACTTCCCTTTGGTTATTTGATATCTTAACATCGCTCTGCCTCATTCTGTTTGACATACATAAAACATTCAAAAATAAACATGTTCTTTGTCATTCATACATTCTTGTGTTCTTATACATTTCTTCAATTCCTACATCAATATTATATCATAATTATGTACATACATAGAGGGGGAATCGAGACGAAGGTCGTGGTGTATGAGTGTGTGCGTGTGTGTGTGTGTGTGTGTGTGTGTGTCTGTGTGTGTGTGTGTGTGCGTGTGTGTGTGTGTCTGTGTGTGTGTGTGTGTGTGTGTAGAGCGATTCGGAGTAAACTACTGGACCGATCTTTATGAAATTTTACATGAGAGTTCCTGGGTATGATATCCCCAGACCTTTTTCTCATTATTTTAATAAATGTCTTTGATGACGTCATATCCAGCTTTTTGTAAGTGTTGAGGCGGCACTGTCACACCCTCATTTTTCAATAAAATTGATTGAAATTTTGGCCAAGCAATCTTCGACGAAGGCCGGAATTTGGTATTGCATTTCAGCTTTGTGGCTTAAAAATTAATCAATGACTTTGGTCATTAAAAATCTGAATTGTAATTAAAATTATTTTTTATAAAACGATCCAAAATTACGTTCAACTTATTCTTTATTTTCTGATTCCAAAAACATATAAATGTTATATTTGGATTAAAAACAAGCTCTGAAAATTAAAAATATAAAGGGGCCCAAGGACTGTTATGCCGGGGTGGAAGTAGAGATAAGCGCCTACTTCCCAAGAAATGCTCCATATGGCTTCGTGTCTTCAAACACGTACCTCTGACAGTCAAATCCAGCTCCTGGCCTTCACGTGGCGGGCCCCGTCTTCGACTAACAGGAGAAGGGATGCAGGCGGGTCCCTGGCGCCTTAAAACCAGCTGCTTCGGGCAGATGGGGCTCGTCAACCTTGGATGGTCGCTCATCTAGGAGAAGGACAACTCCGATTTCAAAACCCGCACTGCCTTGTGTGCGCCTTGGGAAAGGCAAAGGCTACGAGAAGGAAAACTTCGACAACAAACCCGGGTAGAGTGGACTCGACAGCCCAGCAAGGCAGCTACTCTTGGGGAGGAGGCAACCCTGAGTAAGAACCTCAACCACCGAAGACGGAAGACAGCAGCCAACTTGGCGTGGGGAGAAAATCGGCTGTCTACGCTTCCACGATAATATGGCCGTACAATTATCTTTGATCAACATCGAACGCAGAAGAAAAATATAAAAATTATGATTAAAATAAAATTTCCAAAATCGATTTAAAAACAATTTCATCTTATTCCTTGTCGGTTCCTGATTCCAAAAACATATAGATTTATATTGTTGGATTAAAAACACGCTCAGAAAGTTAAAAGGAAGAGAGGTACAGAAAAGCGTGCTATGCAGCACAGCGCGGCTCGTTAATTTCACTGCCTTTTGCACGAGCGGCGGACTACGGTCATTGTGAACAAATGCAGTGCGTTCAGTTTCATTCTGTGAGTTCCACAGCTTGACTGAATGTAGTAATTTCGCCTTACGCGACTTTTTTCTTCTTCTGTTGTTTGAAAGAGGAAGGTAAAAGCGAAACCCGCCTTCTTATTATTGTGAAATGAATATTTCTCTATTTTATCGATTTTGAATATCGAATCTGAAATGTGGGAATTTGTGATAGGCTATACTTTAGAATTCACATTAAGTACTATTGAAAATAGTTGGCTATACCTCTGCCGTGTGCTGAAACCGAGAAAAGCTAGGATTCCATTCTTACGGCTGCGGTGCGGCTCCGGCGACGGCAGCGGCGACGGCAATTTGAAAAACATTGATGAAAGAAGGGATGACCCCATTCACACGGGTGCGGTACGGCGACGGCGACGGCGACGGCCCGGCGTGCGTGCGTTTTTTCAAGAAAGCTCCATGTGGCTTTCTGGACTGCCGTCGCCGGACGCCGTCTGGTATTTTGTGGGCGTGTCTCTTTTCCCGCGTTTTTCTCAGAGCCTTTCCGAGCACAAAGAGACGAAAATACTGCTGAAACCTTTCGCCATCGAGTTGCAGTTCTTGAACAAGATGGTGATAGGTTCCATACTGCCGTCTTTTCTCCAAAATGGCATGCACCCACCAGCGATGTCGTCTCTTTTGGCGTTTTTTCATTTGGCGGTACGCTAATAATATTAACATAACTTGTTCTTCATTATGAATGACAGTTTGCATGAGACGAGACCAATGTGGAGCCATGGCGGCATTGGCGGGAAGAGAACATATCCGGACGACGTCGCCGTTATATACGGTTCACGACGATGCGTTTTTCTCGCCAGAGCCGGATGCCGTTGCCGTCGCCGGAGCCGGAGCCGCACCGCAGCCGTAAGAATGGAATCCTAGCCCACTGAAGCTAGTTCTGAGATAAACGACTTTTTCTGTTTTATTACATTTCTCAAAAGTGACGATTATCTTGATCAACCTACAGAGATAATAAGATAAATAGCATTATTGTACGTTTACAACCCGAGTTTGATAATGATCTGATGGATGGTTTTTGTTTTGTTGGGCATTTTGTGGACTTACTTGGTTTTGTCACTTTTTTCCATTATATCAGATCTAAAAAATTTGACAGATCTAAGCAAGTGGACTTACTTGGTTTTGTCAAAACATTTGGAAGAAAAAGTAGTGCTTTTTTTGAGGATGAAAGTCGCTTGTTCATTTCAATGCGTTATTCTCTCAGGTGCCAGTAGAAACGTTCCGTATAACTCTCGCTTACTCTATTACACATGTCGTGTGCACATTAGAGCGCTTACGTCCCTTTGCTTATTTGATCTCTAAACAACGCTCTGGCTCATTTCGGTACGATTCTCACAGATACTTTCGAAGCGAACCTGTAACAATGTGTGCGTTTGTGTGTTTGTTCTGATTAACCTTTGCCGGATGCCGCTTTTGACTACACACTCCCGACGATGCGGGTTTGTCTGAACCCATACATTTGAAAGAGGGTTTTTACCGTTTATTCCTCTAACGACGATGCGGGTTTGTCTGAACCCATACATTTGAAAGAGGGTTTTTACCGTTTATTTCTCTAACGACGGGGTGGGTTCAGGGAAACCCACAGCGCTACTTCAGTGGTTGCATCGAGTTTCTCCCTTCACCGACCTCTTGCAGGGGAGGGAGAGGGGGAGGGAGAGGGGGAGGGAGAGACTGAGAGAGACTGAGAGACTAAGAAAGAGAGAGAGAGAGAGAGATACTAAGAAAGAGAGAGAGAGAGACTAAGAAAGATAGAGAGAGAGACAAATAAAGAGAGAGAGAGAGACAAATAAAGAGAGAGAGACTAAGAAAGAGAGAGAGAGAGACTAAGAAAGAGAGAGAGAGACTAAGAAAGAGAGAGACTAAGAAAGAGAGAGAGAGAGACTAAGAAAGAGAGAGAAAGAGACTAAGAAAGAGAGAGAGGGAGACTAAGAGAGAGAGAGACTAAGAAAGAGAGAGAGAGACAAAGAAAGAGAGAGAGAGAGACTAAGAGAGAGAGACTAAGAAAGAGAGAGAGAGAGAGACTAAGAAAGAGAGAGAGAGAGAGACTAAGAAAGAGAGAGAGAGAGACTAAAAAAGAGAGAGAGAGACTAAGAAAGAGAGAGAGAGAGACTAAGAGAGAGAAAGAGAGACTAAGAAAGAGAGAGAGACTAAGAGAGAGATAGAGAGAGAGAGACTAAGAAAGAGAGAGAGAGACTAAGAGAGAGAGAGAGAGAGACTAAGAAAGAGAGAGAGAGAGAGAGACTAAGAAAGAGAAAGAGAGAGACTAAAAAAGAGAGAGAGAGAGACTAAGAAAGAGAGAGAGAGAGACTAAGAGAGAGCAAGAGAGACTAAGAAAGAGATAGAGACTAAGAGAGAGAGAGAGACTAAGAAAGAGAGAGAGAGACTAAGAGAGAGAGAGAGAGAGAGAGAGAGAGACTAAGAAAGAGAGAGAGAGACTAAGAAAGAGAGAGAGAGACTAAGAAAGAGAGAGAGAGAGACTAAGAAAGAGAGAGAGAGAGACTAAGAAAGAGAGAGAGACTAAGAAAGAGAGAGAGAGAGACTAAGAAAGAGAGAGAGAGACTAAGAAAGAGAGAGAGAGAGAGAGAGAGACTAAGAAAGAGAGAGAGAGAGACTAAGAAAGAGAGAGAGACTAAGAAAGAGCTAGAGAGAGAGAGAGAGAGACTAAGAAAGAGAGAGAGAGACTAAGAAAGAGAGAGACTAAGAAAGAGAGAGAGAGAGACTAAAAAAGAGAGAGAGAGACTAAGAAAGAGAGAGAGAGAGAGACTAAGAAAGAGAGAGAGAAAGAGAGACTAAGAAAGAGAGAGAGACTAAGAGAGAGAGAGAGACTAAGAAAGAGAGAGAGAGAGACTAAGAGAGAGAGAGAGAGAGACTAAGAAAGAGAGAGAGACTAAAAAAGAGAGAGAGACTAAGAAAGAGAGAGAGAGACTAAGAAAGAGAGAGAGCGAGAGACTAAGAAAGAGAGAGAGGGAGACTAAGAGAGAGAGAGACTAAGAAAGAGAGAGAGACTAAGAAAGAGAGAGAGGGAGAGACTAAGAAAGAGAGAGAGAGAGACTAAGAGAGAGAGAGAGACTAAGAGAGAGAGAGAGACTAAGAAAGAGAGAGAGACTAAGAAAGAGAGAGAGAGAGACTAAGAAAGAGAGACAGAGAGAGAGACTAAGAGAGAGAGACAGAGAGAGAGACTAAGAGAGAGAGACAGAGAGACAGAGAGAGAGACAGACAGAGAGAGAGACAGACAGAGAGACAGACAGAGAGAGAGAGAGACAGAGACAGACAGTCAGATAGACAGACAGTCAGATAGACGGATAGACGGATAGACAGACAGACAGACAGACAGAGCAACTGACAACAGACATACAGACAGAGAGATACGGACAGACAAACAGAGAGACAGACAGTCTCTTGGAGACAAACAGGCAGACAGACACTGTTCCGCCGCTTTGGTAATTATGGGTGTAGCAGAACCCGCGCCGTCGGCAGAGGGATAGTTACAATCACTACTACTCTTTAAAAGTATGGGTATGTGTGAACCCGCGCCATCGGTAGTGTTTATGTAAATTATCATAATCAATTAATTCTGATGTTTTGTCATGTACACACTAAAAATTTGCAGACAGAGAGCAAATTAGGTGTGTGAGAGATACTTAAAATTTCAAAACGATACCTTTAATGGTTCCAGAGTTACAATGATTTTAGTGTGTCTCTGGGTACAGGTGAACCCAGGAAGCACGGCAAAGGTTAAAACTAGTCTTGATCTAAGGACTATATGTCCAGTCAAGAATAAAAGCTGGTTCTTGTGTATGACTGTGTACGTGAGTGTTAGTTTGAGTGCCTTGGAGAATGATGAGCATATCAGATTGCGGTGATTTGTTAAAATACATATTATTCACGTACAATTTTTTAAGCTACACATCATGTTTTTTTGTTCCGGTAATGTTTAGTTGTTGTAAGTTTGGGTGGTACGGTTACTACTATAGTTACAGCCTTAAATCACATTATTTGAAATTCAAATC
>NC_090245.1:17959556-17979556 GCF_037325665.1 Littorina saxatilis
AGTATGGAGGCCACGCCCCCAGAGGAGGGAGAGGTGGGCGTGGCCGACCCAGGGGCCCGAGAAGTGGCAGAGGGGGACGGGACGACCGAGACTCTGAGTCAAACCTGCGGAGATTTTCCTCTAATGACAGCTTGAACAGGTTTGTATACATAATTATGTGTGTGTGTGTGTGTGTGTGTGTGTGTGTGTGTGTGTGTGTGTGCATGTGTGTGTGTGTGTGTGTTTTGAGCTGGTTTGTATACATAAGTGTGTGTGTGTGTGTGTGTGTGTGTGTGTGTGGGTGTGGGTGGGTGTGTGGCCTTTGATTGTTTGTTGTCGGTAAACACAATTAGCTGGGAGCACACTAGGAATTCAGCAAAAGAAAGAGACAGCATAAAATAAAATTTAAAAACTGAAGCAAAGCATAAATAATTAATTAAATAACTATACAATTAATTAATCAATCAATCATTCAATCAATCAATCATTCAATTAATCAATCAATCAATCAATCAACCAATCGATCAATCAATATTCATCTCGAAGAAAGAAAGTAAGAACAATTGTTTACTATATTTCTTAGGCGAGGAGGAGGAAGAGGAGAGGGAAACAGAGACAGAGGCCACAGTGGAAGAGACAGGAGGGAAGATTACCACGAGTCAGGAAGAGGGCGTGGCCGAGATCATTCATACGACAGTCGAAAGGGGAGAGATCACAGCGAAGGCACAGGAAGAGGAAGAGGAGGATATGGTTGTGGCTACAGAGGAGACAGAGGAGGCGGAAGAGGAGGAGGAGGAGGAGGAGGAAGAGCAGAAGATGGTCAGGGCTACAGGGGAGACAGAGGAGGCGGAAGAGGAGGAGGAGGAAGAGACGGAGAGAGACGCGGAAGAGGCGGTTATCAAGGCCCCAACAGGGAGCGACGCCAAAAACAGTTTCCACTGCGCCATGTCGTTGAAATCGAAGATGTCGAAGACGCGACGTTGCGAGTGAACAGCCAGCTGGAAGAGTTTGAACAGTTTCTGTCAGATACCTTTATGTCTCCGGATGACAGCATCTCTGTGCTGAAGATCCTAGGGAGGGTCGTTCAGAACGATCTCCACAGAGAGAGCGTGTTGCTCGTCCTCCAAGCGGTCTGCACTTCCCACTTCCTGGATACCCACCTCCTTAACCTCATCCAGAAGCTTCCTTCATTTCTGGAGTTTGGCTCCGAGCGCAAGGTTATCGAGACTCTCCAGCTGCTTCTTCAGCTTCTGTCCAACATCTGTCTCAAGCTTCCGTCCTATGCATCGAGAGGCTACCTCCTGCTGACAGTCCTAAATACCTTGGTCGATATCCAGGAACTACTGCGACGCCAGGAACCGGGGTTGGCTGAAGATTTGGAAAACATGTCCCGAGAATGTCAGGACTGCATGAAGAGTTCTTTCGACACTGGACAAAGGAGAGTGGACGGGACCCGGCGCAGGCGAGGTCCAAACGAAGACGATGAAACACCGCCAGATGATTTTGCGCTGCTGCCCATCTTCCCAAGTGCCAAGGATATGGACTGGAGCGAGAATATATTTCTGAGGTGAGTCTTGTTGAGATGAAATGGGCGCAGTCAAAAGACTCTTTTTGTTGATGGAGAACGCAGATTTTGCTTCTCGTCAGTCTCACAAGGGGTGTGTGTGTGTGTGTGTGTGTGTGTGTGTGTGTGTGTGTGTGTGTGTGTGCGTGTGTGTGTGTGTGTGTGTGTGTGTGTGTGGGTTAATCTTGCTCACTCAAATGACTGTTGGGAACTGATGGAGCTGTGCTCTGTTTTGGCAAATGATACTATATTTGCCTGTTCATGTCATTTGTACATGAATTATTTAAATTCATGGATTCTGCAGTCCATTTTTAGTGAACTCTGCTGTTAGTGTTTCTCCTGAAGTGTTTTATCTAAAGTTCCGGTCTGAACATGCGCTTGTCTTTTTGCTTGCTTGCCTGTCTGTAGTTCTGCCTGTTATTACACAGAAAACCGAAACAAATTCAACTTTCGTCTTCAATGTCTGAATCATGATATATAACGTCACCACGGGTCTCCTTAATAACATATTAACATATTAGGGACGTGGTTGTTAATTCGTTATGACTACTTTAATCCTCCTTATAATTGTTTCATTTTATGTATTTTTAATGACATTTTGTTCAAACTTGTATATATAGTATGTATACATGTAATACGTCACTTCAATTCACACATGTTTTCTTGAGATTAGACATGTCAGTTTAAGAGGTAGCTAATCGCGTTCAATACGTTTCACACCACAGAGCCAACAAGGAGGAGGGGTCATTCCGTGACGTCAACCACTACCTGGACGTCCAGTTCCGCCTGATGAGGGAAGACTACATCAGACCGCTTCGCAAGGGCATCAAGGACTACAAGCAGATGATAGAGAGAGGCGAGACAGGGAAGAAGATTTCAGATCTGAGGTACGCTTGAAGCCCTTCCTAATACAGAATATTGTCTTGCATTCTGCAGACTATTTTCGGTTCTGTGGTAGAGAAATTGGTTAATGCTTTGTCCTTTTATGCCCTTTAAACTCGGGAGATTCATCCAGGACTTGTAGCAGTCGTAGTAGCAGTAACAGAATCAACGGTTGAGGGAGTAATAATAAAAGAGAGAGAAAGAAAGAAGAGACTTCTTCGGCGTTTATTTGTTAAAAACTCACACTTGGTTTTTTTTGCACGATTGAGTTTTTACGTGTATGGCCGTTTTTACCCCACCAATTAGGCAGCCATACGTCGATTTCGGGGGAGAAAGAGGAGACAGGGCAATAGAGACAAAGACAGCAAGACAAAGAGAGGGAGTAGATAGAGAATAGGGCCTACTACATGGCTTGCTGTGTCGTACCAGATTTACACGAGTTGCTTTTTTTCAATATCGAACTGCGAGCGAAAGCGAGCTTTTCAATATTTGAAAAAGCAACGAGTGTAATTCTGGTACGACACAGCAAGCCATGTAGTATTCTGTTTATCCTACATACTGTACTTACGTGTATTTTACCCAAAACGTCCCGCAGTCGAGGCCGTCCAAATTGAATAGGTCTCGTGCAATCTTTGACGTCAAAGCAAAGAAACGTCACTCTAGAAAGTGTAGCGTGACGTGTACGTTCTAAAAACCCTCCGAGGAGAAACAGCAGGCACAATCTTGGTGACTTTGGCATCATAAGCGGTGGAAAAGCAGGTCCCTGCCAGACTAGTTAGACACGACCTCATTTACATGATATAAACACGTGTAGTTTGAACGGTATCGTTATCTCATGAGTGGTCTCTCTCACGTATGTAGGATAAATACCTCTACTAACTTCACGCGTCTTCGACACACACTTATTATTCCCCTCGTTACAGGCTTTACCACAAGACGCGGGTCCTCAGCATGGTGTGCAAGGACAGCCTGGAGCATCGTATCCAGTTTGACTTCACCAAGGACCTGAAGAGAGTCAGGTGGCAGTCGTCCAAGAGACTGCTGTTCGGCTCCTTGGTCTGTCTCAGCATGGATGACTTCGACACAATTTTCTTCGCTGTCGTCACCAACCGCGAAATCAAAGACCTTGAGAAGGTATGATGATGAAGTTATTCACGAAAAGTATGGAGTTTTATGTACTACATGTTCGAGATAACAGATGTTTTTATTTTAATTTTTTTTTAAACATTTGTTCTTTTATATTAAATAGAGATAGAGAGAGACAGACAGACAGACAGACAGACAGACAGACAGACAGACAGACAGACAGAAACAGAGAGTGAAAGACAAAGATTAGTATGCCAGTTTCTTCATCGGCTTACACTGATTTCTATTATAAACTTTTCCTTCCACTCGTTATCAACGTCTGTCACCAGGGCATCATTCAGATACGATTTGAAGAAGGCCTGGAGGAAATTCTAGGCACATGCGCGAGCGACACTTTCACCATGGCCGAAACCACGGCCTACTTCGAGGCCTATCGCCACGTACTGGAAGGACTCCAGGAGATGAAGGACTGTCTGCCCATGTCCAGATACCTCGTAGAATGCAACTCGAGCATCAAGCCACCAAACTACCTCGTAAAGGATGGAGTAAGGCATATGGACTTGAGCGCTATGCTTCGAGAAGATAGTCATGAAAACGCCTCTTCTGTTGCTGTCCTCAACCCAAGCAGATGGCCTCCGTTGGAACAAACAACGCTGAACGAGTCACAGGTATGGTTGTTGTTTGTCTGTTTGTTTGTAGTTTTCTTGCCGTGGTTATTTTGTCTTCAAACGTCGTCCCTTTCTTAGGTGATAAATAAGACACTAATTGATCAATAATTATTTGTTTTAGATTATACAAACCCTTGAAAAACGGAATTCATCATCATTTCCATAATCTTCTTTTGGTAACATTGGGCCTAGATTAACTCCATCATAATTCTTTTCTCTTCAGATGGAAGCAATGAAGATAGCCCTGACAAAAGAGCTAGCCATCATCCAAGGTCCTCCAGGCACAGGCAAAACATACGTTGGCCTAAAAGTTGCCAAGATTCTGCTGGAGAACAGAGACGTATGGACGGACCCTGACACGGGTGAGAAACCGATTCTGGTCGTATGCTACACCAACCACGCTTTGGACCAGTTCCTGGAAGGCATCCTTGAGTTCTGCCCGGAAGGGATCGTGCGGGTGGGAAGCCGCTGCAAGAACCCTCAGCTTGAAGATTTCAACCTGAAGAACCTCCGCAGAACGAAGAGAACCGAGAGGAAAGTCAACATGTCCGTGAGGAACAGCATCCGAGACAGCCTCAGGAAGCTGAAAGAGCTGAAGGACATCATCGACGGCGTTTCTGCCAAGCTTGAGGCGACTGCCACCAACAAGGGTATCATCGGCGTCACTCCTCTGCAGCATCACATGCTTCCGGGCCAGTACGACTCTCTGATCAAGAAAGATCTCTACTCTTCTCCAACCCCGACAACCATGGTTGAATGGCTGTCTGCTGGTATGATCACCCAAGGAGGTCCAGGTCCGGATGATGACGAAGACCCCTACGCGATGTTGGCTGCCGAAGTGACGTCCCAGATACTGCAGGGCAAGGAGGTGTGTCAAGAAAACATAATCAACCTCAACTTGGTTCACACGCTTACTCATGCCTGTCGTGCCCAGCTGTACAGGTACTTGAATTGACCCTCACTTTCATTAGTTGCATGTTTTAATGAATTTGAAATGAGGAAAGTTATGCTGTTTGGATCAACAACAACAAAATTCTTAAGTAGCTAAAATTGTACATCCTGAAACAAAAATTCAAATTTGCATACTTCATCAGAAACTAGACAATGCGTGATTCGAATCTTATCTGTCTTTTCAGGTTCTGGCACCAAAAGCTAAACGCAGCTCTCCAGCAAGACATCAAGGCCGGACGTAATGTTGTGGAGTCAGCGAGGTGTCAGCTGATGGCCAAGCAGGGAATCCTTCCAGATGCAGTTCTCCAGCGTGTGGTCAGCGGCCACATATTCTCCGCCATCACCTATCCCATGAAACAGCACCAGGAGCAACAGACTCAATTCTGTGTACGAGCCTGGTTAGGCATCTCTGAGGGATCTTCTCCCCAGGAGACGTCAGGGATCATAGACGGGAGCGAAACATGCGACGAGAGGTCCTTTCCGCCAACCCAGATGAAGACTCTGCCTCGAAAGACCCGCATACAGCTGTACAGGTAGGAGCAAATTAGCAGAAATACTCCTACTGTGAGTGGCCGGTGGATTTGGACAACTTTTCCCGCATAGACGAATATCAAACCAAAGCCAAAAAGACCAAATACTACACCACCTGCAGAGTTTGTGACAAGACTTTCCCCAGCCCACACTACCTCAACAAGCATAAGACAGAAACTGGACATAAAAAGCAGTAGCAAGCGATTCCATTTTTTTTTGGAATGGGGGGAGGGTGGGTGTGTTCTGTTGATTCCAAATTGTTTTTGGAGTTTTGGAATTTTTTTAATTCTGTTAGACCCCTTAGTGCAAATAGGGTGTACACTTTATTACGGATAATTCTAAAAGTGACACTGCCTGCCTAGTGTTTTTGTTGTGCATTTCAATTGTACGCCCTTTCTGTCATAATTGGGAAGAGAAGGGACTGCCAGATTGCATAGCACTGTGCGCAGAGAACGTCGTACTAATTTCATTACTGATAAAACGAAAATAACTATCGTCATTTTAACTCAGGAATTCGATTAACATATTTAGTGTAAAATCTTGTTATTTTATTTCTCATTTGTAATTAAACTCTGGAGGTAATACTGCGTGTATGCGGAAGTATTATTACAGTTTAGTAAGACCTGTTTGGTGAAAAAACCCATTGATAGCACACTATATACATAAGTGATAAAACAGCAGCGACAAACAGCCTGCTAGACAACTTGATTGTTTTACTTATCAGCTGTTAATCACTTTAGACAGTGTCATTCTTCCGAGACAGATAATTTTAAGTTGTCTGTTAATAAAAACTAAGAGATCAAAATGAATGTCTGTATTGTTTTTCTAGGTCATGGCTGCAGAAAGCAACTTATGTTATGAAAAGGGAACAAAAACAGAACCCACAAGCAATTCAAAATGTTCTGGCCTCAGCCCAGAGAGAGATCCTACCAGACGTCATTTTGAAAGACGTGATCAATCCTGCGCTTTTTCGAGCCATCAAGTCTGACATGCTTCAACGGCTTGAAAAACAGTCACAGTATTTCGTCCGGGCATGGCTTGGAATTCAGGAGTTCTGCCAAAACCCTCGTGATCTGGAGGTATGAGCGCATTCTTTTTGTCTCCTCGGCATTTTGATTTTAGCATACGCAACAGGTCGCATCATTCCCCACTGAGATATCTACTTTTGTTCTTTTTGTGCGAGTGGTTTAGACGAAGCTTAACTGTTGCACTTGTGATGTTCTGTTCTCATACGAAAAACAATATAACAGTACATGGATTATTACCTCATGAGAAAAAGAGGTTTTGATCAGGTGTTATCGTAAAACAATCTCAAGGAAAACATATTTCTTTCAGAAGGAATAGCTACATCTAACTCACATCTATAACTAGATGAATTCCGGATATTTCCTTGTTGGATGCAAGACTTGCATTGGTGCTAAGTACGCATAGGCTTTTCTCAAACTCGATTCAGTAACATCTTCCCAGGTCTCTAAACTTACTTGTCTTGGACTATGTAACTAATTTCGAACTAACGTCACTGCAGAGACTTCTGGATCAGCTGGAAGACGAAAGCGAAGAGTTGAAGGAGGAGGAAGGACAGCTCAACGCGGAGGAGGATGCGGAGATCATCCAGAACGAGCGAAAACTGGACTTGGACGACGATGACGACCTCTTCGACTTTGGCAAGAAAAAATCCAAGTACGCTGTTCAAGGCTCTTGCGACTAGCCAAGACTTTTTGTGAACTTATCAAGTAAATAGGGCACTGGTAAAACTCTTGCTTGCTGAGGCATAGGCCTACGCATTTCAAATAATGAGCAATCCCTAGTAGGGAATTCTGACGTTCTGCAAATTGTTCAAGGCTTTTGTGTCTTGTTAGAGTTTCCAAGGTAAGGGGAGGTTCTAGTATAAAATATCACCAAAATCGCTTCAGTTGTGTTCCTATTTAGAATGGGAAATATTAATGGATTTCGGCTCAAATAAAGTCAAATGCATTGCTGACCCATATATTGTGTTAGTTAATATGTCACGACAACTGCCGTTGAGAAACAATTCAACGGAAAAACATACATTATCTAGAAACCGAAAATAGTGATGTTGGCGTTTCCTTGATAATTCTTCAAGGAGCGCACATTTTTTAAAGAAATTCAAAACATACAATAACATGTAATTGGACTACATTTTGTGGAATCAAAATTACGTTATTTTAATTAAAACGTTGATTTCATCATATTTACATATAACGGTTTTAACTGACAAGCTATATTTTCTTTGATTTTATCCCGACCCACAAACGCCTTCCACAAAGTGTAGTCCTATGAATACTAAAAAGCCATGCTACGTTTTGTTCCAGTCGGTTGAGAACATTTTGAGTTATCAAGGAAACGGCGAAGCAAGGTGCCGAAAACATCATTCTGAGAAAAAAAGGCTTCAAAGTTTAGATACTTTTTATTCTTGTTGAAATTCACAACATTTCATAAAGATCGGTGAAAAATTAGAAAATAACGTTTTATAACTGACAAAAGCTTGGTTTTCTTCTGAAAAGTACGTATTGAAACTCAGTTATGGACAACGGACCTACTCACAAAATTTCATAAAGATTGGTGAAAAAACGGGATTTAACGGTTTTTTAACTGCCAAAAATCAACTTTTTATTCTTGTTGAAATTCAGTTAGGGACAACCAACCTAACCACAACATTTCATAAAGATCGGTGAAAAATTAGAAAATAACGGTTTATAACGGGTTTTTAACTGCCAATAATTAACTTTTTCTTCTTGAAAAGTTTGTATTGGAGATCAGTTAGGGACAATGGTCCAATTTTGGTGTAAATCCGACGATTAGGGACTAAGAAACAAGGAGCAGAGTGTTTTTTGGCGGTTAAACTGTCATTTTAACGGTTTAATGATTTGGTGAAATTTCTTCCACTACAATACTATACAATGTTTTATCTACCCATTATTGCAAGAACCCCAAAATCACAACTGAAGCGATTTTGGTGATATTTTATACTAGAACCTCCCCTTAAGGCATCAAAGTGTACTGATCAAATGAATGGAGCACTGGTGAAACTCCTGTTGGGGCAAGCATGTCAAATAATGGTACATTTAGCTCTTCAGACATTGCTGAAACCTGTACAATTCTGAAGGCTGATCCCGTCCTGGTATTTTGGGACACATTATGGTACATGCCCAGTTTAATGTTATATAAGTATGGTACACCTTTACTGCCACCTTTAAAATGACAATGCGAATATAAATATTTAATCTAGGGAGAATGCTAACAAGTGGATACTCATTTCCTCAAATACTGTTCTTCTATTGTTTTGACACTATTCCACATGACACAAATAGCTGAGGGTCTGCACACTCCTGCATTAAGCAACAACTGAATGCAACTACCACTAGGAACTAGCCTGTGTGTATTTTATAATCGTTGACAGGCAGGTTAGACGTGTCGAAGACAATTTCCCATTTTAATTTATTCATTTTAATGGACAGCAAAGTGTTGTTATTGTTATTGTTGTTGTTATTTTCCCAAATCAGCGTCGACGTTTCGACGGCCATGAAGGAGCTGGGTGTGCAATCAGCCTCTAGCGCAGGAGGGGCAGAGGTTGGGGACGACGGATTCTCCTTTCCCCAGTACCACAGGAAGAAACAAGCCAAGAAGATGAAGACTCTTCTGGCGTCTTCCCAGCCCATGACGGAGGAGGAAGCGGAGCGTGTCCGGAGCTTGTGGAGTCAGGGTCTGAGCGTGGAGCATCGAGTGAGGCTGTATCTCTTCTGGCTTCGTAGATACCAGGTGAGCTTAGCTTCAAATATATAGCTTCATCATGGCTTATTGGCCAAAATACAGTTAAAACAACTTTTTACTTCTTCTGGTTTCGTCAATACCAGGTGAGACATCTGCTTTACTAGCTTCAAATATAAAGCGCCTGCTGCCTATTGGGCAAAATACAGTTAAAACAACCTTGTACTTCTTCTGGTTTTGTCGATATCACGTGAGACATATCTGGTTAGCTTCAAGTATTTATAGATTCAAAACCCTATTGGCAAAAGCCAAGTAAAAACTTTGTGAAGCCTTGTGAAACCTTGGATAAAAGAGAAGAGGATTTAAAGTTAATTGCTTAAATTGTGATTCTTGTGTGAATACTAGGTAAAACGTTTTGTAAAAAAAAAGTGAAGAGAGTTTATAAGAACGGTTTAATTCTGGCGTCATAGATGCTCATGAAGGCATCTGTTGAGGTTTCCGGGAATAAAAAGGATGGACGTTTCAGTGAGTTTGCTAGGTGGTGTGTTGCTGTTGTTGCTGTTGTTGTTGTTGTAGTTGTAGTTGTAGTTGTTGTTGTTGGGGGTTTATTTGCTTTGTGAATGTGTAAAAACTGTTACTGACCTGACTTATATTCAATCTTCCTCAAATATGATAAAAGTGTTCAATTGGGGCGGTCTTCCAAGTAATTATTTTCGTCCAATGAAATATTATATCTTTCTGTCCAATCAGGGCAATCTCCGTCTTTCAGTGCAGAAACACGCAGAAGATTACAACACCATTTCCCGCCAACTACGGGAGCTGCGCTTGGGCGAGGACAAGGACATCCTTGTCGAGGCAACGGTCATTGGCATGACAACCACCGGGGCTGCTCGTTACCGTCGCGTACTCAACTCAGTGGCGTGTCCAATCATCATTCTGGAAGAAGCGGCTGAGGTAGTAAAACGGTGTTTAACTGATTTTGCTTATTATGGTATGAAAATATGACGGCTGTGAAAAGATAACAGTATGACACAAAAATCAAGTTCAGCTGGTGTTGTGAGTGTATGTACGTTATTCAGGAAAAATGCTGTGCAGTAACCAGAAAAAATGCCTCATACTTGACTAGAGTTGCTGCACCGGCTATTGTATTTATCGATGGCTGTACTGCTACACGAAAACGACCAATCCAAAGAGAAGAAAAACCAACAACACATTAAATCTACATGGCCAACACAATTATGCAGTGATCTCGGGCGCTGCAGACGATAGGTAACATTCAGATTCAACAATAAGCTCAATAACAAAACCAACAAGAATAACAAACACTTTATTATCCATTTGAAATGACAGATGGGAACATGCTTAATACAATACTGTAGCTCGAATCTCACGCAGTGATCCTCTCTTTAGTCTTAACTACAAAACAACAACAATAAAAAACACTTTACTATCCATTAAAATAAATATATTAGAATGAAAATGGTCTCAGACACAATCTTCTTCCATGTAAAATACTAATCGGCGGTGACTAGTGGTTTGTTTGTTTGTTTGTTTGTTTGCTTAACGCCCAGCCGACCACGAAGGGCCATATCAGGGCGGTGCTGCTTTGACATATGTGACCCTCCACCACGAAATGAGTCGCGTGTCACCTCGTGCGGTTCTGCGCTAGGTTTAATATAAGTCCGGGGAGAGTCTGGTAACATTGTGAGGGTCACCTTAGTCACAGGCTTATAACTCAAACAGTTTTCGCTCTTTTCTAAAACGGTTTTCACCACTGGATAGAGCATAAACAAACTCTTTATGAAAATGTAAAAATATGAAAATCATGCAAAGGTGACATGCGACTCAATCCGTGGTGGAGGGTCACATATAACATGCGCCACACACAAGACAGAAGTCGCAGCACAGGCTTCATGTCTCACCCAGTCACATTATTCTGACACCGGATCAACCAGTCCTGGCACTAACCCCATAATGCCAGACGCCAGGCGGAGCAGCCAACTAGTGGTTTGAACCTTATTAATTTTCACCTTATTTAAACAAGACCTTCATTTTGCAAAGTTTCTATGTTCAGGTGCTGGAATCCCACGTGGTGACCACCCTCCACCAGAAGTGTCAGCACCTGATCCTGATCGGTGACCACCAACAGCTCAGACCTTCCCCCACGGTGTACGAGCTGTGTCGTCACTACAACCTGGACCTCTCGCTCTTTGAACGGCTGGTCAAGAACCGCCTGCTGCACGCCACTCTAGCTGTGCAGCACCGCATGCGTCCTGACATCGCTCGGCTCGTGCGTCACGTTTACCCTGAGCTGAAGGACCATGACACGACGCGGGGAAGACGTCATATCCGGGGTCTCAAGCAGGACGTCTTCCTTTTCTATCATGAGGTGAGCCAAGGGGAAAGAACAGGTCTGGTCTTTGTTGAGGGTACGATGTGAAGTGGTAGCTTTGTGTGGTAAGAGCTTCGGTCTTTAAAATTACTCTAACATCCACAGACAAACTTTAGTTTCATTACAGTTTTTAAGAGAATTGTTAATTCGAAAGCATTACAATGTGCGAGCATTTGTCTATTTGAGGATGTCATGCACTAAAAAAGACTAAACGTAACAGTAACAGATGTTATGGACTGCTAGAACTCACTCTGACTGTAAACACAATCGTTC
Organism: Littorina saxatilis; assembly: GCF_037325665.1. Classification (NCBI taxonomy): domain Eukaryota; kingdom Metazoa; phylum Mollusca; class Gastropoda; order Littorinimorpha; family Littorinidae; genus Littorina; species Littorina saxatilis. Next base: position 17,971,612 of record NC_090245.1, read on the forward strand.
CTTAACATGAACGCGGGGAGGTATTCTGAACAATGTCTCAACCGCAGGCAAAACCACAACTAGATATTCACAAAACTCAAAAAGTGACGAACAGAAGTAACGCACCTTTTAATATTTTTTTCAGGTGGAGGAAACACGAAATGACGAGACAAGCAGCAAATCCAACCAGCACGAGGCGGAGCTGTGTGTGAGACTGTGTCGCTACCTGCTGCAACAGGGCTACTCCCCTGAAACCATCACCATCCTCACCGCTTACTCTGGTCAGGTCTTCACTCTCAAGAACATCATGAAGACGGATCTGAATTTTTATCGTGGTAAGTAGAACTTGGTCGAGCAACATAACACACGAAAAACGAGATAGATAATTGATCAAATGATTAAATGAATAAATAAATAAATAATAAAGAAAGAAAATGATAATAAAGAAATAAAGAAAGAAAGAAAGAAAGAAAGAAAGAGAGAAAGAAAGAAAGAAAATAAGAAAGAAAATAAGAAGAAAAAAAAAGAAAAAAATAACAATTCGATGTAGATTGCCAAACTGATTTGAACGCTGTCTCATACATTTAATTATACATCAACAAGCCTGTTGCTTTATGATCATGGCTGTAAATAGCCACGACGAAAAGCAAGCTGCAGATACCATTACGTGTCTGCAATAAGACATGTGGTTGTACCCATGACACGTTTACATCGTACCACAAAATTAAAGTCATTGTTTGATTTTGTTTACGGAAGCTGCCTACTTGGTTTGACTATCACCCCGCACCATGTCAACAGAGTGTGATCTTATGATAATTATATACTTCTAGGAGTGCGCGTGACGGCGGTGGACAACTACCAAGGGGAGGAGAACGACATCATCATCCTGTCCTTGGTTCGCAGCAACCAGGAGGGGTCAGTTGGCTTCCTGGGCACAGACAACAGGGTGTGTGTCGCTCTGTCCAGGGCCAGGAACGGATTCTTCGCCTTCGGAAACTTCAGGTATGTCCGATTCCTAGCTGGTACTGTGAGCGAAATTGAACATTATTTTGAGTCGGGTCATATGAATCATGTTGTTGATGTTTGTGCATTTCGTGACAAAATGTGAACCATTTGCCTGAATAATAAATCCTGAAAAAAAGATAAATTCATTGACTCTGAGAGAGATTCTTCACAGTATAGTTTTACTGAATGTCGTTTAAATACCGCTGGCTGTGTTTGACTGAAATGTATTTTCACTTTGTTTGCAATGGTTACAGTGCGTTTGCATTTCTTCCTTTTTCTGGTATTTTTGTTTTCATGTACCCCCATTGGGTTTCTTGAATAAATCCTGTGCCTTGCCTTGCCTTACCTGCACGTTTGATTAATATAACACCGGTCGGTTATCACGTGCCTTCAGGATACTGGCGGACAACAGCGAGCTGTGGAAGAACATCTGCCGTACAGCCAAAGAGAACGTTCAGCTTGGGGACACACTGGTCCTGCGCTGTGAGAATCACAGGGAACAAGAAGTAGAGGTCATCACTGCGAAGGTAAGCACAATTCTACCAGCTTGCCGCATGAGGGGGACAAATTGTGTAACTGTACTTTGCCCACATAAAAATGTCTTTTTGTTACCTTTCAGGTCCGTGGTAGGTGTTTTTGTACATTGCTGTGTGAACTACCATTACGTTGTGTTCTCTGTCTCTGTCTCCCTCTCTCTTTGTCTCTCTCTCTCTGTATCTGTGTGGCTGTCTGTCTGTCTCTCTCTCCCCTTGCGCTTCCAACACTCTAGTTGAGAAAAAAATAAAGCAAAAAGAAAACAACAACCGCACTTGTACGTTATATAGACAAGGGCAATTTGCTTATTAAAGGCACAGAAAGCCTCCCGTTAACCATCACAGATACTGTCAGGCTTTTACACACAGTACAAACACCCTTCCATTTGAACGCTCACCAAACGGGAACATCCTAGGTGCCCTACGTAAAGAGCGAGCAATTTTCAAAGAATTATTTTGCGGATTGTCTGAGAGACAATCGGACCGTGGTGCGTTTTGGCGGTAGACCTAACTGTTAAAATCTAAATAACAAATTGACAGCTTGTTACACAAACATTCTTAAATCATAAAAGAATTCTTTTTTCATCAAGACAAGATCAGTACAATTCGAAGTTTTGAAAGTTTGAATTAAGAAAAGCCCGGAAGCAGGGTCACGCAAGGTCGTGGTTCTCGTAGCAGACGACGGTTTATGCCTATCGCCAGTTCCTCTGAACAGTCAAAAGCCATCGCTAGAGTTCTTGGGAACCACAGCCGTTTGTTTCGTGCACACCCAGATAAGCTCACATCGAGCCGCATTCACATGACTAACTGACGACTACATTGTGAACAAGAGGCGAAGCCATCAAGGCTCGCGTAAGAAATCGACAAACAGTAACACAAACTCAATCACACACACACACACACACACACACACACACACACACACACACACACACACACACACACACACACACACACACACACACACACACACACACACACACACACAGAAAGAGCATAGGTGAAACTGTGCAAGAAAGCGAGACACTAGATCTAAATCTGTCTGTCTGCATGTAGCCTACTTACAAGGACACGACTGCCAACTAGTCTCGGCGCGCTCAAAATAATAATGACCGAGACTGTCAGTACTTCCTTCGCGTGACGTCTAACCCTCTTACGTCATAATGTGACGTCAATGTAATGTGACGTCTTCAAATGTTAGAGTTTCTACCACAGACATACACACGCACAAACACACACACACGCACGCACAGACAGACAAAGTTACGATCGCATAGGCTACACTTACGTGAGCCAAAAAGGGAAACTGGATCACACGGGCTCACGATGGCTCAGGGGTAAGATAAACCACGCAAAAATAAATTCTTTGAAAATTGTTCGCTCTTTACGGAGGGCACCTAGGATGTTCTCAAGCGGTGAGTGTTTAAATGAAAGGGTGTTTGTACTGTGTGTAAAAGCCTGACAGTATCTGTGATGGTTTACGGGAGGTTTACTGTGCCTTTAAGTTAATGTACCAGAAGACTCATGTCTCCATAGCCTTCTTTTTTTCAAGCCTCAAATTCACTTTGCGAACTCGACTATGCGAAGTATGCTTCGCGAAGCTGGCCGTACGGAGCTTTAGTACTGAATTTTCGGTAAAAAGACTTCGCGAAGTCGACTTCGGGCTCAATTCAGGACCACCTTTAGTAAAAGCTCCGCCTTCGCCCCTTTCTTGTAGAATGCATACTTCGTGATTTTAGTGTTCAAATTAATCTGTTGCTCCTCAGGACTTTGACAAAATGCCAGAGGGAGGCTGCAAACTACCCTGCGGCACCAGGCTTGCCGGATGTGGACATGTGTGTGAGCTCAGTTGCCATGGATACGATCGCACACATGAGAAATACAAGTAGGTTCTGCACTGTTTTGGTCAAAGTAGATTCAAAGAAAATAGAAAGAAAAATAACCGGGTTTTTTACTTTTGGAGGTCGCTCAAGAGAAGGATTTTTGTTTGTTTGTTTGCTTAACGCCCAGCCGACCACGAAGGGCCATATCAGGGCGGTGCTGCTTTGACATATAACGTGCGCCACACTCAAGAGAAGGAGACACATTTGGACAGATATTGAGACAGATAGTCACGAAAGCACATAATCAAACGATAAAAACTCCACTTTCTTCCTTCACATACTTACAAACAAAAATTGACTTTTGAGAGAGAGAGAGAGAGAGAGAGAGAGAGAGAGAGAGAGAGAGAGAGAGAGAGAGAGAGAGAGAGAGAGAGAGAGAGAGAGAGAGAGAGAGAGAGAGAGAGAGAGAGAGAGAATTTAATCATTGACAGAATGTTTTGTCGAGGACTGATGTTTTGCCCAACATCATCATCAGAAATTAAACAAAATCAAACTTTTGACGAAGGCTTTTATCTGCAGTCTTGCAAATGACAAGTAGACGGGCTTTTCCATGGCAGAAATGTTGAGGCTGTGTTATTAAAAGCTAAAATATATATATAAGTATGTCAACCAACAATTCTTAAAACTGTTCAGGCTGTGTTATTAAAAATAATAATATATAAACGTACATCAACGAAGAAATCTTGAAACTGTTCAGGGTGTGTCAATAAACCGTGGCTGTTTTTGCCTTTTGTTTCCAGATGTCGCAAGAAGTGTGAGCGTGTCACGTGCAAGCTGGGACACCCTTGCACCAAGAGGTGTTCTGACGACTGCGGCCAGTGTTTGTACATGGTGGAGAAGGTGATTCCCATGTGCAGCCACAAGGCCAAGATGGAGTGCAGGCGAGATCCCTACACCTGGGAATGCAAAGATAAATGTCCAGGAATCCTGCCTTGTGGACACAAGTGCTGCGGGAAATGTGCAGATTGCAGAAAGAAAAAAAGCCACGTCACCAAATGCACAGAAGAGGTAGGACATTTTTGACACAACGTGTTGTTTCTCCGAAGCATACATTTCCAAAATATTGAGGGTGCTTAGCTTCACAAATTGCGTCTTGACGCTCAATATATACATCTCTCTTTTATCCGAAGCCAAATTTTAAAGGAAGCACAGGGTTACTTACAAGGTTACTTGCTGTTCCCCCAACAGGTGGAGAGAGTCTGGCCTTGCGGTCACCTGGTCAAGAGCGCCTGCAACATCCCTGTGGGGGAGTTGCCCTGCGACAGAGCGTGCGAGGCCACCCTCGACTGCGGGCACGTGTGTTCAGGCACGTGCGGCAAGTGCTTAGGCGGGCGCGTGCACGTCAGCTGCAAGTCCAAGTGCTCGCGCGTGCTGCCGGGCTGCGGGCACAAGTGTCAGCTGCCGTGCGGAACGAAATGCCTACCGTGTAAAGCGAAGCAATGCGGAACCGCCTGTCGTCACAGCAGCTGCAAGCAGTCTTGCGCAGTCCCCTGCCCGCCGTGCATGGAGCGGTGTCCCTGGAAGACATGCAAGCACCAAGACTGCGACTCGCTCTGTAACCAGCCCTGCAAGCCTTGTCCCCAGCCGTGCGAAAAGAAGCACAACGATAGATCCGGTAGCTCGGCTGATCCTAATCATCCAGAACAACACCCTTGCTCGGGCGTCTGCGGCGAGAAGTGCGTCTGCTTCATCTGCGACAAGAAGGACTTTGTTCCTGTGATGATCGGAAACGTCTTGACGGAAGAAGAGAGTCAGATAATTAATGAGCACACTATTCTGGTCAAGCTGAACTGCGGGCACGTCTTCAACGTAAAGGTACTGGACGTGTACGTAAACACCAAATGCCCGAACCTCCCGCCGGGCAAGGCTCTGACCTGCCCGCTTGCCACATGCAACAAGATGATATCTGAGACGCACTGTTGGCGTTACGCTCGTCTGCTGAGAGAACGCCACGACAGGTATGTGAACCGCACACGATTTGTCATGTATAAGCTCATATAAGTTTATATCAGAAAGTTTTATCGTATCATGAAACTTTTTGTCCTGGTGTTTATATATTTTTATTAGCTTGTATTGTCATGCGTGAAACGATGTAAGAGGATTGCAAAGGGGAATTGCTACATTGTTCTTTGGTTGTAAGGCGAAGTAGCGAGAGCTTTTTCAACAGTTTTTGTTTCTTGCTGAATTTGTTCATATCCATTGTTTTGATTGAAAAAACCCTCCGAACTTTCTCGATGCTTCAAAATCCACCTTCTTAGCTTTGTTACAGTGATATAGACATTATAGCAACTCAACGCACCTGCAATGTTTTCTTTCATCTCCAGAATATTTAGTGTGCCAGCCTTCGTCAACAGCTTTGCGTATTGCTTTAAACAAATGGCTGTTCTTATCATATTTTTGAAGACTGCAAAGGCTTGCTAACACGTGCTTACACTTTCGCATGTCCATGCAAATCCCACAGCACACTTAACCAGGGCTTATTTTGTTGATCTCTCTGTTGAATCTATTAGACTGCAGGAGGTCAAACAGACGATGATAGACGACACAAGCATCAAGCAACCACGCATACAGAAGTTGCACGATTCTCTCAAACGCTTGACGCACGACGCTGAGAAGGAAAAGAGTTTTGCCTCCAAAGCTGCCCTGGGACATGTTTTCAAACAAGACACCATTGACGTCAATAGAGCCTTCGCTCTGACCAATCAGATCAAGTTGGCAAGAGTAGTCGAAATGATCTTGGATCTCTCGACCACTTGTGGCGTTGATAAGTAAGTCCTCAGAGTCATTTTACAAATCTTAGTGACACACTGATCACTTTGAAGTTTGATATAGTCTGCAGAACATTCAAAGCCAGACCATGAAAAGTATCTTTGATTCGACACTTTCAAGGTGGGAGACGAATTTTAACATATCTGCATCCTTCTTTTACAAGGTACCCTTCCACAAACACCCAACACACTCAATCATTTTATTCTTCACCTTTTTATTTCTTCTAGAATTGTTCATTACGAATGTCATTGACCTCTTTAAAATATGTATCGCCTTCTGTTTCGCTGGAACTACGCATTTCGTAAACGTGAATCTATTTTCAGTGTTTCAAGAGCGTTCGCTTACTTGTGTGCTGGCGTTGTTCTGTCCAACATAAGTCTCCTGAGCTTAACCTGTCTATGGTTGAAACAAATTGGTATATTCATGCACATGCCAACACAGAGAAATACTTGAGTAGGTGCGCACAACAAGTTTAAAGACATGATAAGCACTCACACATTTCCCCCTGACTCTTCACGTTTTTTGACAGGGAAATCAAGGACCTCCAGGTGTTTCAAGCTGTCCTGTACAAACCAATGTCTACGATGTCACCCCAGAGACTCCGGGAGCTGAGAGGCAACACGAGACGACTCGTCTACAAGACTCAACTTGCCCTTGCCAAGATTTCCTCGAACACCATGGAATTCAAGAGAAGGACAGAATCGTGTCTGGTGGCACTAGACCAGCAGCCTGGGCTGGAGGCGTCTGTTCTTGAAGACGTGGAGCAGGTTCTGCGCGACTGCAAGGAAAACTGTAGGATCACATGGCGATTGCGTGCAAACAGCATTGATACATCTATTTTGGATGCTCCGGATGAGCAGGCAAGATTGTCTTTTGTGTGTTGATTCAGTATGTACACGGTTGTTAATAGTAGAATCATCATCATCACCATCATCGTCATCGTCATCGTCATCGTCGAACTGTATTTGGTCATGGCTTTATATGAAAAATTGCAATTTGTCCTCAAAGTGATTGCGGCAGAAATAGTTATACTCATAAGTGTTTCTTCAAAAGGGTTCAACTACAGTATACTATATGCTTTTCTGCTTCTTTATGCACCCAACTCTACTTTTTTTGTATTCCATTAGTGTCCAGTTTTGACTGAGTCTTCTTTTTTCCACAGGACCTCTGTGATGTTGGGAAGCCATTTCAACCGCCGCCGAGCGCAGGAGCAAGGCCATCTGCCCTGCCACGCGAAGTAAAACCAAAGGTACCACCTCGCCCGGCCACCAAGCCTACCGTAACCGGTCGCACCGGTGATGATACCGCCATCAAATCATCTTCTCTGCTTTTGGAGGGAGCTTCTTCTTCTTACAAATCGCCAGGAGTAGGCCTATCTGCCTTGCCACGCGAAGTAAAACCAATGGTACCACCTCGCCCGGCCCCCAGGCCTACCGTGACCGCGCGTATCGGTGATTCTGCCATCGAGTCATCTTCTCTGCTTCTGGATGGAGCTTCTTCTTACACGTCGCCAGGCGTATCCAGGTTCTTGCCGGTAGCACCAACAAGGCAGCCAGGAGCCGAGGTGAAGAGTTCTGTTAATGTTGGTGGTGAAGGAGCTGATGATGAAGTAGGTCGTTCAGCTCGTTTGAACCCTTCTGCAGAAGCACTGGAGAACATGAGTTTGGATGACATTATGAGCTGGGTCCGTACTCAGAGTAGAAGCTCAGACGCAGATCTTTAACTTGCTGCTATGCCCTTGAGTGGGGAATTAGCTTAGTCGGAAGCGGCGCTGGC
>NC_090245.1:17984556-18053820 GCF_037325665.1 Littorina saxatilis
CGGTGCTGAGCTGGTCCGTTCTATACTCACGGAATAAAATAACTTAACACGTTTTAAAATGTAATATCTCAAAATCGGAAAAAGTTGCAGGAGAGCGGGGTGGTACGATCATAGAACCATCAATTCCTGAGAAGAGGAAAAAAACCGGAATGTTCTCGGTTGCTTAGTTTTTTCACAATTGGTCCTCAAAGACGCATGGTGTCATTTTGGAGTTTACTAGACTGACGCCTAAGCTTGCCGACGCTGCCAGTGCACGCTGTGTGTGCTGTAAACAGGTAGGCCTGCACTCTTTGACTCTCGGGGCACGTCTACCCGTACTTATGGAAAGCCGTTTGGCTCATAACCATTACACGCGTAATAAAAAATAAATACACGCGTAATAAATGATTAATACGCGTGTAATAAATGATTAATGCGCGTGTAATAATCATTTTTTACGCGTGTAAGAAATGATTAAATACGCGTGTAATAACTATTTCATGCGCGTGTAAGAAATGATTAAATACGCGTGTAATAAATATTTCATGCACGTGTAAGAAATGATTAAATACACATGCAGGAAATAGTTTATACGCGTGTAAGAAATGATTAAATGCACGTGGAATAAAAATGTCATACACGTGTACGAAATGATTAAATACACGCGTAATAAATATTTCATGCGCGTGTAAGAAATATTTAATACACGCGTAATAAATATTTTATGCGCGTGTAAGAAATAATTAATACACGCGTAATAATCATTTCATGCGCGTGTAAAAAATATTTAATACACGCGTAATAAATATTTCATGCGCGTGTAAGAAATAATTAATACACGCGTAATAATCATTTCTTACACGCGTATGAAATATTTATTACACGTGTATTTAATCATTATGCTATTCCATAGCATAAGAAAAAAGATAAATTACACGCGCATTAATCATTTATTACACGCGTATTAATCATTTATTACGCGTGTATTTATTTTTTATTACGCGTGTAATGGTTATGAGCCAAACGGCTTTCCATACGTACTTGAAACCTGCAAAAGGTCTGCTGCTGATCCACGAATATTGCATGAAAGTACTGCCTTTGGTTTGTCCGTTTGTTTGTGAGCGAAAACAACTCACTAAAATGTTTCTTTCTCTTTGCCCAAAACTGTCCACTCTGTCTTTCACCATGCCACGAACGTGTGTGAACGATAGACTCGTCGCAATAGGGATGTTGAGAGGAGGGATGACTTTATACTGATGTTGCTAGGAGATTCGGAGTGACCAGGCAATCAGTGCACGCACAGCGCTGTCAAACACACAGTGCTAAGTTTGTAAACTCCAAAATGACACCATGCGTCTTTGAGCTCAAATTGCAAAAAAAAACGGAACAAGCCAGACTATTCCAGTTTTTTGCCCATAATGAGCAATTGAACAAGCTTTACGTTGGTACAAAAATCACTCCTGTAACTTTTTCCGATTTTGAGATATTACATTTTAAACAATGTTAAGTTATTTTATTCCGTGAGTATACATATCAAATAGTTTACATCGAGAAGATAGCGTTCTTTGCTTGTACATGTAGACGTAGGCCCTACCAAAGAACGTACGTGTAAGCACAGAAACCCTTCAAACTATGGCGCGGGCAGCGAAAGAGGAAGGAGAGGGAGAGTGTGAGCCGATGGTTTGCTCAGATCGATTTCAAGACGTTGGTGTATTATAATGAAGTAAAGCTCGTCGTATATAATCCTATCGGGCTGGTCGTTATTGGCAGGTGGTCGTTTTTGAGAGGTGGTCGCCAGGGCAGGTTTTTCTGTATATATAGTCGCCTCGTGACACCATAAATCTGCGAAGGTAGGTTAAACGTATACATCATTCCGGGAATGGTGCTTCCGTTTTCATTGTCTGCTGATTCATGCTCTTTTTTCATACTGTAATTGATTATAATCTGTTGAAGCAAAACTGAGAGTAGACTTGATATATTTACACACGCCTAGGCACATACGTATCTAGATTGCGCGTACTATTAAGCATACATGATATGCTTCTTTTGTTTTTATTTTCCCATGCTGAAATATGGGGTGTTGATACACTGATGTATCTCCACTATGTGTTGATCTGTAAGTTCAAATGCGTAGAATCAAAACTGAAAGTAGACTCCATCGGCTTCAAGGCACGACCAAGCAAATAGGCGTGTGCAGCGGTAGAATACGTATGAGCAACTAAGTCTACTTTCAGTTCTGATTCTACATATTTTTGCAGGAAAGGTAAACAAGTCGCGTAAGGCGAAATTACTACATTTAGTCAAGCTGTGGAACTCACAGAATGAAACTGAACGCACTGCATTTTTTCACAATGACCGTAGTCCGCCGCTCGTACAAAAGGCAGTGAAATCGACGAGCCTGTTTAGCGCGGTAGTGGTTGCGCTGTGCTGCATAGCACGCTTTTCTGTACCTCTCTTCGCTTTAACTTTCTGAGCGTGTTTTTAATCTAAACATATCATATCTATATGTTTTTGGAATCAGGAACCGACAAGGAATAAGATGAAATTGTTTTTAAAGGCCAACATCCAAAAGAATTTTTCTCCTGGAGCGACCTAAACTTGAACCTGTCGCTATTCTTGCATGTCTGTTTACTTCGTGCTGCACGCAAAAATCGAGCGACTTCCTTGCCGCGTGGATTGACGAAGCTATTTTATTCTCGTGACTGAAAACACTGCAGTGCGTGCAGTTTTTGACGAGCCGTGGTCTCGGCTCGAAAGCTGTTTGTAAATAATAATAATAATAATAATAATAATGGTGATTTCTATAGCGCTTTCGAACACACAAAGCGCTTTACAAAAGCAATAACAACATCATTACCAGAATGACGCCATTGACGGAATAGAACACAATCATAAACACTTTACAACAAAAACCAAAAACAAAACATAAATGTTACAAAAATCCAGAGGCTCTTACAGGAACGAACTCCCAGTATACACAACAATTATAATGCACACACACACACACACACACACACACACACACACCCACACATGTCCACACACACACACACACACACACACACACACACACACAGTAAACATTGTTCATCCGAAAGTGCACATTCACAGGGTCGCGACAACTACATCATCATAGAATGCTTCTCTGAAGAGGTGAGTCTTGAGATTTGCTTTGAAAGAAGGCAGAGATGGACTGAGACGTAGAGACAAAGGGAGTTTGTTCCAGATATGATCAGCTGCGACTGAAAGACAGCGGCCACCATGATCGTCCCTCTGATACTTAGGAGCTTTGACAAATTTATTTTGGGAGGCAGAGCGGACAACCCTTTCAGGATTGTTTTTCTGCACTAGATCGGACAGGTACTGTGGAGCCGTGCCCGCGGCAATTTGATAGAATATGCAGCAGATCTTGTATTTAATTCTTTGTTCGACTGGAAGCCAATGTAGCTGTTTGAGTAGAGGCGTGACGCTTTGTTTCATAGGTGTTCGAAACACGAGTCTAGCGGCAGCGTTCTGGACTAGTTGCAGGGGCTTGGTGACAGATTTGGGACATTCAGCAAGCAGTGAATTACAGTAGTCTAATCTAGAGAGTATGCCGGAACAGACTAGTCTTTTGGTTGCGTCTTCAGTAAGGTACTGTCGAATGGAACCTATACGCCGGATCTCCATTCGCGCTGCTTTACATGTTTGGACTACATGCTGTTTCATGCTAAGATCTTTGTCAAAAAAGACTCCGAGATCACGGGATGTATCCGAGAACTTGATGTCAATATTGTTCAAAGAGATGGCCTGTGGGAGTTCTGAAATAGACTTAGCATGGGTAGGGGTGGAGTATGAAAAACGCATGGCTTCAGTTTTGTCGTCATTTAGTTTGAGTTTGTTCTCTTCCATCCATGCCCCGACATCTCTCACACACTCCTGTAGCGACAGAACCAAATCTGGGTACTTGTCATGTGATGCGGAATGATTGATCTGCGTATCATCTGCGAAGATTTCGTGTAGCACACAATGATTCTCTATGAGAGTTGTCAGCGGTGCTGTGTACATAATGAACAGCACCGGGCCTAACACAGAACCTTGAGGAACACCAAACACAAGAGAGGTTTCAGCAGATTGTTGGCCATCGATCAGAACAAACTGTTTCCTGTCTGAGAGATTTGTGGAGGCTGCGTGCTATAATTAGCTGACCTGCTGCGCGAGCAGTCACTGCAGAGTTTTGAGATAACTTTGTAACACGTTTTATTTTATGCTCCTCAAGAATACAACTTTGGGCAACGTGCCACGTAAAACTACACGCAACAAGGATTCAGTAGGTACCAAACATGCCTTGGTCAGAATGTAAATTAATCTTTATAAAGAAGTAGGCTACTTCAAACGACAGCCACAGCCACGGTTGGGTTCACGGCATCAAACCGATGCGACTCTCCGTCATATCATACACGTAATCAATCAAATAGATGACTAATAAACATGTAAACTACATGTATACGTCTATCGTCGGACATAAGAAAGTGGAGCTTCCCCCGGGCCTGTGCATGTGTTGTTCGTTGTGCGTGTGTAAATGTACACAACAAACTGACCACAAAACTGAGACAGACCTCTTTCGCTTCAGTCTTGCAGAATTTAAAGACGAATACAGGTAGAGCGTGCATTATACTAACTGTTTGGTAAAAGTATCAAACGTTTCTTTTTATAAATAAGTGGCAGGCTTACAGGAATACAAAGAGGCGCAAGTTGAAAGTAATGGATATATCTCTGGAAGATGCCATCAGTCCAAGTTGTCAAATGAAATCAAAGATGACAGAAACAGAAGTTTTCCATACAAATGTTGGTGTTTCAAAGGAAGTTTGCATTCTTTCAGATAATGATATAGACGAGGTGGCTGTTTGTTATGAAGTTTCAACAAGCCAACATTCAAATGATTTTACTTCATCTACAGATTTTTTAAATTCAGCACTTCATAACTGTCATTATGAACTTGGAATCAGAGAGAGACCGTCTTTCCATTGTCATTCATGCCATAGATTTTTGTTTCAGAATCAATGTTTCACATGGCGTTCACAAGAGAGCATGCGAAGTTTCCGACAGTCTTTAGGATTTGTAAAAAAGGCCGTGTTTTGCTGTACATGCAAAAACTACCTGTCAAAAGGAAAAGTGCCTAACAGATTGCAACAACATTCCTATTTTAAGCTCAGCCACACGCCGACATGGAAGTTCAATGGTACTTTCAAACTTTTTCTTCTCTTCGTCGTATTTAATTTCTTTCTATTTCATAAGTCGAGTGCATATGATTTCGGCTCGTGTTCATCGTGAGATGGACTTAGTTTCTTGTATTCTGTGGGTTCGACAGATTGACTAAATGTTGTAATTTCGCCTTACGCGACTTGTTCTCTCTCTGTTGGCAGCGTGTAATGCAGCTGGTTAGAAATTAGAGTTTTATTTTGCAAAGTGTGTACCAAAAGTTTGTCATGAGCTGCTTTAGGTTTGGGGTGTGGGTTGGTTTGATATTTCCTCCTTGCAGATCAAATCTGTATTCATTTTTGATGTTGTGTCTTATTTTGTGAAAGGAAACATGCAGACTGACTGAACGCATATATATATAATTATGTAACTCATAAACACATGGGTGTAGTTATGTTCAAGAACACACACACACACACACACACACAAACACACACACACACACTCACACACACACACATACACACACACACACACATACACACACACACACACACACACATACACACACACACACACACACACACACACACACACACACACACACACACAACTGTGTAGATGTATCGTACACCTGATATATTACTCAAACAAAATTGAAGTTCACGAAGAAATCGTTTTATTTCTGTGTCATTCAACATCTAGTTTGAATCAGACAAATTGAAACTGGTACAAATATTCAATAATGTTGCGATGTGGAAATGGACACGATATCGGAAAAGATAGACAACGGCAAGATCATTCAAGTATGTACATGCTTGTTGATGTCTACTTAGGCGATGCTCAGAACACTAGTTAGATCTTCCGAGATTAAACAAGTCGCGTAAGGCGAAAATACAATATTTAGTCAAGTAGCTGTCGAACTCACAGAATGAAACTGAACGCAATGCCATTTTTCAGCAAGACCGTATACTCGTAGCATCGTCAGTCCACCGCTCATGGCAAAGGCAGTGAAATTGACAAGAAGAGCGGGGTAGGTAGTTGCGCTAAGAAGGATAGCACGCGTCTCTGTACCTCTCTTTGTTTTAACTTTCTGAGCGTGTTTTTAATCCAAACATATCATATCTATATGTTTTTGGAATCAGGAACCGACAAGGAATAAGATGAAAGTGTTTTTAAATTGATTTCGACAATTTAATTTTGATAATAATTTTTATATATTTAATTTTCAGAGCTTGTTTTTAATCCGAATATAACATATTTATATGTTTTTGGAATCAGCAAATGATGGAGAATAAGATAAACGTAAATTTGGATCGTTTTATAAATTTTTATTTTTTTTTTACAATTTTCAGATTTTTAATGACCAAAGTCATTAATTAATTTTTAAGCCACCAGGCTGAAATGCAATACCGAAGTCCGGGCTTTGTCGAAGACTACTTGATCAAAATTTCAACCAATTTGGTTGAAAAATGAGAGCGTGACAGTGCCGCCTCAACTTTCACGAAAAGCCGGATATGACGTCATCAAAGACATTTATCAAAAAAATGAAAAATATGTTCGGGGATATCATACCCAGGAACTCTCATGTCAAATTTCATAAAGATCGGTCCAGTAGTTTGGTCTGAATCGCTCTACACGCACGCACACACGCACGCACGCACACACATACACCACGACCCTCGTTTCGATTCCCCCTCGATGTTAAAATATTTAGTCAAAACTTGACTAAATATAAAAATGACGATGATCTGTAAACAAACCAGGACAAGGAAAGAAAGACAAAACGTATTTGAAAACAAATCATACTATACACAGGGGCGGACGAGGGGGGGGGGCACAGGGGGCACGTGCCCCCCCCCCCCCCCCCCCCCCCGCCCGAAAAAAAAAAAAAAAAAAGAAGAAGTAAAAAAAAGATTTTTCTATGCTGATTCTATGACCATTTCTCAGTTCAAATGGCACCAGATGGCACCATTTTGCTTCTTTGGGCAAAAAAAATTTCCGGGGGAGCATGCCCCCGGACCCCCCTAGCAAATTCGGGCGCTTCGCGCCCATCACATTCACTTTCGATTCAAAGTGCCCCCCCCCTTACAAAGCAACTGATCCGCCCCTGATACAGATTGACAAACTGAAACTTTGAACTCTGTTGATATTTCACGGGAGATGAGGTATGGTGCAAACGTATATAATTATACTGACTACATTTTGTTACGTACTCATCAACAACAACAAAAACCGATATAACCAAAGGCACACACACACACACACACACACACTTTGCTGGTTTGCTGATGTCACAGGAAACGAATGAACAATAGAAAGCGTGATAAATTCCTGGCCAGAAATCAGTTACAAAGACCTGAAAGTCTGCTGAATGGAACTGGTTAATGTACACATTTGAACTGCTGTCAAAATTACTATGTAATACGATATTCGGGTTTTAAAATTGGTAGCACATTACAACCAATAATGATGTTTTTTGCTTCGGCATTGAAGCAATGTTCACTATTTACAAACAAAATAATGACGAAATAAACACAAAACCAAATCAGTGAGGCAGAGGGGACAAAAAGCCGAGCGGGTGTGTGTGTGTGCGTGTGTGTGTGTGAGCTAGTGTGTGCCTGTGTGTGTGTGAGTGTGTGTGTGTGTGTGTGTGCCAGTGTGTGTATGTGTGTGTGTGTGTAGAGCGATTGAGACCAAACTACTGGACCGATCTGTCGAACCCACAGAATACAACTGCACGCACTGCAGTGTTTTCAGTCACGAGAATAAAACAGCTTCGTCAATCCACGCGGCAAGGAAGTCGCGCAATTTTTGCGTGCAGCACGAAGTAAACAGACATGCAAGAATATCGACGGGTTCAAGTTTAGGTCGCTCCAGGAGAAAAATTCTTTTGTATGTTGGCCTTTAAATCGATTTCGAAAATTTAATTTTGATCATAATTTTTTATATTTTTAATTTTCAGAGCTTGTTTTTAATCAGAATATAACATATTTATATGTTTTTGGAATCAGAAAATGATGAAAAATAAGATTAACGTAAATTTGGATCGTTTTATAAAAAACAAATTTAATTACAATTTTCAGATTTTTAATGACCATAGTCATTCATTATTTTTTAAGCCTCCAAGCTGAAATGCAATACCGCAGTCCGGCATTCGTCGAAGATTGCTTGGTCAAACTTTGAATCAATTTGATTGAAAAATGAGGGTGTGACAGTGCCGCCTCAACTTTTACAAAAAGGCGGATATGACCTCATCAAAGACATTAATCCAAAAAATTAAAAAAAGGTCTGGGGATATCATACCCATGAACTCTCATGTAAAATTTCATAAAGATCGCTCCAGTAGTTTACTCTGAATCGCTCTACTCACACACACACACACATACACACACCCACACACACACACACCCACACCCACACACACAGACACACACACACACACACACACCAGGGCCGGACTACCGGGGGGGGGGGGGGTTATGGGGGTTGCGCAACCCCCCCCCCCCCCCCTAGCCTAAACATGTACCTCACTTATTTAAAACATTTTTTATTATTGTTTATTTTATGCCGTTTCATGCAAGGAGCGACCATTTTCCTATCTCAGAATATGACCTACCCATCAGCTTCAGGGAGCTTCGCCCCCTGACCCCCACAAGGGGCTCTGCCCCTTGACCCCGCCAGGGGGAACTTCCCCCTGGACCACCACTGGCAACCCCCCCTCTTAGCCTAGTCCGGCCCTGCACACACACACACATACACCACGACCCTCGTCTCGATTCCCCCTCTATGTAAAAACATTTAGTCAAAACTTGACTAAATGTAACAAAAAATGTCAAAAATGATTGCATGAAAAATCGATCGCAGATCGGTACGAGTGCTTTGTCACGTCCATAATGAAAACGCACTAGGACACAGATTCAGGGTGGGCTTATGTTTCTGAAAGGTCTACTGACTCGTGAGGCGTTGGTATTGTATGTCCCCAGTACAGCGTGTTTATATCTACTGTTACATTCTGTACAACCAAAACTGAAAGTAGACTTTTATCTGCTGACAGACACGAGTAGATTACGCTCATCACGCATTATTGATACATTTCTTCTGTTTTTCGAGGGTACGATTGCTTCACTTACGTGTATACTTTTTGTCATATATCCCTATTGTTTATCTGTATGTCGACATTTATCTAGAGTCGACCATGCCCTCTTCATCGAAATGAAGCGACACTGAAAGTAGACATGGTCTGATTTAACACAACCAGGCTGAGTGTGTTAGAACTGGTGTCTGCGTGTAAACGCTGCTTTAAGTTTACAGTTATAAAGCTTGGAATAACCTCATACAAACAAAAAACAACACAAAACAAACAAACTAACTTACTAACTAACTTTATAACGAACGAACGAACCGTCGGAACGAACGGACGAACGAACGAACTAACTAACTAACTAACTAATTAACTAACTAAAACACAGAAATAAACAAGCAACAGCAACAAAGCCACAGCAAAGGCGCCTGCATTTAGGGATATTTTCGAAAACACCTTCAATGAGTATTTGAGATCAACGTGTCCTATCTACTCTATCCAGCATTGCTACACGACATGAAGTTAGTACTAATTAATGCACCCCACTGAACAACCACTGAATGTTGACCTAGCACGTGAAGGGAAGACAATGGCAACATGTATTCACTGACTGATTATAAAACAAACATCAACTAAAAATAACTTTTATTTTACAAAGCTGATAATTTTCCTCGAACCCCTCGAACCCCCCCCCCCCCCCCCCCAATAAAAAAAAAAATAAAAAAATTACTTGATCCAAGCCCATGTTTAGACTGTTCAACTCAAGGTCTGTTTAGAGTCTCCATGGCCGTTTCGTTTCGAAAATGCCGGTTACACTTCATGTTCCTATATGTTGCCGAATTAAACATCGTGCATGTGTAATCTACTTCTCTAGTCCGGGACCCCCAACTTTTTTAAAAGGGTGGATAGCGTCAGTGTGTCACACATTCAGGGTATGCTTGTTCAATTACCATTGCTTACGCAAGCTATCGCTACGACGCGTTGAATTTCTGACTTTGTTATCGTTACTACGAAAATGTGTAGAATCGAAACTGAAACTAGACTTG
The DNA here is from genome assembly GCF_037325665.1 of Littorina saxatilis. NCBI lineage: Eukaryota > Metazoa > Mollusca > Gastropoda > Littorinimorpha > Littorinidae > Littorina > Littorina saxatilis. The sequence goes on from NC_090245.1 coordinate 17,994,847, forward strand.
GCTGCTCACAACCTGGCCATAAGGCGTTTTCATTATGGTAACTGCATGTGGAATCTGCTTTACGCCACGGTTTAAGGGAATTTACAAGCGGTAGAAGTTGTTGCAGCGCAAATGTATTTGCTTTATGTAATATGAATTGGTTCATAATAGCAAATGATCATGTGTTCCGGAGTCGCGTTAGAAGAAGTACTAATTTAAGAATGTCCGACTACTTTGCCTAAGGCTGGACAGAGATTATTGTTGTGCATGCACACACACACACACACACACACACACACACACACACACACACACGCTCGCACGCACGCACGCACGCACGAACACACACACACACACACGCACACACACACACACACACACACACACACACACTCGCGCGCACACACTAGCAATGGAGTCAATTACCGAATCCATCCATAACTCAATCCATCACTTGATCGATCAATCAACTAGTTTGTCAACTACACAATCCATTCATTCATGCATGCATCAACCAGTCAATCAATCGATCGATCAACGAATCAATTAATGAATCGATTGATCAACCCACCAATCAATCCATCTTCAAACAGCTTGCTGCTCGGTACGAATGCTCATATAGTCCTCAATGAAAACGCACCAGGCGACAGACATTTTGCGGAATGAATCGACTTTTGGCTGGGCTCGCTCCTTGCAGCCATTTGCACGCTAGCGCTTTCAGCACGTCAAAGTAAAGCCCCAGTAGGCCTATCATGACATTGTTTCAGTTTATTTCAAGTTGAAGGCTTTCTGCCTGTGTTTACTGAATCCAACCTGTCGATACATCTATCATGTAAGTAGAACAATTTATTTTTTTATTACTTCCGTATCATTGAATATGTATGCTATATATAGCACGTTCATATGCGCGTGTCTATACGCGCATGAAGAGATTGTGATTTTATAATGATGATCGTTTTAATGTAATACATTCGCAGCCGTTTTTCACATCCATATCAGACGGAGAAAAGTGCTGCCTTTACTACTCCAGTAAAGAGTAATTTGAGAATAATGGAATTGGCCTGCTTAGCTTTCTTCTTCTCCGAGGCTGCTTCACTGAGAGCTACACTTGCTTGAGCTCTTATTTCGATCGATATCGTCATACCAGCAAATGTCAAAAGTTGTGACAAAGAGATGTAGAAACTCGTAATGGGTTGTTATGACATTAAAGATCCCACGATTGACAAAAGGGTCTTTCCTGGCAAAATTGTATAGGCATAGATAAAAATGTCCATCAAATACCCGTGTGACTTGGAATAAAGGCCGTGAAAGGTGAATGCTCGCCCTAATAGGCTTGAGGTTTGCTGGTCGATGTGAATGCGTGATATATTGTGTAAAAAATTCCATCTCACACGGCATTAATAGGTAACATGCGCCTTGAGTCGCCTTGTGTGGTGAGATATGTGCGCGATATAAATTCTCGTAAATGACATAAACATTAGCCGGTCTCGCGAAAGCGAAAGCATTATAGTTTTGAATGGATTACCGGCCCCCGTGGCGCAGTGGTTAGCGCGTCGGACTGCGGGCCGGTAGATCGTGGTTCGAATCCCATAAGGGGTGCGTGGGTTTTTTCGGGCGGCCTCCTACCCAGAGTGGAAGTGCTAAAGTTCCAATGGGAAGGCTGGGATCACACAGCCGAGTGTCAGGACGCAGCATGACAACTTACTACTGGGCCAAAAATAAAAATTAGTAATTAACCCGTGAAAGTTACTAATTTTCACGAGAAAATTACAATTTTCACGTGTTAATAACTAATTTTCAAGTGTTAATGTCTAATTTTCATGTGCCTCTTGACTGCGGGGGCTAAATGAGCATGCGCGACTGTTACACCGGCCAGAGCGAAACATCATTCGATTCGAAACTTTTCTGGTCCATAGTTCTTTAATCCGATGCAAATTAACAATGAGAGCTGAGCGCATGTGTAGATAACCGTGACAACTTGTTGAATAACGAATTCTATCGAAAGATATTTGTGAAAGTGTGTGAGTCTCGACCGAAGAGATCCGTCAGACCTTTAGCACATGTCCAGCCGGCCGCCATTTTTCTTCTCTCGGTTCGAACATTTTCGGATCGATTGTCCTTCACTAATACACTACAAAGCAAATTTATGAGTGTGGTAGTGGAAACAAATATGAGGTACGACTGTCTGCCCGACAACTTGTCGAATAAGGAATTATATTGAAAAATATCTGTGAAAGTGTGAGACCACAGCCGATCAAAAGTCCGTCTGCTACGAACAGCTTCGATTCGAAAGTTTTCGGTGTCGATTATTCTTTTCTAAGATACCCAAAACAACGTTAAGGAAAGCGCTACAAACTGTGACATGCATCTTCCCATCGGATAACTTGCTCGATAAGGCCTTCTATTAAAAGATATTTCAGAAATAGTGTGAGAGTGATGTTTGCCGGACGTTGAAGCCTCTCAGTGCGGACTCTTAAAGTCCGACTACTGTGACCGAAAACGAGGCAAAAATGAAAATTAGTAATTAACACTGTTAATTACTAATTTTCACGTGAAAATGGTAACCCTAGGTTTTGGCACTAGTAAGCCGTCATAGGTCTGTTCTCCGAGGAGACGCTCACTCAGTCTAACTCCGCGACTTAACAGTCAATGTCGTCAATAGTAGGTAGCGGTGCCTGTGTCCCTGGCCAGGAACAGGACCAATACTGAACACCGTCGAAGTGACTCAGCAGCAGTGTCATCTTCCGAGGGTAGCCTACCGCAGCGGCCTGACATCCTTCCCTGGAGTGTCTGTAAATTCACGAATGCGATTGTGAGGGTGCCCAGGTGTCTGACCAACATTGGTTGACTCAGAAAGCGCAAAAAACAAGTCTGGCGGCGGAACGAAGTTCAGCGGTGGATGTTGCAGTGAGTGCTGGGACGGGGCAGCGTGAGAGCATACTGGGAGAAGGAACAAGCGTCGGGACAAGCAAGAGAAGAGAGAATGAAAACAATAAAGAGGAGAAAAAAAAAGAAAAAAAAGAAAAAAGTAGTGAATGGATTAAATGTGACTCACGAATCAAGATAAGATAATAAATGGAACGCAGAATGATTCAAATGCAAACTTAGCAACACAATTATTGCTTTATGTTTCGTACCCCGACTAAAACATTCACTCCCGTGTCATTTTATTTCAACTTTCTATTGCCACTATTTAATTAGAGGCTCTCAACTTGGCACACTTACCGGCGGATCAAAGGTTTTGTACAGGGGTCACGTGACCGCCGCTCAAATACGAGTACCCCCAAAATCGACCAGAGAAAAACGTAAGGTATCAATTATAAAGTCGATCAAAAATCAGAGAATGCATAACTTGGCAAATTTTACACACAAGGAGAAAGCCAAATTAATTATCTATCAGAAACAGGTTGTTATGTTTAGTTATCTTGCAAAATGTCTTGTGTTATGCCAGTCCTACTTGTGTAGGTGTCGATCGCATGAGCGGTCAAAAAGGGGAAGTTTTTGTGTCAGTTTTGAAGGGTATCTTGAAGAAAGCGCTGTATTTCAGCAATGACCTTGTGGATTGCTTTGACACTTTCAGAATCTTATGCCTACATACGAGACTTGCTTCGAGTAAATGTTTGATCTTTACATGTATTTACTCAGATATTATGCAATCTTCCAAAAAGTGTTTTAAACCCTGTCACTGATTTGGGGACAACCAAACTTCCGTTTCAGTATTACAACTGACGTAAATTTACTTGGCATGTAAACATGAGACAAAATATGGAACGTTTATGCTGTTTTCCAGAGACAGCGATTGTTGATAAATGCCTCTCAAAACATGCTGCGGTTACGCACGACTGGGCACAGCTATAGCACATACTCTTTCAAAATAATTCAATCTTGTTCACAGGACTAGCACATTTATACCAGTGGTCATACTCAAATGAATCTTTGACATTACTTGTATACATGCGAAGTCATGATTTTATTGGATGTAAGTCAACAAACCTATAGCGGGTTTTACACTCAATCCAGAAGATCGCATAACATAGGCTACTTGTAACGATCCGAAACTTTACCTTCTTCTTCTTCTTGTCGTTCGCCAATGTTAAACTTGGAGTCCATGCAGCTCTGGTAATGAAGCTGGTGGTCTTATGAAGAGCCTCCACAGGTCCATGCAGCTTCTCATGAAGGGGCACCGGCCTGGTCCAGATCTCTCTCCTCAGGGGCTGGAGATTTCTGCAGTCCTGCAGGATGTGGGCTGCATCCTGCTCTGCGTCTCCACAGGGACACATGGGGGAGGGCACGGCTCGCAGTTTTTTGTGCAGGTGTTGTTGCATTCTGTTGTGCCCTGTTCTCAGGCGAAAAATGACTACCTGTTCAGGTCTTGACAGTTGGTGGTAGCTGTCATGCGTTGGAGGGGTTTTGAGCAGAGACTTTATGATGGTTTTCATCTCTATGGCGCTCACTGGGTTTTCTTCTTGTTCATCCTCCGCACCCAGTTTGGCCATTTTATCCGCTTGTTCGTTCCCCTCTATCCCGCAGTGTGAGGGGACTCACTGCAATACAGTCTTCAAACCTTTACCTGAAGTACGTCTCGTATGTAGACATACGATCGATATATCGATTGAACCTAAAGTATGAATTATCGTTTGTGTTGCAACAGGGCAGGATCGGAAAATAAGGATGCTTCATTCCAGTTCAGCTTCGGTAGGGGAGGCCACTACGGTCAAAGGGGAGGAAGAGGGAACTTCAGAGGAGGGACAGGCCAAGGAGGAAGGAGGGGTAGGGGAGGCTTCCTCGGCACAGGCAGAGGAGCACGCAGTAGAACGTTTTCCATTGAAACCTTAACCGGAGTTGAGAATACTGACGAAGTCACAGTGACTCTGAACAGTCAGATGGACGGATTCAGTAACTTTCTGGCAGCGGAATTCATGTCAAGCGGCGACATCGTCAGCACCTTGGAGGTACTCAGCAGAGTCCTGCAGAACGACCTCCAGCGCGAAATCGTGCGCAAGGTTCTCCAGGCCGTCTGCACATCCCGATTCCTGGACACCCACCTGACCGCGCTCATCATCCAGAACATGTCGTCCTTTCCGGACACTGAGGTCGTCGAGGTCGTCGGCTTGCTCCACCAGCTCCTCTTCCAGGTGTGCCGCAGACTGCCTTCCTACTCCTCCAAGTGCTACCTGCTGCTGACGGCCCTCACCACCATGCAGAACGTCGTGAGAACACTGGAGGAAAACAAACCGACCCTTGCAGAGGGCGTGCGAGAACTGCTTGGGGAATGCCAGCAAATGATGAAGATGGTCCTAGAGGGAGGCAAGAAGAAACACTCACCAGCCAGCGAAGACGACCAGCTCCCCCCTGAAGATTTCGACCAGCTGCCCATCTTCCCCAGTGCTCGGGACATGGACTGGAACGAGAAACTATTTCTTAGGTGAGATTTGTGTCATATCCATTTGTGTACTTTTGCATTAGACGTAAGCTTACGTCTGTTAGTATTGACATAATGGAGGATTCTGAGGTCCATACATGTGCGGCTTAATGAAGGGCCGTTGTGATTGTTTGTTTTGTGATGCCATAAACCCCCCGCGGGTTAGGGGGAAGAATTTACCCGATGCTCCCCAGCATGTCGTAAGAGGCGACTAACGGATTCTGTTTCTCTTTTTACCCTTGTTAAGTGTTTCTTGTATATATAATATAGTCAATTTTTGTAAAGATTTTAGTCAAGCAGTATGTAAGAAATGTTAAGTCCTTTGTACTGGAAACTTGCATTCTCCCAGTAAGGTCATTAATTGTAGTACGTTGCAAGCCCCTGGAGCAAATTTTTGATTCGTGCTTTTGAGAACAAGAAACAATTGACAAGTGGCTCTATCCCATTTCCCCCCTTTCCCCGTCGCAATATAACCTTCGTGGTTGAAAACGACGTTAAACACCAAATAAAGAAAGAAAAAGAAAGTGATGCCATAAGCATAATAATGCTGCGTCGCTCACAAGAAATAACGGTTTTAGGTGTGACCACCTAAACACCCGCACAACGCAACATTTTCACGAGAAAAACACGTTTATTTGTTTGCATTGTCTGTATTACACATTTCTATTTACATTTACCCCTGACACACCAAATTGTATACTTTAGTTTGCAAGTGAATCGTTATCATACAAAATAACGTTATCACGAGACGAACAGAGATCTCAGAGATCATCTGCTTCTCAACTGTTTCGCGCAAATCGTTTAATATCTATTTTTGCGGAAACCTCCCGAAGAAATGCAATCTCAGCGGCTTCCACCTGCAACATAGTCGTGCTTATTTGGAATGTGACGTCCTGTTCTTCGTCAGTCACACCTATCTCGAAAACTAAGCGTCGCACAGAAACCAGCGCCCTTCCATTATGAGCTATTTTTCTATCAGTGGGACAACATAGAGCCTAATGGCGTCTATTGTCGAGACAACCTAATGCCAGCGAGTCGAAGAAGCTTTGCTACGCTATTTCTTGAACGAAATATCAGAGCCTAATATCACGCTGAAAGACAACTATAGTAACGGATTTACTGCAACAGATTTTCTGTTCAGACATGGAACGTATGTGACACTTCAGTTGTATGTAACATTTTTGATTTGTGAGTTTCCGTCCTCTATTTTTGTTTTTGTTTCAAAAAAGAAAAATAAGTTTGAGAGATGAGTTATTGTCTTATCTATTGGTGCAATCGTGCAAGCCACAGAGAGAGAGAGAGAGAGAGAGAGAGAGAGAGAGAGAGAGAGAGAGAGAGAGAGAGAGAGAGAGAGAGAGAGAGAGAGAGAGAGAGAGAGAGAGAAGAGAGAGAGAGAGAGAGAGAGAGAGAGAGAGAGAGAGAGAGAGAGAGAGAGAGAGAGAGAGAGAGAGAGAGAGAGAACGAACGAACGAACGAACGAACGAACCAACTTTATTTTTCGAGGGTAATGGAGTAGATACAGCAAAGATCTTTTTTCATCCAGCCCTCGCCCAAGAGGGAATTAACTAAGCAGTGCAAAGAGAGAGAGAGAGAGAGAGAGAGAGAGAGAGAGAGAGAGAGAGAGCAGAGAGAGCAGAGAGAGAGAGAGAGAGAGAGAGAGAGAGAGAAGAGAGAGAGAGAGAGAGAGAGAGAGAGAGAGAGAGAGAGAGAGAGAGAGAGAGAGAGAGAAAGAGAGAGACATAGGCAGACAGACAGACAGACAGACAGACAGACAGACAAGTGAGAGACGGAGAGAAAGACAGAAGCAGATATAGACATGGAGACATCGACAGAGACAGAGGGACATCGACGGAGACAGAGGGACATCGACAGAGACAGAGGACTGACTGAAAGCGATAGACAGATAGAGAGACAAAATAGAGAAATAGAGACACATAAGGACAAAGAACGCCTTTGTCAGTATGTTTGCCGGAGTATCTTGTGCATGTCTGTCTAATCTGAACACTCACCACAGGGCCAACAAGGAGGAGGGGTCATTCCGTGACGCCAACCACTACCTGGACGTCCACTTCCGCCTGATGAGGGAAGACTGTATCAGACCGCTTCGCGAGGGCATCAGGGAGTACAAGAACCTCAAGTCGTCTGGAGAAAATGTCTCCAAGCTTCGAGATGTATGGTACGCTATCTTTAAAAAAAAATGTCTTAACATACATAAAACAAAAATTGAGTAACAAGAGACAAACGAAGATAGAAAACAAAAGATAATAACATATTCATTCTAAGAAACAACGGGACGTAATCGTTCTAAATGTATACACGTGCTAAAGAGTAATTGAGTGTTATGCGGAAACCATCTCCTGGCACCTGAGACAATAACCAGCATGGAAGTGAACAAGCGACTTTCCTCCTCACATAACATATTCATTACCTTGACTTTATTGACGCTATTTTTGTGTGCACCTGCTGAAGTTTTTGCCAGTGTGACTGCTCTGCCCAGATCAACGTCCCTTTTTTTCTCAGATACTGTTTTCATGTTATTTTCTCATGCAGGCTTTACTTCCGAATGTTTCTCAGATACTATTCTCATGTTATACTCTCCACAGGCTTTACCAGGGAGTGCAGATCGTCAGCATGGCGTGCAAAGAAAGTGTGGAACACCGGGTCAGGTTCGACAACTCACGCCTCAAGAGAGTCAGATGGCAGTCGTCAAAGAAACTCATTTTCGGGTCTCTGCTCTGCCTCAGCCGGGACGACTTTGACACTTTCATGTTTGCCGTTGTCACGAATCGCAGCACTGAAGATTTGGAAATGGTATGTACTCTGTATTTACTGAATGAAATATGTTTAACCAGGATGTAAGTATCTACTTTTGTTTTTGAAAAAAACCCACCAGTAACCTACAACGTGATTGGATTCGGTTTGAGAGGAGTTCCAAGGTCAAACATTGTGAAACGTATGTTTTTTACTTTCTGGAAAAACGCTAAAACATTTGCCTACATCAGTGAGAAAACAAATCAAAATCTGTAAGATCGTGCGTTGTATAACTACTTTAGTGAAAGAGCATTAATATTTATTTGTCAGTTCGTCAAGAGGAATCGACTTGGACTACGGAAGTTGATTTGTGAGAGAGTTCACAAAGAACAAAGTTTTAATCGGCACAATCTTGAAGTGACAAAAATATACATACGACTTACTGCAAATGAATCATTTCTTAGGATACTGTAACCCGTACTTATTTTTTCTCAAATAAAAGGAGCTTCAGAAGAAACATAAATCTTAGCCCTAGTGTGTAAACCAATTGACTATTCAAGACATGAACACATGTGACATTTCGTCTCGCTTTCACCACAGGGAATCATTCAAATCCGCTTCGAAGCGGACATAGGCGAACTCTTCGACATTCCCCCCAGCGCCACATTCACCATGTTGGAAAGCATTGCGTACTTCGAGGCAAACCGACACGTGCTGGAAGGGCTGAAAGAAATGAAAGACTCCCTGCCCATGTCCAGATACCTTGTGGACTGCAATCCAGCCATCAGAACCCCGAAATACGTGCTGAACCCCATGAACTTGACCACTCTGCTCAAGGCCGGCAGTAGGCATGCTGCATCTGCAGTGACGGTGGTCAATCCGGCGGGATGGCCGCCTCTTGAGGAAACCGAGCTCAACCAGTCGCAAGTATGACACACATTTCAGCTTCGTTATCTATCGCAACTGCCAACTTGTAGTATTTCGCAGTAGTTGGATTTGTATGAATATTCTGAATATGCATATGAATGAGAAGTCGATCCTTAAAAACGTCAAATCAAATAATGAATTTAGACTAAGCTTGTGCAAATCTCACCGCATTCACACACACGTTCTCTCTTCTAACAGATGGAAGCAGTGCGAACAGCTCTCACCAAAGAGCTGGCCATCATCCAAGGTCCACCTGGCACTGGAAAAACTTACGTCGGTCTCAAAGTGGCGAAGATCCTCCTGGAGAACGAACACCTCTGGACAGATCCCGAAGAGGAAGAGGACGGAAAGCCGATCTTGGTCGTCTGCTACACCAACCATGCCTTGGACCAGTTTCTGGAAGGCATCCTGAGCTTCTGCCCTGAAGGTATTGTAAGGGTGGGAGGTCGAAGTCAGAGCACAGCCCTTGAGCAGTTTAACCTGAAGCACATCCAGAACGCCCAGAAGCACTCGAAAACGGAAACTTCGGAAGGACTTTATTTGAGCAACAGCAAAAGAGAATGTTGGAAGAATCTTGGCCAGCTGAGAGAACGTATCGAGGCTGTGTCTGCCAAGCTGGAAGCCAGTGGTCAAGTCATCGTCAGCATGGCAGTTCTGAAACCTTTCATGCCTGAAGGTCACTTTGACAGTCTGACAAGGAACGTGCACCATTTCTCCACTGGCCAGACGAACATAATACAGTGGCTTTCGAATGGGGTTCTCACGGGGAGTGAACAGGAAGAATCGGATCCCCATGCAGCTTTGGTTGAGAAGGTGACATCCAAGATTATCCAAGGCAAAGAGGTTTGCAATGACAACACCATCAACTTCAACAAGGTTCACCATCTTTCTCCTGCAGAGAGGGCTCGACTATACCGGTAAAACGACACGTGTTCTTTGATAACTATTGCTACGATACAGAACTCAATCACACAGTACAAAGATGTTCAATAAATATAACTGTGATAAGATAAAACGAGATGGAAGAAGAGAGAGAGAGAGTCAGAGTCGGAGTCGGAAATGTTATTTGTTAGGCCTCCGGCCCATAACAAGACTGGTGACACATAATACAAGCGAACAATGTTTAAAAGAAGCAACCTTATGGACCTGCATCTTGCAACTGTGCATTTTCCAGAGAATCAGTGCGAAATCGTATAGCTTTGTAAATATACGTTGCTAACTGTCTTACCACTTGGCCATTTGTAGAGGATAGTAATTGGCACATTCTAAACATGGATGGGTTCCGATAATACTTTGAGGCTATTAAGTCAACTCTGATCTCATTATATGCGGGACAAACAAGTACAAAAGGAACTTCCGTCTCAAGTGTATCATATGAGCACAAAGGGCAAAGCCTGTCTACGTTATTCACATTGGGTTTATACTGTAAATAGTGGTTATTTAAGGGTGACATACCAAATCTGAAACGTGCTAACATTCTCCTCAAATGAACATTTCTTATCTGATACAAATAACCACTCATACACAAGGACTGCTTAAATAACGAATACACATGATAAAACACGTGTGATTCAAGGGAACTATGCCAATCCTGTCTAAAGCAATCGACAAGTCTTTGGCGAAGTAGAGAGAGAGAGAGAGAGAGAGAGAGAGAGAGAGAGAGAGAGAGAGAGAGAGAGAGAGAGAGAGAGAGAGAGAGAGAGAGAGAGAGAGTCGGCGTTTAGTGTTGAAGAGAATTCAATTGAATTGAACTTTATTTAACAAGGATTAAGATTTAAGGCTACGCCTTTTCTTACAATCTGTCCTTGGGACGCATAGACACACAATTATATAATAAAAAAATTAAAAAGTTAAAAAGTTAACCAACAAAGGGAGGTCGGAAAACTTCAGCACGTGATAATAAAGGTGACGATGATGATGATGATGACGATAATGATGATGATGATAATGATGATGATGATGATGAGGAAGATGAGGCATGAAGAGCATACAAATGTGGTTATTCATAAAATCAAATGCATACTATGCAGGTAATTATAAATACAAGCTGGTAGCAATCGAACATGTAGCAAAAGTACAACAAAAATATGTTCAGAATATACAATGCACAGCATATCTTTGACGTAATACTAAGTTTGGTAAATCAAAAGGCGTTAAACTACTCAGACATTAGGTGGTTTTTAACACATTTTTAAAAACTTTTTAATGACTTTAAGTGCTTAAAGGATGATGGAAGTGAATTCCAAACTGAAGTACCCGAAAAAGCAAGACTGGTCTTATACATATAGGTCAATTCGTGGAATCGGTGGGATCAAGTTGACCGACCCATATCTGTGGGTAGCTTTATTAAAGGTACTGAACTTGTCAAATCCAGGTGCACGGAGCCCCTGAGGCTTTTAGTCATACCTCAGGCAGCTATCCGTTAGAAGAACTCCCAAGTTTCATTGACTTGCACCCAAAGAGTCAAGAACTGCGATTTGTTTTACTTATTAATTTCGTACTCGGACCCGGCTGGTCTTGACCTATTTTTGGATCTAAATTTAGATCAGGTAGATCACCACATCATGCACAAAAAGACACGTCATTTGCAAACTATGTCAGACGTCATCATGAGTTTATGTAAAACAAAATGGAGGCCGGAATCATTGAGTTGAATCGAACTCCGACCAAACACCACGTAATAACTAGGTTAATTTATGCACTCGCGTGAACAAGAAACTGTCGAGCTTTACAGAAGTCGTCGTTGGGTAGTTTTGGGTTTGTTTTACTACCATGGGAGGATTTTTGAACTGTAAATGCACTCAGCTGCAACAAAAACGCAAAACGTAGGCTGTGAGCTGCACTGTGCCTTTAAATAATGATGTAATGTAAATCGGCACTTTACCGTAATACAATTTATGCATGAAAATGGCTTTGTTTAACTTGAGATGCTTTTCCAGTGGAAGAAAGTTAAGCATTTTTAATTTCATATCTGTTGAGGCATTATCCTTTACGATGAGTTTGGCCGAGCGATGATAGAGAGAGTCTAACTTTTTCAAATGGACATCACTGCTGCCATCCCAGAGCGTCAAAACCTAATTAATGTGAGGCTTTACATGAGCATGGCGGAACATTTCCAGAGTCCTTCTGTCCGTAAGTTGCTTTAACTTGGATAGGAGAAAAACGTTCTTGGCTACTTTCTTGCAAATATGCTGTAATTGTGCCTGCCACTTGAATTCACAATCAATAATTACCCCTAAAACGCGATGCTGTTGAACTTGTTCAATTGATTGCGTACGAACAGAGAGAGAGAGAGAGAGAGAGAAAGAGAGAGAGAGAGAGAGAGAGAGAGAGAGAGAGAGAGAGAGAGAGAGAGAAGTGAAGAGAAAGAGAGAGAGAGATGGAGAGACTTAGACTTAGACTTAGACTTAGAACATTTTATTCACATAAAGGGTAGACATTTTAGGCCATAGGCTTAATCTTACAATGTGCCCTTTACATTCACACAAACACATATTCACGCGTGCGCCCGACTAGAATCATAGAAATATCAAACATACAGTAATAATAAATGAGAAAAGTAATAGAAAATACATGAATGGAACATCAATAAAGCAATTACAGAATGGAACATTAATTACGCAATCACACTTGCGCACTCACACGCAGACACACAAGGAGGAACACATATAATACTAATAATAATATACACACAACTAAGTGCCATTCAACAAGCACACAGTGAGCCTACCAAGACAGGTAGATTTAGCATTATGTAGGCATGCAGCAGTCAATATTTCAGAGTAATAAAATAATTATAATTAACAAAGCTAGCTACAATACCGGCAGCGTAACTTATGAAGACCTCAGTATGTGTTTCCTGAGGGAGGTTTTGAATGCGTACATTCGAAGGAAGAGAGTTCCACAGAGAAGGTCCCACAAAAGCAAAGCTAGTTTTGTATAGATCTAGAGAGAGAGAGAGAGAGAGAGAGAGAGAGAGAGAGAGAGAGAGAGAGAGAGAGAGAGAGAGAGAGAGAGAGGAGACGGGTACCAACCAATATATACGGTTTAGTTTAACATGAATGATTATGTAATGCTTTGATTGTAGACTGCACATCTGAAGAACGAGAAAGAGAGAGAGAGAGGGGGCGGGGCGAGGGAGGGAGAGCGGATGTCGCCATTTGTTCGATTCGTGACACTTTCACTTACCATTTCCAGGTTTTGGCTGAAGAAGGTGTTGGCAGCTCTTCAGCGTGACCACTCAAGCGCAGCCAGCAGAGGACACAACTCGCAGGAGTCACTCATGTGGCAAGATTCAGCTAGGCGTGAGATACTGCCCGACGTCCTTCTGCAGGGGGTCATGAGCAGAGATGTTTACAACGCCATCATCACCCCACTGACACAAGTGCATCATGAACAGCGCCACCATTGCGTGAGGGCGTGGTTGGGGCTACCCGAGGGAGCAATGCCAGAAATGACTTCGGGAATTAGTGTGGATATCTTCATCCAGGGAGACACTAACATCAATCCCGACGCGGCAAACCAAGTTCCCTCAGCAACTCGCCTGGAACTGTACAAGTAAGTGCACGATACAGTAGTCAGGCAGCCGTCTATAGTTTCCCTGAAAGCGAAAACTTAACACCAACCAGCTAATCTCTTGATAAAGATCTGGTTTGTGTTGGTAAACCTGACCTTCAAAGTATTAAACTAATTTCACATTTGAAATCTGAGAACTAAAACAACCTAAGATTCAGCTCTCTTTTTAGATGGCTTGTATTTTGTTTTTAGATACGGAAATGTGCTGTTTACAGAACATTATCAATCAGGTATTTACATGTACATTATCATTATCATTAATAATTTACTCTTTTGATGGTTGTAGACCTGTGGTTTCGATGTCAAAGATTGACTATAATTACATAGCACAAAAGTAAGAATGTAAGAGGACGTAAAACTTTGAGAGAAAAGCACCGTTCCTGTACTTCTTCGTTGTTTCTCTCTCTTCAAAATCGTTATTTCAAATATGCATGCATTCATTTTCACCTGAAGGTACTGGCGGATGAAAGCAGTAAAGCTCGTGCAGCAACAGCCATACCTAGACCAGAAGGTGATCAAGACCATTTTGGAGCTGGCTGAACATGAAGTTCTCCCAGACAACCTTCTGACAGGCGTCATGAACCCTGCACTCTTTCATGCCATCAAGAGAGAAATGCAAAGACGTCATGAAAGGCAGTATTACTATCTCATTCGTGCTTGGTTGGGGATTGACATGATTCGCCAGGTCCCTTCAGAGCTTGAGGTATTGAATATATTTTGATTGGCATTTTTTAAGCGTGTGTTGAGATTTAGCTTTTAAGCTAAAATTTGTTCGATAAAAAACGCTCGCGCTGGACCCGAGTACTCTTCAGACTGGCTCGCTCCCCCAGTATGAAAGTTTTTGTCTTGTGCACGTTTAAGACCAAGTGATTGCTCTGTGTGAATTACAGGCATTTTCTTTGCTATATAAATACATTGCATGCGAGCCGAGGATGTGCGTGGTGACTGGCCTTTCTCTTTTATTTGATCACAGTGAAAAATATACTGCCGACCCTCTTCATAACTTAACAATATAAATGTTTGGAATGCCTGTGGTGTGAATGTTGGTTTCTGACCAGAAATGCAGATCTATCTCTGGCCGATTTATAGATTCAACCTACAAACTGCGACCTCATCTGTGATCAGATGGCCAAACAATGCGTGAAATCTTTTATTCTAAAGCCTTATGGCTCGTTTCGACAAGCATTAAACGGATGAAATTAACCACATGCAGTTTATTCTTCAGAAAAATGCACACAAAAAATGGGTTGGGTTCGGTGATTTGTACATAAACGTCTTCCTCACGATAGATTCGCTGATTTGTCTTATGAAGCCGTCATCAACACGAACACAATGATTGCAGAAGCAAACTCTGTACCTACACGACCGAGACACAAGACTGATTATTTCACAGCTGCAATGTGAATAGAGAACAAAGACGTTTTGGGTAAGCTTACTCGCGTCAGGTTTTCACTGACAAGCTAGGAACAGACGGAAAATTCCGAACAAAAGTAAATGACGTCAAAGTCTCTTTCGCTTTGCGTGTAACTTTGTCATGACGTCTTTTTGTGACGACAGTATCCGCTGGCTGGCTGTTCTATCAGGCTGCCTGGCTGGCTGTTGCTCCGTGTGAATTCCTCCCACCGCCAAGTCGTTTTTGTGGTTTATTTCGCATTTAGTTCCCAAGTAACATTATGACGTTTTAATACGATCAATCGGGCCTATTATCAAGTTAGTGTATCAACTTTTGAACGAACTGCGCCCAGTAGTTTCCCAGCAATAAGCTGTTAAGTCGAGACAGACACCCACACACACACACACACACACACACACACACACACACACACACACACACACACACACACACACACACACACACACATACACACACACACACACACACACACACACACACACACACACACACACAATTACAGTCTGTTGAGCCCAAGTACTAGCGTACTCGGGGATAAAATGTATAGTTTCGAAGTGCACGTTACTTTCTTAATTGCTATCGAAGACTCACACTTTCTCCTCCAACAGCAGCAGCAGCACAACTAACAAAACGTCTTTTGTTTGTTTGTTTGCTTAACGTCCAGCCGATCACGAAGGGCCATATCAGGGCGGTGCTGCTTTGACATTTAACGTGCGCCACACACAAGACAGAAGTCGCAGCACAGGCTTCATGTCTCACCCAGTCACATTATTCTGACACCGGACCAACCAGTCCTAGCACTAACGCCATAATGCCAGACGCCAGGCGGAGCAGCCACTAGATTGCCAATTTTAAAGTCTTAGGTATGACCCGGCCGGGGTTCGAACCCACGACCTCCCGATCACGGGGCGGACGCCTTACCATTTGGCCAACCGTGCCGGTGACACAACGTCTACGAATATGCAGGTTTATGTGCTGTATGAATTGATACGGTTGCTTGATATTGGTGTTTCTTCTGTGTGGCAACCTCCGCTGGATCTGCTTCATACTGTGGCCTTCTTTTGTCGCATGCCAAACGCCACTGATCTGTTAACAGTATTATTTTATCCTTTAGAAACTACTTGACGGCTTGGACAATGATGAAGATGACATGGCGTCTGGAGAAAAGCAGATGAACGTTCAGGAAGAGGCTGACGTCATGCAACAGGAGCGTCTCCTGGATCTTGACTACGATAACAGTGCCAGCCAAAAGAGATCAAAGTGAGTTGAACGTCATCGGGGCCTACTGTAGGTTAAGGCAGTTTGGGCTCAGTGGGCGAGGGTCCAGGGGTTTTCTGCTCTATTTCGCACAAGAGTTGTAAACTAAGAGGCCAGATGCAAAATGGCCGACGGAGTAAATCGACTGCCTCAAGTCAAACGGTCTAACCGTTTTAGAATGGTACAGAATGACAAGGTAGGGGAAGGTTGCCTATTATGGACCAGAGAGAGAGAGAGAGAGAGAGAGAGAGAGAGAGAGAGAGAGAGAGAGAGAGAGAGAGAGAGAGAGGGAGAGAGAGTAGGAGAAAGTGTGAGAGAAAGGATAGAGAGAGAAGGAGGGACAGAGAGAGAGAAAAAGAGAGAGAGAGAAAGAGAGAGAAAGAGAGAGAGAGAAAGAGAGAGAAAGAGAGGAGAGAGAGAGAGAAAGAGAGATAGAGAGGAGAGAGACTTGGCGTTTTGATGTACGCCAGAGAGCGATTGGCGGACTGAAAGTACCAGATCGGCGTAAATACGAGGGATGATAGAAATATTTTGCTGAGCCTGACCATCACACAGGGAAAGAGAGAGAGAGAGAGAGAGAGAGAGAGAGAGAGAGAGAGAGAGAGAGAGAGAGAGAGAGAGAGAGAGAGAGAGAGAGAGAGAGAAAGAAAGAGAGAGAGAGATTTGTTGAATTTGTTTGACCAAATTAATATTTTTTACTTACCTCTTCTTAGTTTGGAACTGAGACTGGCAATGCGAGAGCTCGCAGAAATACCAATCGCCAGCCATCCCAGCACAGTGGAGGAAGTGGGAAGCCAGAGTGAAGAGAGCTTTTCTGTTCCCATGTACCACAAGAAGAAGCTGAGAAAGAAGCTCATGCACCTTCAGTCCACGAGAAAACCCATGTCACAACAAGAGGCAGTGCAAGTTGTTGATCTGTGGAACCCAGATTTCACCACAGAAAATCGGACCAGTCTGTACTTGTTCTGGCTTCAGGCATATCAGGTGGGTTGAATTTTGAGTGATTTCATTATTCCCAATATCTCTTCAACCAAAGAGTAACATATAACATAATGTCTCTCAAGGAACCAGATCCTTGAATATTTCAATCATTGTCAATGATGCCTTCCAGCTACAACACATAGATTAATCTGAAAGCCTCGTGAGCCTCAGTACATAAGGTAAGTTTAAGCCACAAACTGTTAAGTGCATGTATAAAACACACTGAACTAACAGATACAGGATGATCTGCAACGCCTTAGTTTTATTTATTTTTTCTTCTTCAGAAATCCTTGCAACAATCCATAAAGTCTACAGCCCGGGACTACAACGTGGAATCACAACAGCTGCGCGAGCTGAAACTTCAAGAGGACAAGAACATTCTCTCCAAAGCCAAGGTCATTGGCATGACAACAACCGGAGCTGCCCGCCTTCGCCGAGTGCTTAAAGGCGTTGCATGCCCCATCATTATATTGGAGGAAGCGGCAGAGGTAAGTACCATAGCATACTACCTCTACCTATCCCACGATAGGCCAGTTGGACCTAAGAGGACGTACAAATCGTTTAGTCAGTTAGTCAGTCAGAGGTTAGTAAGCGTTCACATTATCTAGAACAACAGTCATTAGAGCACAGGAAACGTCATGGATATGTGTGTGTGTGAGTGGGGGTAGTATGGAGATGTGGGCGGACATGCCTGTCTGGAGTACCTTGGATGTTCTTTCTTCGTATGTTTTTATTGTTTTTATGTTTAGGGTTGTTGTCATATGTTGTTTGGTTGTTTTAAGAGCAGATGAACCACACTTTTCCATCCATTGTTTAATTGTTTGGACAATAAATTATCTTATGTCTTATGTCTTACATGTGCACAAAATGAACATGAAGGTAGAAGTCAAAAAGGCAAGAAGGCTCAACAATTCAGAAGGAATTTACCTATTGTTTTTCATGATGTTTCTTCTGGTAACGTGTTGGCCAATGCCAATCATGGCTTTAACGACTGAAGTACTGCCTTTTTCTTAGCAATGGATTTGACGGCAGATGTTAGATTGACAACTCCAACAAACACGACTCATCATTATTATTGCTCATCTTAAAACTCCTGCCTTATTCTCTTTCATGCGAGCGGTAGTAACTCTCCCATTTTACTCCGCAGGTACTTGAGTCCCATGTTGTGTCCAGTCTACACGGAAAGTGTCAGCACCTGATCCTGATCGGTGACCACCAACAGCTCAGACCTTCCCCCACCGTGTTCGAGCTGTGTCGTAAATACAAGCTGGACCTCTCGCTCTTTGAACGGCTGGTCAACAACAATTTGCCCCACTCCACTCTGGCTGTGCAGCACCGCATGCGTCCTGAGGTGGCGAGGCTCGTGCGTCACGTCTACCCTGACCTGCAAGATCACGAGACAACGCGCGGCAGACCTCGCATTCGTGGCGTCAAGCATGACGTGTTCCTCTTCCATCATGAGGTGAGTGGAGTCAAGGGAGATAATTTCATTTGTATGAACAAAAAGAGTTGTGAAGAAAAAGTTGTAGAACCTTTGACAAAATGTGAAGAGAAAGAGAGGGCACATTAGAAGAGGCACATTAGAAGAAGAGCCTAACGTGGAAAAAGAAGAAATATATTGAGAGAGAGAGAGAGAGAGAGAGAGAGAGAGAGAGAGAGAGAGAGAGAGAGAGAGAGAGAGAGAGAGAGAGAGAGAGAGAGAGAGAGAGAGACGGTCATCCAGATAGCCAAATAGCCAGCCAGCCAGCCAGCCAAACAGACAGAGAGACAGAAAGGGCAATAACATTCAAAGGCAGGCTCAAAGCAAATGCCGTTCTTTTTTCTTGACGTATTATTTCAGGGAAACTGAATATTCTTTCAAACTAATGCTCATCTGGCTTACTTCCCTTTGAGTACAACAAACTGAAACTCTGTGAATATTCTTTTACGCATATTCAGGTGGAAGAAACCAGCAATTCTGAGACAAGCAGCAAATCCAACCAACACGAGGCGGAGCTGTGTATGAGACTGTGTCGCTACCTGCTGCAACAGGGCTACTCCCCTGACACCATCACCATCCTCGCCGCTTACTCTGGACAGGTCTTCGCCTTCAGAAACCTCATTAAAGACGATCCAGAATTTTTTCAAGGTGCGAGCGTATGTATGGATCAATGCTAACTAGTTTTGTCTTGGTCTTTCCTGATTGAAAAAATTATTTGTTTACTTTTTAAAGGTGCATATCGGTATTATTTAATCTTTGAAGAGCTACACAGGGACTGCAGCCACAAAGAAAACAAAACATAAATAGGTATCACCACTGTTTCTGGCTGCCCTGGTCTGCCTTAAACCCCGAGTTTCCTGCCAGCAATTTTTACAGGGATCAGAAAATGTACCATGCGTGGGACCATGAGAAGGAACTATATCTAGGTCCTTTTTGATAAACATGCACGGACTTTATGCCCAAATACTTGGCATTGTTGTCAAAAGCTTTAGTGATACCGTTTCTACTGACCAGTCTGAGCGTAGTAAGTTTCTTGTTCCCTGAAAATACGACCACAAGAGAGCTCGGACTTCAGAGGGCCGGGGTGGCATAGTGGACAGGGCGCTTGTGGTCGCGGTTCGCACCCCACGCGGGGCGAATGCAAATTCCCGATCTTTCCGAGCGCTCTCCATTCCAACCAGCTGGAAATAGGTTCTTGACTCTATTATTATAGTATTAAGGGCCGAAGAAGGCGAAGGCAGCGAGGGAGAGGAGATGGGCGCCGCTCTCATAAAACTGGTCCTAGAGAAGTTGAGATCTCTAACATCTCGCTCCCCTACGATCAAACATGGGTTATTGGAATATCTTTACCTTATCGCACGCTCATCTCAGAGGAACTTTTACTCAAGGTAAAGATGTTACAGGTGTGCGCGTGACGGCGGTGGACAACTACCAAGGGGAGGAGAACGACATCATCATCCTGTCCTTGGTTCGCAGCAACCAGGAGGGTTCAGTGGGCTTCCTGGGCACAGACAACAGGGTGTGTGTCGCTCTGTCCAGGGCCAGGAACGGATTCTTCGCCTTCGGAAACTTCAGGTAGAGTGAAAAAAAATCTTTTTTTCGCTTTTGCTCACGTGAGCTTTTTTCCGCTCGGAGTTGTGGAAAATGAACCTATGCTCAGCAGTGACTGTGACGAATAATATCCAGGACCCAGTGATAACAGATCCAGAGGGACAGCAAAAGAAGCCAAACGCCAAAAGCCATTAACATGTTAATGGTGGCTGATTGGACACATATTCAATGTATTCGACGCCAACAATGAGCTTCGTCAGAAAAGTTATGTCAACGATGTTTGAAGAGTTTAGAACCTGCTGTCTCTCGCTTCTTTTTAAAATTGTACCGTCCTTGCCACAAAGGCGTATATATTCATGTTCAGCAGGAAAGGCAATTGACAAGAACGCGACTGGTCTGACCACCTTCGTATTCGTATCAACATTTATGACGTGTTTTACAAGCATCACGTTCTGCCGTTACAGATCAAGTGCTTCTTGTATTTTACTCATACCACATATCATTAACACATTTTGACAATGGCCGTGAACTGGTTTCAGTTTTCTTAACAGACAGTCGGTTTAGTTCTCATCTCAGGTAAGTTGTGTTTAAACTACTTCTTATTCCCGAAATATGAGGTTAAAAAAAAATTGGCAGATCAACTCTTTTGATGGATTAACCCCAGTCTCCCCTGTTCAGAACAAACACACACAATGTTTGCTGTTTGGCTGTTATAAGTTTGCTCTGTGTCTTTTAGGATTCTAGCTGATAAGAGCAAACTGTGGAAGAGCATATGCAAGACGGCAGGGGAACATAATCAGCTTGGAGATCAGTTTGTGCTGCGTTGTGAAAATCACCCGGACAAGGAGATCAAGGTCACCAAGGCAAAGGTATGTGTAAAATACAGAGTTGGCGGAAATTAGAAATGTTCTATTACCACGGCCACACAATTAAGCATGGGGAAAATTTATAAACCGAGTACTCTATGCGGTTTTGGCTGTCTTTGGCAGTTTTTGGTGTCAAAGTAAACCTTGCTATCTGCCTGCATCTTAGTTTGACTGCTTGCGGTATCCAAGCGACCCGGTTTTTTTGTGGGATGTATTTTTCATGTCTTTTTTTAGGAAATACCGGCGAATAAAACCGCCTAGGGTTACCGCGATCACTGAAATAAATTAGAACAAATGGTTTGCAATGCAAAGTGAAAGAAAAACTTGACCAGATACAATACAACAATGGTTCAGTTGCCAGAGATGTTTGCTTAAAGCGCATGATATGCAAACGCACACGGCACAATATATGCAAGAAACAAATGCATATTAATTGTATTGTTTGTACAATGCAACTGAATGTGTATGTCTTTTTTCGATACGTGTAGCCATATGTACTTATATTTTTTTTTAGCAAATTTGATCTCGGACAAAAACTTTGCTTCAATTTTCTTTTACCCAACCAAGTACTGTGAATAATTTGTTGTTGTGTAGGGTTTGTTTATTATCGTATGTCAGCAGGCTGTACAAAAGCAAATGATTCTCTTTCATAGCCGATTCATATGATATGATCATCAAGCAAGTTATCAATCTAACCCCATATGTTGTACATGTACACTTCACGACAAAAGAGACAGAAGTCAGACCTTCTTCTGCTTCTTCAGCGTTCCAGAATTCCCCACACTATACTCTGAGAGCATAGTCAGCTTCACTCCGCTTTCGTTGAGTAGGATATTTTCGTGTTTCCATAACCCACCGAACTCCGACATGGATTACAGTATCTTTTCCGGGCGCACCGACTTGGTCTTGTGCTTGCGTGTACACACAAAGGGGATTAAGTCACTAGCAGGTCTGCACATAAGTTGACCTGGGAAATCGGAAAAATCTCCACCCTTAACCCACCAGGCGGCAGCGACCGGGATTCGAACTCACGACCTCCCGATTAGGAGGCCGACGTCTTACCACCACGCCACTGCGCCCGTCAGAAGTCAGACCGTAAACTTATACCGACCGAACAATGTTTTCGCACAGACCCATGAAACATTCAGGTACATTAACTACACACCTATTCAACAAGACTATTTTTAACGTGAATGCGGCGGGCGCAAGCAGAGTAAAACTTAAATCGTACAACAGGGGACACTATCCCGGGTTGTCAATGTTAGAGCCAGGCTGGATGGCGTCCCTTTACGTTTTGAGAGTTGACTCGTGTACTGTACGTAGTTTTAACTAAATTTGTAAACTTCAAGTTGACATAACATAATGCACGCCAAGTAACACTATAGTAACAATGGGTGATTTTTTTTTTAAATGTTAGCTAATCTGACCAAAGACCGGTTTACTAACCAATTCCGGTCAAAGTTAACAGACACTCAAATTGGCCTGTGATACCGTAGCACAGTCAATTTTGCTTCAGTGAAGAATTTTTCTGCTACTGAATTTAGTGTTTCCACTGAAAGAAACTCACCTTCGCGTATTATGTGTTTTAGGATTTTGACGAGGCACCAGAAGGCGGATGTAAACAACCTTGTGCCACCAGACTGTCGTGTGGTCACGCATGTACACTGGTGTGTCATGCTTATGATCGGGAGCACCTGAAATACAAGTAAGAAATGAGTAGTTAGTGTTAATGGGGTACTCCACACACCCCGCTGGTCTTAAATCGCCCCCCGAGATCTACCCAGTTTGGTTTGGGGTTTGGAACGATGTCATTTGGGTTTATTGAATTTGAATTAACCAGAAAACGTCTCAAAAATGGCTTCTTAAATTCTATATTTTGAACTGGGGTAAGCTGTCAAGGGAAGTCGAAGAAGTGGGAAGAAGCTCACAGTGTATGTTACGCTTACGCAGCGCTTTAGACGGATTGACTCAACTATCCAAACACTACGTTTTGCACAGTGAAGATAATCCGATTTCTAGTAACTTTTTGTATGAGCATTAATTCATAAAAACAATTCCAACGTTGCACAAGGACCACCCAGGCTAACCATTTTAGCTATGTTACTATGTGGAAGGATGGTCGTACCCCATGTAAAAACCTACCCAGAACTGAGATGGAGAGTTGAATTGTTTTCACGAGAAAGAATTTTCCTTGTTTTTATAAGGACAGTAAAACATTTGCGTCTAGAGTGTGTCTTTAGTGTGTGTAAAAAGCACCCTGAGATTAATAATGATAACAACAATGACAGATTATATAGCGTAAACCACAGTAATCTATGCTCTCAGCGCTTTAGATTGCTATTGGCGCTGTTTTGCACTAGATATACGATTTTCTTGTACCAATATTCTCTCTTCGTTTGCAGGTGTGGAAAGAAATGCGAGCGGAAGACCTGCAAACAGGGTCATCCATGCGACAAGAAGTGTTACAAAGATTGCGACGATTGCCAGTACCCGGTGGAGAAGACTCTCCCTCTGTGTGGTCACAAGGCAACAATGGAATGCAGTCGAGAACCACTCACCTGGACCTGCAAAGAACCATGCCAAGGAATGTTGTCCTGTGGTCACAAGTGCAGCGGTCAGTGCGGTGTCTGCTTGAAAGAAAAACACCACATCCTCAAATGCTCCGAGGAGGTAATTCTAAGAAAGCTGCCTATTTATTGTAAACATTGACATGATTTCAAATGTTGACGGGAGTGAACCAAACAGGTTAAATCAAAGTTACTCCAAACAGCATTGGCATTGTTTGTATCAAATAATAATTTTTTTAAAGTCCAAGTCTTGGATTTCCGGTAAAGGAAGGCTCCATAACTCTTGGTATAATCTTGAAATATGTTGCACGCTTTTCAGTATTGCAAATGTTGGAGTCTGTTCTTTTACGTTTTAGAATTGAAATGTTTGTGCTGACTACATAATAAACGCTGTTTAGGGACACATAACATTTGCTTTTTAACAAACCACGAAGAATTGTGCTGGTCCGAGATGAGATAATAATTAGAAGTTTGTATGTTTTTGCAGGTCGAGAAAGTCTGGCCATGCGGTCATCTAGTCAAGTCTGCCTGCCACACGCCTCAGGGAGAGCTGCCATGCAAACATCCATGTGACGCAAGTCTGGACTGCGGTCACCAGTGTCCAGGCACGTGCGGTCAGTGCTGGGGAGGGCGCGTGCATGTCACGTGCAAGAAGAAGTGCGGTCGCGTGCTTCCAGGCTGCGGCCACGGATGTCAGCTCCCTTGCGGAACCGTCTGCCTTCCGTGCAAGAGCAAGTGCCAGACGACCTGCCGCCACAGCAGTTGCGACCAATCGTGCGGAATGCCTTGCAAACCTTGCCATGAGCCGTGCCCCTGGAAAACGTGTCCGCATCAGGAATGCCAGTCGCTTTGCCACAAGCCTTGCAAACCCTGCCCAAAACCGTGTGGCAAGAAGCTGAAGTGCGGAGCTGAGGACGCGGAAGAAGGCAACCACGTCTGCTCAAGCTTCTGTGGCGAGAGATGCGTCTGCCGGGTATGCGACCTCAAGAACGTTGTCCCCCTTTCACGGGATGGTTTTGTGCTGCAAGAGGAGAACAAGGTCGTTGATGAACACTCCAAACTCATCAAGCTTGGCTGTGGACACGTCTTCGGAGTTGCTGCTCTTGACTCCTATGCTCTTAAAGCGTGCCAGAGTGTCTCCCCATGCTCCGTTCTTGTCTGCCCGGTTGATTCGTGCAGGCGAAAAGTCGTGGAGTCGGACTGTTGGAGATATGCTGCCTTGCTGAGAGACCGCAATAAAAGGTTATTCTTTACAAGTTTGCATGTTAATACACAGACACAGCACGCCTTTACTTAAAGAGACACGAACTAGAGAGAGATATATATATAGATATTATACATCAATAACAAATAAGCCATGTAATAAAGCACTTGTATCTTCTGCCTACAAATGTAAGCACATCCAGCACCAGTGTTTACTGTCAAACCCAACTTTCCAAAATTACTTGTCTCACCTCATCAAAATGGCTGAAACTAATAGCAGGAGTACTGTTTTCTTATGTTTTCATTTCAGATTGCAGAAGGCACAACGCGAGCTGATAAGGAAATCGTATGTCAGTGACAAACGTCGCCAGAAAGTATGTGACTCCGTGACGATGCTAACTCACAATGCTGAGAAGGAGAAAAGCTTCGCTTCTAAGGCCGTACTTGGCAACATCTTCAAACACAAGACCCTTGATGTCAACTTCGCCTTTGCCTTGACAAACCAGATCAAACTTACCAGGGTTTTTGAACAGCTTTCTACAGTCTTGGAGTCAGATCCAAGGTGACTACTTTAATGTTTTTCTTTAAAAGCACTGAAAACTATGTGTTGTATCGCTGCTATGTTGTTTAAAACAGAGCTAAAGTTTTAGTTGTTGAGGTTCTATTGTTGTGAACTAGTGGGAATTATATAAGAAAAAGACATAATGCTAAAACATTTAGGATGCTTTCCTTCCGTTGTGGATGATCTGGTAAACCACATCCGAACACGCTTTTACAAAGAATTAACGCAACATTTTACTCAGACGATGACCAGACATTTTATAGCTACTTCCTGTTAATAGTAGGACATTTTTGTTTAGTTGATTTTGAAAATTGACACTTGTGATAGTTACAAAGTTAATTCTGCACAAAAAGTCTCACTGTGCACAGTAAGCAGCCAGGCTGTTCAGTTTTGCTATGTGTCTGTTTGTTTGTGTTTGCTTAACGCCCAGCCGACCACGAAGGGCCATAACAGGGCGGTGCTGTTTTGACATATAATGTGCGCCACACACAAGACAGAAGTCGCAGCACAGGCTTCATGTCTCACCCAGTCACATTATTCTGACACCGGACCAACCAGTCCTAGCACTTACCCCATAATGCCAGACGCCAGGCGGAGCAGCCACTAGATTGCCAATTTTAAAGTCTTAAGTATGACCCGGCCGGGGTTCGAACCCACGACCTCCCGATCACGGGGCGGACGCCTTACCACTAGGCCAACCGTGCCGGTCTGCTATGTGTCAAAGTGGACGGTAGCTCTTATGTTGTCTACAACCTTGGACAGATATGTGGTACCAGTGATTTACAAACAGTTTTGCAGGGCAAGGAAGGAAGGTATTATTTACAGTTTTGATTATGCAGTTTAAGTGTTTGTGTGATCATGTGGCTTACCAGTTGCAATGTCCTTGGAAGTAAACCACGCGCAGGTACCCTTTCACACAATAATTATAGTCCACAGCAAAATAATTACGGGTCTTATTTCACAGGGATGCCTTCGACTTGAAATTTCTGCAGAAGCTTCTCTTCAAACCTGTCAGCTTCATGACGAAGCAAAGACTGCGAGAGCTGGCCTTAGCAACCAGACGTTTGGCTTACATCGCAAAGCTCACTCGCTTTGCACCGGTCTCTTCTTTAAGGGAAGAGTTCATGCAGAAAGTAGACTCATGTCTACAGTCTCTGAGGGAAGACGGTACAGTGCAGCCGAATGTTCAGACTGAGGCGGAGAGGATTCTGACAGAAGCTGAGCAGAATAAGTATGGCCGTTTTGGCCATCTCTGTGAAAAAGTCGATTTCTCCATTCTGAATGCGCCTTGCGACCAGGTAAGAAAACACAGACGAGCTAAGTAAAGCTTTTTTTTATTTAAAAAAAATTACTTACTGTCTTTGTTAAAGCGTTGGTATGTATGCGATACTAATGTTGTCAATGTCCTGTGTTTTGCCCCTCGGTGAATTATTTTGATGTAATTTGAGCAGGATGCTTATGTGTCTCCGTGTATTTTTTTGTTTTCCGTCCTCTGGCTGTATGAATTCTTCAAAGACAAAAGCAGCTCGCTTTCTCCGAGGAGAACATTCCTCATTGTGCTATAAAAAGTACCTTACCTTACCTTACCTGACCTTACCGTACTGTTAGTGTACCAAACCTTATCCTACCTTATCTTACCTTACCTAACCTTACGTTGCTTTACCTTACTTTACTTTAACTGACCTTAACTTACCTTACCTTACCTTTCTTTCCTCTTCTTATCCTACGATTCATAGATCTTACTTGTTCTTTGGGGTTGAGCACGTTTGTGGTAACGTTTCATCCAGACGTGTTACTTACTTTCTTTTTTTTCAATCGCAGGATCTGTGCGACGTTGGCAAACCACTAACCCAGTCAGAAGAGGATAGCCCTAAAACAGCTAGCACGCCAGTGATCCTCGCCTTGTCAGCACCAGCTCTTCGTGCTAAAGATGCAACCGCTTCTGGCGAGAAAAAACCACCGAAGGCTTTCATATCGTCGGAAACACTTCAGATTCTTGAGGACAAAAGGAATGAACCGCCAGAGATATCAGCAAAGACAGCCAGGTCACCAAGGCCTGCATTGCGAGATGCTTCTGATGGAAACACGTCTCTGGAAAGCACACTGTCAAGTCCACAGGGAAACGATGACAACTTATCTGAGAATGTGCCAGATGAAGCCGATGTAGTAAAGTCGCCAGAGGCACCTTCGTCCATGATGCAACAGCACGCAAACCCATCTGAAAACGAGAAAGAAAAATCTGCTGAAACCGCACCAGGTACCATCAAAGACCAAATTCCAAAGTCCTCAACGACAACGGAAGACGCAGTTGGTTCTGGCTCAAGTGCACCTGGGTCTGGTAGTACTGGCCGTCTGCAGTACTCCAAGAAAGAACTCTGTGATTTGAACCACACTTCGTTGCCCTCACCGCAGGTCCGCGAACTCATCAATGCGTTTAATATTAGTGTCACACCCGGCCAGCCCGCCGTGTCTTCAAGCAACCAGCAAAAAGCGCGTGTTTCAAGCAACCAGCCGAACACAGGCGCTTCAAGCAACGAACCAAACACAAGTGCTGCAAGCAACACGCAGCAACCAGGGCCCATATCCGGAGATGCTCTATCTAAAGCTAGAGTCCTTGCGAGGAAGATCCTGCTCGTTTCTCAAGATCAGAATAAGCAACCCAAGTCGTCTACTTTTCTCCGGACTTCAAGAACCCCGAAGCACGATTTGCCAAAGCCTTCATTAGCCGAGGCTCCTTCCAGAGGTCGAGAGAAGACTGAGTCGACTGGAGCTGGACTTTCTTCCCAAACACAGTCATCACCGGTCGATCGCGTGGCAACTGAGCTGGAACAACACAAAGAGGATGCAGCTTTCGCGTCTGCCATAACCAGTGCCAGAGCGGTGGCTTCCAGGATGAGCATGCACAATTAGTTCTGCTACTTTCTTGCGGGAACGATACAAAGACTCGGTCAAAGCAAATCTCCAGTGGTGCAAAATCAAACCAAAGGAGTTGGAGGAGTATGCCAAAGATCGATCGCGAGCCCTAGTCCACATAGCCTTTGCTGACTTTGAGGAGGCCCTCTGTCAGAAACGTGTTGCTGCAAAAGAGCAACGCCACAGCGCATCACAGGCAGTGAACACAACAGAATCCCAGTGCCCCAACTGTTCCAGACTATGTCCCTCCAGGCGAGGCTTGCAGAGCCACCTCCGAGTTCACCGATAAGCTGCAGAACGCAAAAAGTCTTCTTCGGACCCGAAGGACAACCACCATGTCTGGAACCGCAAGTG
Organism: Littorina saxatilis; assembly: GCF_037325665.1. Classification (NCBI taxonomy): domain Eukaryota; kingdom Metazoa; phylum Mollusca; class Gastropoda; order Littorinimorpha; family Littorinidae; genus Littorina; species Littorina saxatilis. Next base: position 18,023,649 of record NC_090245.1, read on the forward strand.
CAGCGATAATTATTTTTTATTTTTGCATTGGTTTTGCCTTTTTTCGTGGCAGGCGTTTGATATATATGCTACTGATTCGCGAAAAGACAATGAAGGCAACGGCCTATGGTGTTTGAATTTTACCTGAAAATAATTTTTTTTACTGCCCCCACCCCCCTCCCCCGCCGGTTACGAGGTGTTCGACACGGAAGCACCAAAAGTAAAAACGTAGTATTCATTTCTTGCCTCGAATATCTTTCAGACCAAAAATCCGTTTGACCTTTCTAGTTGTTATTGTTGCATCTGTGAGCATTTTCTTGCAAGATGCCTCCTTACGTTCGAGTACCAATGCTGGTGTTTACGCGTGTTTAACAGCTCCTTGACTTCTGAAATCTATCTTTCTCTATGTTGATGTTCATTTGAAAATTTCTTTCATGGTAGTTTGGCATGTTTCTCCGAAACTATGACCATTTTTCACTATTGCTTCTCTGGATGTTTTCTTACATATGTATTTAATACTTGCTTACAATGTTGTACCAACTTTGGGTTTTATTTCTTTTTCTTTTTCTTTAGCATCTGCTGTTATTTTGTTGCTCATGTAAAGATTTACTTCATATCTGTGTGGCATCGTTTTCCAACACTAGGACGGCACACTTGTACAGTTAGTAAAACATTTGTGTTGTGTTTTTTATTCAGTCGTGTGTGAATACTTGGTCATTTCTATCGGTCGACTGTTATTTATGAGGTTCATATTTGTGTGTGTTGATCGTTATTTGAGATATGCCTGTGTAGGGACTATAAACACAGAATGAAATGTAATAAACATGCAAGACTGGGCTTTTTGTCCATTAAAATAGATATTTGTTTTAAACACAACAACATTGACAGGTGATTGCGGCAGTAAGATGATGGTAGGCTTTTCTCTTCTAAAGCGTCAAATTATTCTTCTTTTTTTTAGAGTTTTGCATACATATAACGCATTGTCAGCGTTGAAGTCTTCCCTTTTTTTCGCATTGATTGTTAGTTATGTTCTTTTTTCTTTGCTTTATGATTGGGCAAAGTACCAAAATGTGTCATCTTCACATATTAGCGCCTAAACAACTGATTATTATTGTTGTTGATATTGTTGTTGTTGTTGTCTTCTGGTTATATTTTTCTTTTGAATTTACTTTTCTTGCTGCAGCCCTGTAGGCCCTATTATGTATTTTATATTTAAACTTTTTTGTTCGTAAAACACGTTCTTGTTACAAGTTTTGTGCTATTTAATGTACAGTTCAAATTTTGCATCAATTAAGTTGGTTTTGTTTTGATTCAATTGTTAAGAATGAATCGTCTTACAACAGCTATGTACCGCTTGAGTGTTATGTTCTAAACAGTAACTGTATCGACAACAATAATGGATGTATCTGAAGATTTATTGGCGTTTCATCATGTTAGTTTTTTTTATTTTAATAAAGTGCTCTTTTGCTTTACACGTAGATTAGCAGAAATATACCATCAAAACAGGATGTCTTCTGATTTAACACTGGGATTTTTCCATGATATGGTGCAATTGATATCGCTTTGAGTAAGGAAAGAAATCCGTGACACTAAGTCGGAAACGCATGATGCAGCTTTCTGTCAAACCTCTTCCTTCTAAATTTCGCAATTCTGACAGAAAATAAGGATGTTAAGCCGTCTAAGGTGTGAAATCCTATGACCCTGGAAAGTGCGGTTGGGGGCGATGTGTCTTAAAACAGACTTTTAAATTACACCATACAGGGATATTTCTTGTGCAAGTTTTCTGCTTAGTTTTTGAAAACAATAGAAGTTTCTCTTTATCATGGTGTGTGTGTATGTGTGTTTGCTTTTGTGTTTGTTTGTATGTCATAATCTTAGTTTGTTTGTTGTTGTGTTTTGTTGTTGGTGTCTTTTTGTTGTTGCTTCTTTTACTTTTACTTTCTGTACGAAAAGCAGTTTTTATAGCACTGCACTAGCATAGTCAAAAGGGAGAACCGCTAACAGGTTTTATAATTATACCACATAGGGGTTTTCCAAGATCTTATACAGTCCCTGATTATCATTTTAAACAGTGAAAAGATCCGTCACACAAAGTCGGAAGCACAGGATTTAACTGTCCGTCAAACCTTTTCCTTTCCCATTTCGCAATTCTAACAGAAATGTATGCTGACAGCCGGCTGAGGTGTTAAGTGCTATGACCGTGGTTAAAGACGTCAATTCCTTTCTGTATGCGGTAAACGCCTTGTGTATCTGTGTCCCTCTGTGTCTTTTTTTTTTTTTTTTTTTTTGACCTCACTTGCATGCAAGCTGCTTCAAACCCTCCTTTAACTGTTTTCTTCTTTTTTTTTTCCTTTTTTTCTCTCTTTTTTTTTTTTTGTAAATAGGCGGTGAGCATCCTTCTTCATTGGTCTTTTTTTCTTTTAACTTTTTTTTTAACTCCAACCAAAGAGGTATAATACACTAACGAAAAATGGAAAATGTTCTATTTACAATGGAAATACATATATTTACAATTCAATTTTTCTACTTAATATTTGAACCTCCAAAATTACGAACACTGATCCACTGCAAGTAGTTTTTTCTAAAAATACTAACACACATTTTCCCAATCAATATTACGTGATTTACAAAATGTCTCATCTTTTTACAACAACTTGTATCTTGATTCCCAAATATTATATCCTGCATTATAAACTTAACCCTCCATCCAATCTTTTCCTCTGTGTCTGTGTCTGTGTCTTTAATCGTTTTGATGTGATCAATTGTAGTTTTGATGTATGCCAGTTGTGATCAATATTTTCAGAAAAAAAGCTAATCCCCTGGTATGTTTTCCTTAAAACCAATATCTATAAAGTTTCAATATAGGTTCAGTTAAAGATATAGAAAAGGTGCTTTATTCTAAGTATTCCAAATCAGTGGAGTCTGTCTGTAACGACCAACCAAGGGACCGACCAAAAACGGTCTTTACAGACAGGTGGCCGTTATGGACAGGTGAAATATAGAGAGAGAAAGGCTATCGGGGATCGTTAGGGGTGGTCGTTTTGGACAGGTGGTAGTTCTCACGAGATGGTCGCTAGGGCAGGTTTGATTGTACAAAAGAAAGGGTATAACATTCACGCAAATTTACATCGCAAATTGTCCGGCACTTTAACGTTATTATGCAACGTTTAAATTGGTTTATGTGGCAAAGTAAATCTTTGTAAAAAATAGAATAAAAAAAGGAGTCAAAAGTAGTTGTCACAATGATATGAGAAAGTAGCAACAAAAAACCCAATATTTTGTACCACACGATTTGTATCGAATGCTGCAGCCTAACAGCGAGCGTTTTACACTAGTAGAAACATCATTATATTAATGTATAATAATCAGCATTCAAGATTACCAATGGCTGTATACACACAAACAGTGTTCCTGGTCAGGTTTCAGTTGTGTTCCTCCAAAAACATTATTTTGTCTTTTGTTTTTCATTAATGAATGTCAAAGGCGAAACGCACTAAAGGGCTAAGACTCCTAAACATGCATTGCCCCTGTCGAAAGAGGGCACTTACACCAAAAAGAAAGAGAGAAAGATAAATGTCCTTCAATTTACTCACGTAAAATTATGTCGGAGCAAAGGGAGTGTCCTTGCCTAGGTCACTACAACACAGTTTGGCGTTGTCACGTCTCGCCAACCATATCCTCATTAATTCATGAGACAAATGATGGATGGACATGTGGTGTTAGCGGAGATGTTTACAATGATGTATACATGTGCCAGTGGAAACCACCAGTCACTATGACTTTTGACCTTTTCTCGTGAATGTGTAATTTGTCTACTTGTTCAAGTGCACGACTTCAGTATTTTTTTATTACATTTAGTCAGTTTTGACTAAATGTTTTAACATAGAGGGGGAATCGAGACGAGGGTCGTGGTGTATGTGTGTGTGTGTGTGCGTGTGTGTGTGTGTGTGTAGAGCGATTCAGACTAAACTACAGGACCGATCTTTATGAAATTTGACATGAGCGTTCCTGTGAATGATATCCCCGGATATATTTTTCATTTTTTCGATAAATGTCTTTGATGACGTCATATCCGGCTTTTTGTAAAAGTTGAGGCGGCACTGTCACACCCTCATTTTTCAATCAAATTGATTGAAATTTTGGCCAAGCAATCTTCGACGAAGGCCGGACTTCGGTATTGCATTTCAGCTTGGTGGTTTAAAAATTAATTAATGACTTTGGTCATTAAAAATCTGAAAATTGTAAAAAAACCATTTTTTAATAAAACGATCCAAATTTACGTTCATTTTATTCTTCGTCATTTTCTGATTCAAAAACATATGCATATGTTATATTTGGATTAAAACCAAGCTCTGAAAATTAAAAATATAAAAATTATGATCAAAATTAAATTTCCGAAATCGTTTCAAAAACTATTTCATCTTATGTCTTGTCGGTTCCTGATTCCAAAAACATATAGATATGATATGTTTCGATTAAAAACACGCTCAGAAAGTTAAAACGAAGAGAGGTAGGCTACAGTAAAGCGTGCTCTGAAGCACAGCGCAGCCGCTGCCGCGCCAAACAGGCTCGTCACTTTCATTGCCTTTTGCACTAGCGGCGGACTACGTTCAGTTTCATTCTGTGAGTTCCACAGCTTGACTAAATGTAGTAATTTCGCCTTACGCGACTTGTTTTATTTATCAACTTACACATTTTTGTATTTTGCTTATTTATTTAAGTCGGTGTCTTGGACAGAAGAGGCTGCTTTACTTGGTGGGCAGATGTCACGTCAAAAGAAGTGTTGTTTGTGTTGTTTTCTCTCTTTTCATTGAATAAACAAACCTTGTATTTACATTGGAGTGCAATTTATATTTGTACGATAAAGATTTACATTATTAACAGACAGACAGACAGACAGACGGACAGACAAACAGACAGACAGACAGACAGACAGACAGACAGACAGACAACCATAGATTGTATTTGTAATGTGTGTCTGGTTTTCCTTGTGTATCGCCAGAAAGTAGCTTATCCTTTTAACAAAAACAAATACAACCATACATAGTAAAACAAAACAAGTCACGTGAAGCGATATAAACACATTTAGTCAATCTGTACGTATCAAACTAAAAGATAAACACCAGTCATCGCCGAGACTACAGTCAGATAGTCTCGGCTAAACTTCCCCGAACACCGAGACGGGTCACGCTCGTCTCCGCGAAGCATGCGAACATTATACTCGACCTATTTTCTGTAATTCGCATTTTTCAAGTAAACATAACATATATAATACTTTTTGAATTCAGGAGAAAACGAGGAATCTAATGCAATCATTTTCAAATCTGTAAGTGAAAAATCGTTTTTCATGACAACTTTAATGAGCAAACTAATTAACTAATTTGTAAGCTTCTAAGCTAAAATGCAATACCAAAGTCCGGACTGAATCAAACATTGCTTGACCAAAATATCAATCAATTTGATTAAAAACATGAGGGCGTGACAGTGCCGCCTCAACAATCACAAAAAACCGGATATGACGTCATCAAAGACATTTATCGAAAAAATGAAAAATACTTGTTGGGATATCATACCCAGGAACTCTCATGTCAAGTTTCATGAAGATCGGACCAGTAGTTTTGTCTGAATCGCTCTACACACACACACACACACACACACACACACACACACACACACACACACTCACACGTACACCACGACCCTCGTCTCGATTCCCCGTCTATGTTAAAACATTAATGTTAGTCAAAACTTGACTAAATGTTGAAGACAACACATCCTTTAGCTAGACTGTGTATAACAGGCATGTAAGATACGAAGATGCTCGTAGACAAAAGTCTGAATATATCACCCACTAATCAGAAGGTAATCCAAGCGGATGACACAGGAAGAACGCAAGCGTACACACACAACGTCGATCCCATAATACTTGTGCGCTTTCCTTTTTTTCATTTTTTGTTTTTCATCATTCACAATCAAGCCACAATCAAATAGAAAACTATCATGGAATGAACAAGAAACAAGACGGAATAAGAGAATAAATAAATAAATAAATAAATACATAAATAAAAGTACAAATAAATACATTAATAGATCAATACAAAAATGAGTAATAAGTTTAATGCATAAAAAGACTTGAAGTACTGCATGAAGGTATCACTCTCTTGTAAAACACAAAACTTTTTTCCATTTTCATTTTTTAAATATTGCAGCAGAAAATAGAAGAAAATAAATAAATGCATTTACATGAGACAACATCACACTAGTTGATCACGAAAATACAATCCACAATGACAGAGAACAACCAAAGAACAGACAAGACACAACGTAGGCATGTACTGTACAGCACCCAATTAAATTCCATGGCAACGAAAACACTGACTACGGTTTTTCGTTTTCGTATCAATGACATGGTCGGATGCTTTCTCCTGAATTTGTGCTAGGTTTTACTATGTATTATAGTTTGTGATAGCAAGAAGGAGTGGATTCCCCCACATATATTTCTTGCAGTAATAAATTGACAGACAACTCAGGACATTCTATGAGTTTCAAACTACGAAAGAACATGAGTTCCAAACTGGTGCCTGGCAAAGGACGCGAAGACTTACTTTGTGTAAAGTGACTGGGCGAAATGTCATGAGCTGATACTGCAATCCTTGGAGCAACAAGAAATTCCTCCGAGGTAGGAAAAACACCCCCGTTGGTCAAAGGGAAATAACCATTCTCACTGCCACCAACTGAGAAGGTTATTTCCCTTTGACCATTAATATGTCACTCTATAAGTCCTTGTAGAATCTTAATCCACCAATAACTCCCTAACCGTGTGTTTGACTGGTCCCAATTTTTGTAAGGACCGTCTCAGGAATGTATAGCACCTGTTCACCAAGTTTGGTGACGATCGGTCCGTTCATTCTTGAGATCTATATGCGAACACAAACACACAAACACACAAACACATCGATCGAATCCTATACACACCCCTATACCGGGGGTGTAAAGAAGACCAGTCTGGTGACATTGCATAGATAAATGACTTTGTAACCTGTCATCTTGTCTGCACCTTGCCGGGCTTACGTAGCCTATGTTCCAAAACTCGCGACCATCCTATACCATTGAAAGTTCTGTTTCCTTCTTGTACGGAAACCATGAAAGATTATATCAGTTCTGGGCAAAACAACAACAACAACAACAACAACTGAATAAAATTGGTGTATTATCATGTGGGTCTTTCAGCCTATCCTCTCCGCCCATCGCAACCCCCACCACCCAACCTCATCCCAACCAACATCTATCTCAACGAAACCCATCCCCATCTCTGTTTTGCAGATTCATTCGGTGCTTCTTACACTACTCCATGTGTACTCATTCTCTTACTTGTTTCCTTATTCGCATACTTGAACATCTATCATATCCACGGCGGACACCTCGCTTACGCGCGTATGACGACATTGTCTCTCCTTCATTGGGTAGCCATTGTGTACAACCAATCCGAGGAGGGGAAATCTATGACGCACAAAAATAGTGAGAGAAAATCAGGAAGATAAATCTTCGGAGGAGCTCTTTAGTTGCGAAGACAATGATCGATCAATCAGTACTGAAAATGGTGTGTCGGTATCGACGAAACAAGTGCACCGGATTTGTCGTTTTGACGTTTGTGAGTTTTCATTTACCCTTTCCCATCCCATCAACCCCCCACCCCTTCTTGCTGGTTATTTGTTTTAACTGTTGTTGATGTTGCTGCTTTTCAGTTCTTGAAAACAACAATTTGTTGTGACCTACCAGTGTGCGTGTGTATGTGTATGTGTGTGTGTGGTGTGTGTGTGTGTGTGGGGGGGTGTTTCTCTCTCTCAAAAAAAATCAAAAACAAACAGGGAAATGCACACACACGCACACACACTCTAAAACACACACACACACACACACACACACGCACACGCGCACACGCACACACACACACACACACGCACACACACACACACACACACACACACAAACACGGACTTACGCACGAAGCACACATACATACATACACACACACACACACACACGCACCCACCCACCCACACACACACACACACACACACACACACACACACACACACACACACCTACTAAACAAAGCGATGGAGATGGCTCGTACGTGAGGTAGGGACGGGGGATGACTGGTGAGACAATACATCATTCGGTATCCCACTTTACTTCCCGGAGCGCCTTAATTTGTGTATGGTTACAACGGAAGGCCTGACCCTTACACTAAGCCAAGGTAAGTCCCCCAATATATAAGAAGAGGTTGGCTTTTGTTCAAGCGGCACGGCTTGTTCTTTCATCGTCATACTAACTACTATTACAACCGAGTGGGATATTCTCATTCTTTCTTTTATGCGTATAAACCAAAGAGCTGAAAGTAGTAATATAAGGTGAGTTGCTTTTTACATTTAGTCAAGTTTTGACTAAATGTTTTAACGTAGAGGGGGGAATCGAGACGAGGGTCGTGGTGTATGTGTGTATATTATGTCTGTGTGTGTGTGTAGTGCGATTCAGAGAAAACTACTGGACCGATCTTCACGAAACTTGACATGAGAGATCCTGAGTATGGTATCTCCAGATGTTTTTTTTCTTCGTGTTTTTGATAAATGTCTTTGATGACGTCATATCCGGCTTTTCGTGAAAGTTGAGGCGGCACTGTCGGAGGCTTAAAATTTAATTTATGAGTTTGCTCATTAAAGTTGTCATTAAAATCGATTTTTCGCAAACAGATTTAAAATTGATTGCATCGTATTCTTCATCACATTCTGAATCTAAAAATATATACATATGTCATGTTTACTCTTAAAATGTGATCACATTTAACGAAAATAGATTAATTAGTCTTACGATTAAAATTTAAGAAATCGATCCAAAAATGATTTCATCTTATTCTTTATCATTTCCTGATTCCAAAAACATATAGATATGATAGCTTGTATTCAAAACAAGCTCAGAAAGTTAACAAGAATACAGAAAAGCGCGCTTTCTTGCTTAGCACAATACGCCACCGCGCTAATCTGGCGTGTCAATATCACTACGTTTTGCACGTGGAAGGTGAGCGATTTCCTTCACGCGGGGATTGACGAAGCTGTACTGTCTTGGTGAAAAAATACAGTGCGTTCAGTTTCATTCCGTGTGTTCGACAGCTTGACTAAATGTAGTAATTTCACCTTACGCGACTTGTTTTTTTCTATTGTTGAATGTCTGTTGGATTTATACCGTGTAAGTGAAAAGACACACACAAAAACGGATTCATATAATTTACATTGTCATGTCTTTAAAAGCTGTTCGTGTTCTTAGTTTATGTTTAAGACTTATTCTTTGTTTGTGCATGGCGTTTGTGTCTAACCCTTACAGTTATTTTCTGTTTTTATTTATGTTCTTACTTCATTATCGATTTGCTCACGGGTAGATATTTATTTATTTATTCGTTAATTTCCTAACATGACGAATTTCGTTTTGAAAATTCAATGTGTACAATTCTGTTTATGATCATTTATTTTTCTCTGAACAGAACAAAAATCAAAATGGATCGACTGGGAATGCTAGTGTTCCTCGTCCTGGGGACTATTTTCACCCTCTATCCGTCCGCCGATGCCAGAATGCGGGCTCTTCCCCTGCCACGCCAACTGAAAGAATGCTACGTCCGCGCTCAGAACTTCACCACCGTGAACTATGTGGGCGGTCTGTACTGCTGGTACTGTGAGACGCCCGTCAGGTCTTTCATCAAGGGGGCACCACAGCCTTTGAAACCCCAGCAATATGCGTAAGTGTTTGTTTATACAGCCTTTGAAACCCCAGCAATATGCGTAAGTGTTTGTTTATACAGCCTTTGAAACCCCAGCAATATGCGTAAGTGTTTGTTTATACAGCCTTTGAAACCCCAGCAATAGGCGTAAGTGTTTGTTTATACAGCCTTTGAAACCCTAGCAATATGCGTAAGTGTTTGTTTATACAGCCTTTGAAACCCCAGCAATATGCGTAAGTGTTTGTTTATACAACCTTTGAAATCCGTGCAAAATGCGGAGGTGTTTTTATTTCCATACAGCATTTGAAATCCCAGCAATATGCGTAAGTGTTTGTTTATACAACCTTTGAAATCCGTGCAAAATGCGGAGGTGTTTTTATTTCCATACAGCATTTGAAATCCCAGCAATATGCGTACGTTTTTTTTTCATACAGCCTTTGAATCCCAGCAATGTGCATACGTTTTTTTTTCATACAGCCTTTGAATCCCAGCAATGTGCGTACGTTTTTTTTCATACAGCCTTTGAAACCCGCGCAATATGCGAACGGTTTTTTTTTCTTTATATTTCAAAGTATTTCAAATTCGCGCATTTTACGTAAGTGTTCTTTTTTCCAAATAGCCTTTGAAAATATGCGAAAGTATTTTTTCATACAGTATTTGAATTCTAAGCGATTTGTGTGAGTTTGTTTTCATTCAATCTTTGGAATTTCAGCATTTTGCGAAATAGTTTTTCTTTGACCCTTTATTAAAACTGCAGCATTATTTGTTGTCATTCAGCCTTTGAATAAAATCCGAGCAATCTGCTGTTAATGTTTTTTTCTTTCAATTCAGCCTTTAAATTCCCAGCAATTTGCACACATTTTAATAAATAGGCAAAAAAACGAATGGGTGAATGAAAAAATAAGTTACTGAGCTCCATCTATTCATCCATTCATCAGTCTTGTATGTTGATGCTCGGAAACATAATCTTTGATCTCTCTGAACGGTCGCCTGAGTGTTAAACATTTAAAGACCGTAAAACGCTGGCACTTCAAATGGTTGTTTCACATCAGTGTATCATGACACACATTTCAAAATAATATTTTGTTTAGCAAGGAGGTAATGAAACAATCAAACTTGTAATTCAGTAATTAGCGTGCGCAGTACCGCCAAGTGTAACGCACCGCAGACACATACTTAAACAAATAGACTTTTTTCAGTGATTATCGTGACCTGTACTGCAAAGTGGTTCCAAAAAAGAAAACTTAATTTAAACAAAAACATTATATAGTTCAGATTATTATATACTGTCAGCCGTATCTCCAAGTGCGACCCAACATGAATATTTGTTTAAAACTATCAGACTTGTTTATCCACTAACTACCGTGAGTGGAACACAACACAGCCAATTTTAAATATTCTGACTCAGGTTTTTTCTTCAGTTATTACAGAACAGCACAGCTGGAACACAGCACAAACGTAATTAAACAAACAAACTTTTTTTTACATTTAGTCAAGTTTTGACTAAATGTTTTAACATAGAGGGGGAATCGAGACGAGGGTCGTGGTGTATGTGTGTGTGTGTGTGTGTGTGTGTGTGTGTGTGTGTGTGTGTGTGTGTGTGTGTGTGTGTGTGTGTGTGTGTGTCTGTCTGTCTGTCTGTGTGTGCGTGTGTGTGTGTAGAGCGATTCAGACTAAACTACTGGACCGATCTTTATGAAATTTGACATGAGAGTTCCTGGGAATAATATCCCCGGACGTTTTTTTCATTTTTTTGATAAATACCTTTGCTGACGTCATATCTGGCTTTTTTGTAAAAGTTGAGGCGGCACAGTCACACCCTCATTTTTTGATTGAAATTTTGGCAAAGCAATCTTCGACGAAGGCCGGACTATGATATTGCATTTCAGCTTAGTGGCTTAAAAACTAATGAATAAGTTTGATCATTAAAAATCGAACACATGTAATTAAAAAAATGTGTATTAAACGATCCAAAAACAATTTCATCTTATTCTTCGTCCTTTTCTGATTCCAAAAACATATACATATGTTATATTTGGATTACAAACAAGCTCTAAAAATTAAAAATATGAAAATTATGATTAAAATTAATTTTCCGAAATCGATTTAAAAACAATTTCATCTTATTCCTTGTCGGTCCCTGATTCCAAAAACATATAGATATGATATTTTTGAATTAAAAACAAACTCAGTAAGCTAAAAAGAATAGACATACAGAAAAGCGTGTTATCCTGCTCAGCGCGACCACTACCGCACTATTCTGCATGGCTTGTCGATTTCACTGCCTTTGCCACGAGCGGTGGACTGACGAAACTACGAGTATGTGGTCTTGGTGAAAAAAGCAGTGCGTTCAGTTTCATTCTGTGAGTTCGATAGCTTGACTAAATGTTGTTATTTCGCCTTACGCGACTTGTTAGTTATTACCGTGGGCTGTACAGCAAAGGCCAAAGTGAAACACACCACAGAAATACTGAAACAAGCAGATTTATTTTTAATTGATTACGTGTACCGTGAGCTGTACAGCAAAGTGGAACACAACACAGACAGAATTAAACAAGCCGACTCCTTGTTCAGTTATTACCGCGACATTTACAGCAAAGTGGAACACAACAAAGAAATACTTAAACAAGAAGACTTCTTTTACAGTTATTACCGCGCGCTGTACAAGAAAGTGGGAAAAAACCACAAAAATAATTAAACAAGCACATATTTTTTATGCCAGTTATTACCGTGAGCTGTACAGTACACAGAAATATTTAAACACACAGACTTCTTTTTCAGTTATTACCGCGACATTTACAGCAAAGTGGAATACAACACATACATAATTACACAAGCAGACTTCTTTTTCAGTTATTACCGTGAGCTGTACAGTACACAGAAATATTTAAACACACAGTCTCTCCTTTTTTCAGTTATTACCGCGACATTAACAGCAAAGTGAAACACAACACATACATAATTACACAAGCAGACTTCTTTTCCAGTTATTACCGCGACATTAACAGCAAAGTGAAACACAGCACAAATATAATTACACAAGCAGATTTCCTTTTCAGTTATTACCGCGAGCTGTAAAGCAAAGTGGAACACGACACATGGATACTAAAACTAGCAGACTTCTTTTTCAGTTATTACCGCGACCTGTACAGCAAGGTCGATCCCGCCACGAGGTCAGGTTTCCGCGGTAAACGCCAGGCCTCGCGGTGCCTGAGAAAAGAGTACCGTATGCTGACTGATGAGGAGAGATTTCGCTTCCACGGCGCTGTCAACGCTCTCAAGGCAGACACGGTAAGACCAAGGTTTAAAAAAGCAAAACTTTCCTTCCCTTTGCCAGCGATTGTGTACCTTGCTACATATTTGCCTTGGGGTTTGAATGGATACAAACATTATTTCCAGTACTAAAACTCAACGACCTTGCGTAGTCTTGTGCACAGTGAGAATTTTTAGCTGATTATGAAACGTTCGCTTTCGATCTGTTTCTGATTATTGAGTATGGCTTTGAGAAAAAGGGGCACGACACTGATAACAAGATAAAACACAGAGGCACGCACACACGCCCACACACACGTACGCACGCGGAACGCACACACGCACTCACGCACGCACGCACGCACGCACGCACACACTCACAAACACACACACACACACACACATGCACGCACACACACACAAACACACACACGCACGCACGCACGCACCCACGCACGCACACAAGCACGTACGCACGAACGCACTCACACTATCAAACTCACACACACACACACACACACACACACACACACACACGGCACACAGACTCGGCGAGTTTGATTTTGGGGTTGTGGTCACGTCATCACACACCAGGAATACTTCATAATCAGTGTATAGGCGTTCGATTGTTAAATTTCTAAATATTTGAGATATTTTTCCCTTTTTTCCCTATACTTTTAACCTGGCTATGAGTAATCAGTGATAATGGTTTTTTTTCTGCAGACTGTTGAGCCCAACAAGTACGACGCCCTGGCTCTGTTCCACACGGGTGTGGCAACCTTCGTAGCCCACGGTGGTCCTGGTTTCCCTGGCTGGCACAGAATTTACCTTTTGTTGTAAGTATGCCGTTAACAACAATCACAAACAAGTTAGGCAGTGTGCTGTTGACAAGGTCTTGTTTTCAGGTTGTAGCAATACTGCACTCGTGTACACTATGAGCAGGATCATGGCTGGCACAGACTTGACCTTATACTTTACTCTCTGCCTGTCCGTCCTTCCGTCTGTCTCTCTGTCTGTCTGTCTGTCTGTCTGTCTGTCCCTGTCTTCATTGCCCTCTCTCTGTTTCTTGCTCAACATTAATCCACACACTTTTTTCACATCGATTTACTTTCATGAAACCGGGCGCAGGGGCGTGGTGGAAAGACGTCGGCCTCCTAATTGGGAGGTCGTGAGTTCGAATCCCGGTCGCTGCCGCCTGGTGGGTTAAGAGTGGAGATTTTTCCGATCCCCCAGGTCAACTTATGTGCAGACCTGCTAGTGACTTAACCCCCTTCGTGTGTACACGCAAGCACAAGACCAAGTGCGCACGGAAAAGATCATGTAATCCATGTCGGAGTTTGGTGGGTTATGGAAACACGAAAATATCCAGCATACCTACTGAACGAAAGCGGAGTGAAGCTGACTATGCTCTCAGAGTATAGTTTGGGGAACCCAAATGAGCAAACGAGCTCACACGTAACCAGACAAATTCTGGAACGCTGAAGAAGAAGACTTTCATGAAGAAACTCCATTCAAGCAGCACTGTTCATCTCCACCTTTCATCCCCACTAACCACAGTCCTTTTCTCGATCCAGGTTTGAAGCCGCCCTGCAAGAGATGGATCCTACAGTATGTGTGCCTTACTGGGACTCGTCTATGGACACCGCTCTGGAGCATCCCGATCAGTCCTACATCTGGTCCAACGATTTCTTCGGCTCCTGGGAGGGAGAGGTAGTCGCGGGACCTTTCGCCAACTGGCAGACCCCAGAAGGCATGGGGCTTAGGTAAAGATCATTAGATGTGACATGATTGTGTGTGTGTTGTGTGGTGGTGGTGGTGGTGTGTGTGTGTGTGTGTGTGTGTGTGTGTGTGTGTGTGTGTGAGTGGGTGTATGTGTGAGTGTGTATGTGTGTGTGTGTGTGTGTGTGTGTGTGTGGGTGGGTGGGTGTATGTGTGTGTGTGTATGTGTGCTTGAGTGTGTGTGTGTGTGTGTGTGTGTGTGTGTGTGTGTGTGTGTGTGTGTGTGTGTGTGAGCAGCGGGATGTCTATAATGCTGATCGATGCCACTATAAGCCTGTACCTTGTTTTGGGTTCTTTTTGTTAATTGTGCGTTGTAACATTCGATGCTTGAATAAAAGAACGTTGGAATTAGACTGTATTGCCCTCCTGCCTTTCACGTCGAAACAGCAAGGATGACTAATTTGACAATGCAGAAAAAGAAGGAACAAAGGTCTCACCATACGTCAAAACACAAACGGCAGTGTTGTTCTCAGTCCTCTGTTTTTGGATGATGACGCATACCTTTTGGATGATGACGCATACCTTTTGGATGATGACGCATACCTTTTGGATGATGACGCATACCTGTTGGTCACTGACGCATACCTTTTGGATGATGACGCATACCTTTTGGATGATGACGCATACCTTTTGGATGATGACGCATACCTTTTAGTCACTGACGCATACCTTTTGGATGATGACGCCTTGTTCTGACTCCTGGTCGGTCGACCGTCTGATAGTTTTGACATGACTGTGGTAGTTCTGATAACTAAAAAAAATTTCGAAGCGAAGGCATGTGGACCTATACATTTGTTAGATCATTTTCATCTGACATATTGTTCTCTTAGTCTTGGGAAAACACTTAACCAGTCCTATATTTGGCATCAGAGAAAGTGATAATCATAAGAAAGATTCGAGCCGTTTTGCTCACTCCCTTTTCAACAGAACAAAACTACACAAAGAACCGAAGCAAACTAGGCACACTTCCCACATTTTTGTTTCCACAGGCGTTCAGTGGGCCGTGACGGCCAGCTGTTCACGCGTGAGTCCATCGAGGCCATCATGTCACGCAACACTTACGAGGAGATCCTCATGCCTGACCAGGACCCCCAGTACAGCTTGGAGTTCCACCACGGCGGTACCCACGTCTTCGTGGGAGGTGACATGGAGAGGCTGGACACTGCTGCCTTCGACGTCATCTTCTTCCTCCACCACGCCTTCGTGGACTACATCTGGGAGATGTTCCGTGACAAGGTGAGCAGCTATAGGTTGATGTATGTTTGTGTTAAGCCTCATATTGATTGTGCCCAAAGTTGACTTCGCGAAGTTTTTTACCGAAGATTTAGGGCCAAAGCTCTAGGCACCGAGCTTCTTTGAGTAATTTTCGGGATGGCAACATCACCCAATTAACGTTTGGCTTAAGGAATAGAACAAAGAGGCCACCGGGGAAAGGGGAAGGGGTGGGTGTTCTTATAAGCCAATGCTCTCAACAACAACGAAGCATTCTTCATATTCCAACACGCACAATGGTTTTCTTATTTTATCTTCAGATGAGGAACAACGACCTGAACCCCGAGCAGTACCCGACAGTCGGCGAGGTCAGCGACTACCACCTTGCCAGCGCCCCCATGGGTTTCGGCAACATCACGCACGCCGAGGGTTACCTCAACGCGCTCAAGGACAGCTACGAGTACCAGCCGGCTCCCGAGTGTTCCCAGCTCAACCCTGACTGTGGATCCAAGTACCTGTGGTGCAACGTCACCCTGGCTCGCTGCATCCCCATCGACCCCCTGGACCCCCCGATCGTTGAGGTCGGCCCTGACCCCCACCCCGCCCACTGCCCTTTCACCAAGCCCCAGTCATACCAGAACAGCTTCTGCTTGAACGGCGTTTGTGACGTCAGCCAGTGGGTGTGGGTCCCTGTCAAGATTGTGGCTCAGCGTCCTCCCGAGTTCAACGACTATCACTCCTATCCTGTGACGAACGGAAAGGTGTCCACCACCGACATCTACGAGCCTTCCAGCTACATTGATACGCGGAGGTAGGTTCTGTACGGTGGAATTTGTTTGTCGTCAAGTCTGTTAGTGCAACGCTTTGGTAATGGCGAGTCTGTAATTATTTATGTGTTGTCGTTGTTGTTATTGTTGTTTTTGTTGTTGTTGTTGTTGTTGTTGTTGTTTTGTTTTTGTTTTTGTTGTTTTTGTTATTGTTGTTTTCTTTCTTTTTCTTTCTTTCTTTCTTTCTTTCTTTCTTTCTTTCTTTCATATCGAACATTCAAGGTTCTGCCGTTTAAACACTGTTACAAATGTTTAACTCGCGAAAATTACTGTTTGTGATTCCTACACATTCACAGCATTGTAATTCCAAAACTGTCAGATGCAGGATATGAAACACGATCACTGTGACGGTCCGCTAATCGTAAACTATGTTTTTTTTTGCGGACGATCATAGTAAGCGAACGTATATGTAAATGTCTCGAGCACATGTTTCTCGACCTTAAAATACCCATCCAACACGACACATACCTAAGCTATTGTTAATTGAACGGCACCTATGTGGACAGATCCATGTCCCAAGGCATAGCAGGGGCGGATCCAGGGAAACCCCGGAAATCCCCCCAGCCTAAAAAAAAAGTTTTTGTTTTTTTAATAAAGAGATAAAATTGAAAATTAAGAAAAAATGATGGCTCTGATTGCTCCCTTTGCCTTGTTTTTATCCAAATTTCCCGTAGGGGGCATGCCCCCGGACACCCCTAGGAGCCGGCCTTTGTCTTCTAAATGACAGTTTCGGAAGGTAGTTGGGTAATTTGTTGGCTCAGGTTGCACCAGATCGGTCGATTTTCTTTGTTTTGATCCAAATTTGTCTTCTTTAATTAACTGTTTTGAAGGTGTATTAGGGGTCGTTTCTTTGCTAAGATTGCACCAGATTGCTCCGGACCCTCCCCCCCCCCCCCCCCCCCCCCCCTAGGAGGTTTGGGGGCTTCGCGCTATCTTCTTAACGCTTCGCGTCGTCGATCTGTTCCTAAAAGAAATTTGGAAACCCCCTCTTAAAAATGATGTGATCCGCCCCTGCATAGGTTAAAGGCTCTCACCTACCTAACGTCACTCAAGTTGTAATGGCTTAATTTAGTCCTCTGTCTCAACAGTTATCGCCCCTAACACATACTTAAACTCGTTCCTCATTTTCTATTTCCCGTAAGTGCCTGTGGGATCATCTCTGGCACCGGCAGTTGGTAAAACGCATTAGCTTCTAAATAGCCAAACGTTGTCGTCATAGCGACAGGATTGCTGAACTCACGGTGGGAGACTGTCTTAAACTTCCGAACATTGCTAAAATATTCCTTTGAACCCTATGCATGTTACCGTGTGTGTTTATTCCCTTTAAAACACAAGCAGGTTATATGGGCGCGAACTAATCCATATATAGGTTGTCCTTCATTGACCCCAATGTCGACCGACTTCGCGAAGATTTCGCCGGAAATCCAGTGCGAAAGCTTTGTGTAACCAGCTTCGGGAAATGGACTTCGCGAAGTCGACTTCGGCCACTTATTTACAGGCTTAGACAATCTACGACACAATTATACAAATGAACGCACTCGTCACCGTTTCACTCCCCTCTTCACAACAGATACATCAAAACAGACAAGCCCAAGCCCAGGGCCTACGAGCACTGCGAGAACAAGGATGGTGTGGGCAAGATCTTCGTCAGCTCAAATGGCGTCAACTACGACGGCTCCTACAAGGAGTCGGCCATCATCGACCAGCGTCTGGCCACCTCCATCGGCGTCACCTACATCGCCGTCAAGGACCCGGGCGTCAAGGGAGTTACTGAGGTGAGCATGTGTGGGGACAAACATGGGATTTCGAGAGTTCCCTAAAAGTTGAGTATGGGTACTAAAATGGCGGGGCAAAAATGGGTATACACGTAAAACCCCACGCGTGCAAAAAACAACCACCGGTGTACGTTAGGAGTGTCAACCCATGAACGCAGAAGCGAAGAAACAGAAGTAGAAGAAGAAGTTTTTCCATAAGATGAGAGCCTCTTTCAAAATGAAATCGCATGCCAACAGTCAACAGCTTGGCTGTTGCTCCTCCTCTACACGGTTGGTGACGTAGGCTTGGTAATTGAGCCTTCTCATTGGTTTAGGTTAGACAGGACGTGAATGAATAATCGCTGACTACTTTCGAAAACAATCATCACTCAAGCATTTGTCAATGATGTCCATTCGGAAAGGACGGCATCTTTAAAGAGTGTTTTAAGCTACTATTGTAAACGATGATCACTTTAACCTTTCTCAATGCTGTCTATCCGGAAAGTGTTGTAAGCTACTTTTGTAAACCTCATCACTCCAACCTTTCTCAATGTTGTCCATCCCTTCCAGAGTGTTTAAGCTACTCTTGTTAACCCCATCACTCCATCCTTTCTCAATGTTGTCCATTCCTTCCACAGAGTGTTTAAGTTACTCTTGTTAACCTCATCACTCCAACCTTTCTCAATGTTGTCCATCCCTTCCACAGAGTGTTTAAGCTACTCTTGTTAACCTCATCACTCCAACCTTTCTCAATGTTGTCCATCCCTTCCACAGAGTGTTTAAGCTACTCTTGATAACCCCATCACTCCATCCTTTCTCAATGTTGTCCATCCCTTCCACAGAGTGTTTAAGCTACTCTTGTTAACCCCATCACTCCATCCTTTCTCAATGTTGTCCATCCCTTCCACAGATTGTTTAAGCTACTCTTGTTAACCTCATCACTCCAACCTTTCTCAATGTTGTCCATCCCTTCCACAGAGTGTTTAAGCTACTCTTGTTAACCCCATCACTCCAACCTTTCTCAATGTTGGTAATCCTTTCCACAGAGTGCTTTGAGCTACTCTTGTAACACCTCATCCCTCCAACACTTCTTTATGTTGGCAATCCAGAAAGGACGGTACCTTTAAAGGTTGTTTAAGCTACTCTTGTTAATCCGATCACTTCAACCTTTCTCAATGTTGGCAAACCCTTCCACCAGGTGATCCTTCGTGCCCACGACCAGTGCGGACGTATCTGTCACACCGCTTGCAAGATCCCTGGATCCAACCCATCAAGGTTTGAAGCCTGCTCGGGTGTCGTAGAAATTACGCCAGACTACCCGCGTCAGTACGGCCAGACCTACGCCAGTGCTACGCTGGACGTATACGACTACGCGTCCAACTCCGACTGTCCTTCGTTCAAGACTGATGAATTCTTCGTCACGTTTTACTGTGACTACCGTGACCATCTTCCGTGGGTGGAGAAGCCTGTGAACACTTTCCCTGGTGCTCCTCCTATCGTCGTCCGCCCTACCCCTATTGTTCGCCCTGCCTCCAACGCTGGACGTGAGTATAGTGCGGCTTTTGGTTTGTTTGTTTGTTTGTTTGTTTGCTTGTTTGTTTGCTTGTTTGTGTGTTATCTATTTGTTTAAAAATCAAAACAAAAAATATACAAAGAAATATGTTTTGCAAATCCAACATTTTTTTGTTTCTTTCTTTCTTTCTTTGTCTCTGTGTGTGTGAGTGGGAGGGGGGGAGGGGGTAGAAATAGATCCAGAAATAACTCTTCACAGACAACCTAATGGGAACATATATCTGTCGTGCCGAATTCACGGAATTGCCGAATTCGCAGAATCGACAACATTTTTGCCCATTTCGCGTAATCGGCAAAACACTGCCCATTACGCGAAATTGGCAGCGTTTTGCCGAAAATGCGTAAAGGTTTCTAAAATTTACCTATTTTGCAAAAGCGGCAGCCAGTCTACTACTTTGTGTGTCGCCAGAACATTGCATTGGCATTGCTTTATCTCCATATTATGGTCTGTATGGTTTGTGTTGGTCTGTGTCGTGCAAAACTCCGCAAATGCACGAAAACTAAATTTTTTGACATAACTTGCCACAACTTATCGATTATTGCGATATCTATCCATTCGAGTATCTTGCTATCTTAGTGTGATAATATCCCAGGCATTTGAGAACTTTAAAACCAAAAAGTGGCTGCCGAATTCGCAATATGGGCAAATTTTAGAAGTCTGTGCGCGTTTTCGGCAAAACGCTGCCGATTTTGCGTAATGGGCAGTGTTTTGCCGATTACGCGAAATGGGCAAAAATGTTGTCGATTACGCGAATTCAGCAATTCCGTAAATTCGGCACGACATATATATATTTTTTTTAACTTTCATTTGTTTGATTGATTGATTTGTCATATGTATATATATACATGACAAATCAATCAATCAAACAAATGAAATAAAATAAAAAACACACGTAACAATTATGACACAGAAAGAAAATGTAATCAACCGACGACTAACTGATCTCGATCATTGTGTTTCACCCAGAATGCCGCCTGTCCTCTGAATGTACCATCAACTACCCATGCATGAAGGCCGCGCCCACCAGCTCTCCCCGTCAGTGCAGCAAGGAAATGGACATGAAAGCCTGCATGGGCAACTGCCAGCGCTACGCAGTCTGCATCTACGGCGTCTACTGGCCCAGAAAGTGCCAGTCGGGCATGTCCTTTGACGAGCTGAAGGGCCGCTGTGTGAGAGGTCTGTGCCCGGCGCAAGCGGTAACACGTCCTTCGGGACCTTTCCGACCCCGTCCTGGGACATCGTGGGCTCAAACACACCGTCCGTCCGCGTTCGGAACTGGCAGTTACTACGGGGGTCTCATCAACAGATTTGGTCTGGGAAAACGGTGAAGGGACTACCAAAGGGTAGGAACGATGAGGGATATGACAGGGTAAAACTAGTTTTACTAGTTTAAATCTATCTTTCTGACGTGAAAGAATATGGCAATGGTGGGAATTTTTCTAAATAAATAAATGTGGTTTTCGTTTAGAAAAAAAACACACGCAAGCCAGATGACATTGACCTTCGAAAAAATCTCTTTGAGCTGAGAATCTGATGTTATTTTAATTTCTTAGAAATGTTTGTTTGAACTATTCATTTGAATCAGATTCACTTTCTTGTGTAAGCGGAACCTCTCGCACGATTTTTCCAACAAAGGTTATTTTAAAATTTGCCATTTTTATATCTCTTATAGAACGAAGTGCCAACATTTTATACACAAATTCACTCGGATGTATGTTTATATGAATGAAAGACAAGCCCCTCCATGTTTAACCCCAGTTTTCTGTCAAATCTTCAGTGCGAAGAAACGTAGACAAAACACGCGAGTCAGTGATGTATGCCGACATCTTGTGCTTTTTCGAGGCGTATTCTAGATACGCTAAGGTTTGTGGGTTTTGTAATGCAAACATTGATTGACAGTGTTGTTGCTGACAAGATTTGATACAATCGGTTTTTTCTGTCATCGCCGATGAAAATAACACGATATTACCCCAAGGGCAACACACCTGGTAATACAAATGTTGTTGTGTTCATGCACTCTGAACTGAAGTGTTCCAAATTTGAATACACTTTTTGTAACCAGTTATGAACACTGTGTGAAATACTATATAATTCTTCACACAAAAGTAGCACACATTGTAAATACTATTTCGTGTTCACTATGCGTGCTACATTTGCTAGTAGAGTTATAAAGTATGTCGCACAGTGTTCACAACTGGTTACAAGAAGTGTGTTCAAAAGTGGAACACTTCAATTTACAGCGTGGGAGATACTACGTATGCAAAGAATTACATTGTTTTGCACTACTATGATTTTTTTGCGTACGTGTTCGATTGCCGGACAAACGCATTTTATGTTGTGCGCATACAGATTTTATGACGAAAGAACCATTGTATGTATCCTTGTCGGTTGATGTATTAGGAAAATGATGTCAACATAAGTAACTAACAATTAAGACGAAATAACGAAACTAAGAGCTTTTACGTGCACATAAAAACATGCCGTGCCTCAATTGTGTGTTGTTTGTTGTTTACTGAGTATGGATATTGTAGAATGAAAGAACGTTTAAATGTGCAGTTAAAGAACTACAGATAGTTTTCTATCATACTTTCTATATGACAGACAAAACAAAGTCTCGTTTTCTTTTTCTCTGTGTCCGCCTATCTGTTCGTCTGCCTGTCTGTTTGTCTGTCTCTGTCTCTGTCTCTCTCTTTGTCTCTGTCTTTCTCCTTTCTCTCACTCTCTCTCTGACCGTAACATACATAGTGTACGTCTCATAACAATGTTCAGGCTCACTGACACAAACTTCTGAGTTACATTTAACGTGATTGCTTTGTTTTAACGTCTCTTCAAGCGCTCTGAAGGGCCGTACACTTAACGTGATTGCTGTATTTTAACGTCTCTTCAAGCGCTCTGCAGGGCCGTACACTTAACGTGGTTGCTGTATTTTAACGTCTCTTCAAGCACTCTGCAGGGTCGTAAATTTAACGTGGTTGCTGTATTTTAACGTCTCTTCAAGCGCTCTGCAGGGCCGTACACTTAACGTGGTTGTTGTATTTTAACGTCTCTTCAAGCGCTCTGTAGGGTCGTACATTTAACGTGGTTGCTGTATTTTAACGTCTCTTCAAGCACTCTGCAGGGCCGTACATTTAACGTGGTTGCTGTATTTTAACGTCTCTTCAAGCACTCTTAAGGGTCGACTGTATTTTAACGTCTCTTCAAGCACTCTTAAGGGCCGTACATTTAACGTGATTGCTGTATTTAACGTCTCTTCAAGCACTCTGTAGGGTCGTACACCTACCGTGATTGCTGTATTTTAACGTCTCTTCAAGCGCTCTTGAGGGTCGTACATTTAACGTGATTGCTGTATTTTAACGTCTCTTCAAGCGCTCTTGAGGGTCATACATTTAACGTGGTTGCTGTATTTTAACGTCTCTTCAAGCGCTCTTGAGGGTCGTACATTTAACGTGGTTGCTGTATTTTAACGTCTCTTCAAGCGCTCTTGAGGGTCGTACATTTAACGTGGTTGCTGTATTTTAACGTCTCTTCAAGCACTCTTAAGGGCCGTACATTTAACGTGATTGCTGTATTTAACGTCTCTTCAAGCGCTCTTGAGGGTCGTACATTTAACGTGGTTGCTGTATTTTAACGTCTCTTCAAGCGCTCTGTAGGGTCGTACATTTAACGTGGTTGCTGTATTTTAACGTCTCTTCAAGCACTCTTAAGGGCCGTACATTTAACGTGATTGCTGTATTTAACGTCTCTTCAAGCACTCTGCATGGTTGTACATTTAACGTGGTTGCTGTATTTTAACGTCTCTTCAAGCACTCTGCAGGGTCGTACATTTAACGTGGTTGCTGTATTTTAACGTCTCTTCAAGCACTCTGCAGGGCCGTACATTTAACGTGGTTGCTGTATTTTAACGTCTCTTCAAGCACTCTTAAGGGCCGTACATTTAACGTGATTGCTGTATTTAACGTCTCTTCAAGCACTCTGCATGGTTGTACATTTAACGTGGTTGCTGTATCAGTTTTAACGTCTCTTCAAGCACTCTGCAGGGTCGTAAATTTAACGTGGTTGCTGTATTTTAACGTCTCTTCAAGCGCTCTGTAGGGTCGTACATTTAACGTGGTTGCTGTATTTTAACGTCTCTTCAAGCACTCTGCATGGTTGTACATTTAACGTGGTTGCTGTATTTAACGTCTCTTCAAGCACTCTGCATGGTTGTACATTTAACGTGGTTGCTGTATTTTAACGTCTCTTCAAGCACTCTGCAGGGTCGTAAATTTAACGTGGTTGCTGTATTTTAACGTCTCCTCAAGCGCTCTGTAGGGTCGTACATTTAACGTGGTTGCTGTATTTTAACGTCTCTTCAAGCGCTCTGCAGGGCCGTACATTTAACCTCTTGACAGCCACAATATGAGGTATGTTTTAATTGCGATGCTGAACATGTAAATAGGAGGTAGAGTATAGGGAACGCTTGTTCTGTCGTTTATCCCAATCTATGTGCGTTTAATGCCTAGCCAAGCACAAATGATGCTGACAATGTAAATACGTGCGTAGGAGGTAGAGTAGAGGGAACGCTTGTTCTGTCGTTTATCCCAATCTATGTGCGTTTAATGCCTAGCCAAGCACAAATGATGCTGACAATGTAAATACGTGCGTAGGAGGTAGAGTATAGATAGGGAACGCTGGTTCTGTCGTTTATCCCAATCTCTGTGCGTTTGATGCCTAGCCAAGCACAAATGATGCTGACAATGTAAATACAAACGTAGGAGGTAGAGTATAGGGAACGCTTGTTCTGTCGTTTATCACAATCACTGTGCGTTTAATGCCTAGCCAAGCACAAATGATGCTGACAATGTAAATACGAACGTAGGAGGTTGAGTATAGGGAACGCTTGTTCTGTCGTTTATCACAATCACTGTGCGTTTAATGCCTAGCCAAGCACATACAGTGGAACCCCCCCTTTTAAGACCTCCACAAATCTGACAAAATCAGGTATTAAAACGGAGGGAATCTTAAAATAGGGGTCAATTTACAGACGTTATGAACAGAAAGTCTAAGAAAACAGGGTCTTAAAAAGGGAAGAAGTCTTAAATTGGGGGGTCTTAAAAGGGGGGTTCCACTGTATGACTGTCTTTGGCCTCGGACCATCCTCTATTGCCCGAAAGCGTACATAATCCAGCTTACTCTGTGTCTGAGGAAGATTCATCCGACAAGTGAGCGACAAACTGACGTATCACTTTCGTGTGAACGTACGCCCCTTGATCAATCGTTTCAAATATACATTTTCTGGACATGTTGTGACGTGCGATCGCTCACAGGGTCGTAGAATACTGTCTCCATCAAAGACAGATATCTGTCAAGTAATGAACACTTTGACAACGTACTGTTCCATGGCGGAAAGGGAGTGAGAGTGATTGACTACTAAGCGAAAGACCTTTGCGTACATGGCAGTCTATGAATTGTATAATGATTATAATATCTAAAAGGGGAAACCGCCCAATCATAAAAATACCGTGTTTGTTTGCGAACTGCTGATCGCAGCTCTATGAAGCTGTATAAATTTACGACGAGTAAAGCGAAATTATTTGCAAGCCGCATGTCTTCTCCCAGAGACAACTTATTTACAATTGAACGTCGATTCGCGAATGATTTCTGTCAGAAACCATATTGGTCTATTCGATTCAATTATGTTGTTAATTGCACAGTTAAAGCAGCTTCCATGCAAAACAGAAATCACACACCAACGCCCACACCCGCGCACACACAACACACACACACTATAGAGTGACTTGTGCATGATTGTCAGTGTGTGTGTGTGTGTGTGTGTGTGTGAGTGTGTGTGTGTGTGAGTGTGTGCAGGTGTTTGAGTGTTTGTGTGTGTGTGTGTGCGTGAGTGTGCAGTGCGTGTTCATGTTTGTGTGTGTGTGTGTGTGTGTGTGTGAGTGTGTGTGTGAGTGCAGTGCAGTGCGTGTTCATGTTTGTGTGTGAGTGTGTGTGTGTGCGTGTGTGTGTGTGTGTGTGTGTGAGTGTGTGTGTGTGTGTGTGTGTGTGTGAGTGCAGTGCGTGTTCATGTTTGTGTGTGAGTGTGTGTGTGCGTGCGTGTGTGTGTGCGCGCGCGTGCGTGCGTGTGTGTGTGTGTGAGTGTGTGTGTGTGTATGTTTGTGTGTGTGTGCGTGCGCGTGTATGTTTGTGTGTGTGTTTGCGTGCGTGTTACTGTTAGTGTGTGTGTGTGTATGTGTGTGTGTGCGTGCGCGTATGTGCGTGTGTGTTTGTGTGTGTGTATGTTTGTGTGTGTGTGTGCTTGCGCGTGTATGTTTGTGTGCGTGTGTGTGTGTGTGTGTGTGCGTGTGTTTGTATGTGTGTGTATGTGCGTGTATGTGTGCGTGTTTGTGTGTGTGTGTGTGTGTGCGTGCGTGTGTTTGTATGCGTGTGTGTGTTGTGTGTTCATGCCCGAATGTGTGTATGTGTGCGTTAAAGTCTTTCGTCGATCACAGTCACTCGCTCTTTCCAATGTGTTTGATACCATGAAAATAAGAGTTCATCAAATTGCCGTTTATTGAAATGAAATCACTACGATTTCGTTTTCGTATCCGTCAAATGTATTTGAGGGTGAACTGTCCCGTGACAATCAGCGTGTTATGCGTTGTCATTGCCGACTCAGGTGTCACTGGGTATTACCAAGCTTGACAGAGATAACCAGGGTGTCCGCAATGGCTGCAATAGGAAAAGAATATGATAAAGTATATTGTTCGAATAAGTCTTATGTCCCTCTATATTTCTATGTCTGTCTATTTGTCACACACACACACACACACACACACACACACACACACACACACACACACACACACACACACACACACACACACACACACACACACAGAAGCCGTATATATCTATCTATATATATAAATACTAGATGAATACCCGCTTCGCCGGGTACGGCTTCGCCGGGAAGAAGTCGAGCCGAATACCCGGCTGCGCCGCGGAGCCGGCTTTGCCGGGTGTACGCCGGCTTCGCCGGCGCACCACACGAAGGAAGGGAGATAAACGCGCAAAACACTGGAGAAGATAAGGAAGAGTAATAGCCGGCTTCGCCGGGACAGTGACCTTCTAAAAATAGTATAACCGGAATATGGATTGAGCGTTGTCGACAGTGACCTTCTAAAAATAGAAACGGGAATATGGATTGACGCCACACGAAGGAAGGGAGATAAACGCTGAAAACACTGGAGAAGATAAGGAAGAGTTACTGGGAATGGATCCAGAGAAAAACCAAAATAGGTTCAGCGCTGCGCGCTGAGAGCACGTGTTGAAATATCTCGTCGACCAGGTTGTGTCCGGGGTGTACCTGAATATGGCCACCAATTTTGAAACAGATCCATCGAGAACTTTGGCCGTGCATCGCGGACACACACACACACACACACACACACACACACACACACACACACACACACACACACACACACACACACACACACACACACACACACACACACACACACACACAAGTCGTATATATATATAGATATAGAGGTAGATGACAGTGCAATTTTCGATAAATAGATTCGACCTTTGCACTTGTACAGTGAGGACAACTTACGGGTACATGCAAGGAAAGCCCACAACTTCTAAGGCGAACAACTCTGCAGAGTCTGCTGTGAAGGGCGACGGTAGTCTCCCTGTCACACTCGACCCCCTTTGAATGAACTTTGTCCCCAAAGTTCCGAACCATGGACCCGCCAAGCTTAGGTCCCTCCCAGGTTGGTGGAATGGGAAGAGCACGAAAATGATTCAGTGGCCATAATGCCATTCCTGAACATATCATGTCGAGTCCCTTCCCTGTCGACGACGTCAGATGTAACCGAGTGCCGAAACACCACAATCACCTTTGAAGGCGAAGTCCTCTCAAAGAGGATTGAGAATTTTAGAGCTTATTTCAAAGCCCTATATTAACTGTTGGTTGTGTCATCAACTGTTATGGCTTCTCAAAGGCCAGAACATACACACAGACAAAAGCCGCCAGACCCCATCACAAACAGAACTCTACAATCCACAGGTGTTGCCTCCACACACACACACACACACACACACACACACACACACACACACACACACACACACACACACACACACACACACACACACACACAGACAGACAGACACAAGTCGTATATACATATATAGATATATATACAACGTTAGGACATTGTTAGGAAACGCTACCGTTGCTGAGCTTTGGTTCAGTTTTGTGTGTTGCATGTAGTTGACTTATTTGTACTTTGTGGGAAAGTACCGATATTATATTTTGTAAACATAATATTTATGCGTGGACGAGAATGCAGGTGAACTTTCTAGTCCTGTCAAAACAAGTTGTTTACCACGCTGCTTTAGTCGTGAGTTCGTGGCGTTCGTTCGGATTAAGTGCGTCGGCGCTTTTGATGTACGTCATAGAGAATGTCGCTAGTTTAGTCCATGCACGGCTCGTATAATGTAGTTGTATCATGTTCGGTCTGGAATATTCTCGAGATTGAGTATTTACTATATATGCCAGCGCGATTTGTATGTAAAAAAAGCTTCTATTTGAGTTCTGCTACGATGTGCAGTTGTATGTATGGAATGCTAAATAAATCCTCGAACTCAATTTGACGAGTTGTTTTCTGTTGCTGCGAAGACGGGCGACGTAGAATAAAAGAACACAACTATACGACGTTTGAGAATTTGTGGCAATCTCAAGTGTCGTGTAACAATTGGGGGCCAAGCCAAGGATCTACGTTTAACGCCAAGGGTTTTCCAGCAACAAAGACAGTCAAGACAGTCACAGGAGGTAGCCATCAATCGGGTGTATCCTGAGGGATCAGTATTGAGACTACAGAACCGTGGATTCGGTGTGACTGGTGAAGAGTTTGGTAATCGCCGCAGCTCGGTACGGTGAGCGACGCCGGAGTGTATCGGGATTACAGAGGTTAGCTGCCGTTTGGACGAGACGGACTTCGTCGCGGAGCTAGTGCATTAATACTACGAAATACGACTGGGGTACGTCGTGTACGTATCGTGAGCAGAGTGCGCCGTCACGTTAGACGAGGAGGGTGGCAGCCTGCGTCTACTAAGGTGACCAGCGACGAGAGAAGCAGCGGAGGTGCAGTAGAGACTGTGTTCTTTTAGAAGACTACATTCGTCTACGTTCGGGGCTGTGAAAGAATACAGACGAACGCACCGGAAAAGACCAGAATGGCTGAGTTCTGGGGAAAAGGAATTGAACTGGGACTAAAAGGCAAGCAGTTGACGGAGTTCGTCGAGTCCCAGACACGACTGCTGGCGCAGCGTGAAGAAAGACAAGCGCAGCGTGAGCGAGAAGAAAAAGAAAGACAAGCGCAGCGTGAAGAAAGACAAGCGCAGCGTGAAGATAAAGAAAGACAAGCGCAGCGTGAAGAAAAAGAAAGACAGGCGCAGCGTGAAGAAAGAGAAAGAGAAGCACAGCGTGAAGAAAGGCAAATTGAGCTGAAACGCTTGGAGCTCCAGATAGAAATGGAGACGAAGCGCTTAGAGCTTCAGACAGAAATGGTGCGTGTTCAAAATGAGCACGAGGCACCACGCCAAAGAGATAACCAGCAGCAAATGTTACACAGGGCACCGAAACTTCCAGCATTCACTGACGGGAAGGACCAGATCGACTGCTACCTTGCAAGATTCGAGAGGTTCGCTGAGAGTGCTAGATGGCAGCGCGACGACTGGGCGATTCTACTCAGCGCACATTTGACTGGGGCAGCACTTGAGGTCTACGCTAGACTCTCAAATGATGACGCCAGAGACTATGATGTACTGAAGGAAGCTTTGTTGCGTTGCTACAACTTCACTGAAAGGGGCTACCGTCAACGCTTCCGCGAATGCCAGCCATTGTCTGGAGAGACGCCGAGCCAGTTTGTGGAGCGCCTGTCGTCATACCTGCAGAAGTGGGTGGAGTTATCAGGTGAAGAGCAGTCATACGAGAGTCTGCGGGACTTGATCGTGAAGGAGTAATTCCTTAATGCCT
>NC_090245.1:18054020-18081520 GCF_037325665.1 Littorina saxatilis
GCCGCCAGACCCCATCACAAACAGAACTCTACAATCCACAGGTGTTTCCTCCACACACACACACACACACACACACACACACACACACACACACACACACACACACACACACAGACACACAGACACTAGTCGTATATATCTATATATATATACGACTAGTGTCTGTGTGTGTGTGTGTCTGTGTGTCTGTGTGTCTGTGTGTCTGTGCGCGATGCGCGGCCAAGGTTCTCGATGGATCTGTTTCAAATTTGGTGATCATATTCAGGTACACCCTGGACACAACCTGGTCGATGAGATATTTCAACACGTGCTCTCAGCGCGCAGCGCGGAACCGATTTTGGTTCCACCTCAGCTATTTTGGTTCCACCTCAGCTTACCCGGGCCCCCATACCGACACACCATAGCCGCTACACCACATCACAACGCCAAAGTTCTCGGTGGTTCTTTTTCAAATTTGGACACCGTATTCAGCTACACCCCGGACACAATATCATCGATGAGATATTTCAACACGTGCTCTCAGCGCGCAGCGCTAAACTCATGTTCGTTTTTGTGTTCATTTCACCATTATAAGTAACTCTTCCTTATCTTCTCCAGTGTTTGGCGTTTATCTCCCTTCCTTCGTGTGGCTTTCCCGTTCAGTTGTAAGTTACTATTTATTTTTAGAATGTCACTGCGCTGTCCAGAACGCTTCCCTTGCACCCGTAAGTTGTTCTTACTGTCAAAGTGAAAAGGTCGAATCAATTTATAGCCACGCGAAAAATACACTCTCACCTATCTCTATATATTTATAGATACAGATATGCATATATATATACGGCTTCTCTGTGTGTGTGTGTGTTTGTGTGTGTGTGTAGGCAAAAACCTATGTATTATAGAGTTCTGTTTGTGATGGGGTCTAGCGGCTTTTGTCTGCCGCTTCCATATCTTTAACAAGTCCTGCCATTGTGGAGAACCCTATTCATTTCAACACATTTTCGCTCCATGCGCTACAAATAGAATTACCTTTAAAACCTTATATGACCATATGCAGCTCCATGGTCTGAGTCCCCAGGATTATCTGCGCAGTAGCAGTTCTCTAGGCTGGTCACACAGCTTGCTGCTGTGCCGACTGGTCAGGGACTCGGACATGGGGCTGTGGGTATAACTAAGCCCAGATTATCACATCAGCGTGTTTCAGTTTGAGGTTGAGTGGCTCCCGCCATCCCTCCTGATTCCAGCGACTACCTTCTAGACAACATATCCTCACCCAAGGCCCACTAGTCGCCAAACTGTACATATTGTTTTTATTACCACGGCCTTCGTGGCTTACATCTTAATCCTTTTATTTGTAAAAAGTTTTGAGATTTATTGTTCGTGTTCCTCTTACTTGCTCATCTATTTGGTTTTATTGGTGATCCTGAAAGGTTCCACTTTTTAACTCGATTTGAAATAAAAAAAAATAATATTACAAGCCCGTTATTCAAGATATAGAATACAGACTTATAATTCTTACCAAGAAACATCTTAACTACTTTTCATTTTAACAAATTCCACAGAGCATTATCAACTCAACCCCACCCCCTGCCCTCCTCTCCTTATTTTTTGTTTCTTTCTTTCCTCTTTTTGAAAGCGGACAAACACTCAAGTCCTTAATGGCTCAAAACCGTAGGACTTTTAATATTAATTTTAACTGTCTGTATGTTCTGGCATGTGAGAAGCCACAGTAGATAATATAGGGCTAAGAAATAAGCTCTAAAATTCTCAATCCCGTTTGACAGGACTTCGCCTTTCAAAGTTGATTGTGGTAAACCGCCACGCTGTCTGTCTCTGTCGCGCCGTTCACCCCAAATTCCCGTTTCTGAGAGTGACTATTTTTAGAATGTCACTGCGCTGTCCAGAACGCTTCCCTTGCACCCGTAAGTTGTTCTTACTGTCAAAGTGAAAAGGTCGAATCAATTTATAGCCACGCGAAAAATACACTCTCACCTATCTCTATATATTTATAGATACAGATATGCATATATATATACGGCTTCTCTGTGTGTGTGTGTGTGTGTGTGTGTGTGTAGGCAAAAACCTATGTATTATAGAGTTCTGTTTGTGATGGGGTCTAGCGGCTTTTGTCTGTCTGTATGTTCTGGCATTTGAGAAGCCACAGCAGATAATATAGGGCTAAGAAATAAGCTCTAAAATTCTCAATCCCGTTTGACAGGACTTCGCCTGCAGAGGTGATTGTGATGAACCGCCACGCTGTCTGTCTCTGTCTCGCGATTCACCCCGGCGAAGCCGGGTATTCCTCTAGTATATAGATATATATACAACGTTAGGACATAACAGACAGACGGACATATAACATACCGTTCGTAATGCTATAGATGGACTTGGCATTGGCGCTGCTGAAGAAGATAACAGGATAGGAATTGGTTGTGTTTCTCTTCTCCCAGGGGCAGGGTGGATCTGCTTTATCACTGACCATAAGCCAGCCAGCATCGTTATCACAACCGCCATAGTTGTTGTTGATAAAGAAAGGTCTTCCGAACGCCTGATCCCTTAACACAATGTCACACACAAAACCACATGAGTGCACATGCATTTATGACCCCCCCTCCCTCCCCCCCCCCCCATGTCCTCACTCAGGCATACACGCACCCACGCACGCACATTAGCAAACACACAAACTCACGCACAGATGCTAACACACACACACACACACACACCCACCACACACACACCCACACACCACACCACACCACACCACACCACACCACACACCACACACACTCTCTCACACACACACACACACACACACACACACACACACACACACACACACACACACACACACACACACGAGCGTTGAATACAAAGCCCGTGCAAAAGGGACACCACAGAACGTACTTGTTGTCCGGCGTGTTTACTTCGACCCAGAGGTCTTTTGAGTGGACAGACAGACAAAAATACCCGTGTGACTTGGAATAATAGGCCGTGAAAAGTAGGATATGCGCCGAAATGGCTGCGATCTGCTTGCCGATGTGAATGCGTGATGTATATTGTGTAAAAAATCCATCTCACACGACATAAATAAATCCCTGCGCCTTGAATATGTGCGCGATATAAATTGCATAAAAAAATTTTTAAAAATTAAAAAATCCCTGCGCTTAGAACTGTACCCACGGAATACGCGCGATATAAGCCTCATATTGATTGACTAGAGGAATACCCGGCTTCGCCGGGGTGAATCGCGAGACAGAGACAGACAGCGTGGCGGTTCATCACAATCACCTCTGCAGGCGAAGTCCTGTCAAACGGGATTGAGAATTTTAGAGCTTATTTCTTAGCCCTATATTATCTGCTGTGGCTTCTCAAATGCCAGAACATACAGACAGACAAAAGCCGCTAGACCCCATCACAAACAGAACTCTATAATACATAGGTTTTTGCCTACACACACACACAAACACACACACACACAGAGAAGCCGTATATATATATGCATATCTGTATCTATAAATATATAGAGATAGGTGAGAGTGTATTTTTCGCGT
The DNA here is from genome assembly GCF_037325665.1 of Littorina saxatilis. Lineage (NCBI taxonomy): Eukaryota > Metazoa > Mollusca > Gastropoda > Littorinimorpha > Littorinidae > Littorina > Littorina saxatilis. The sequence continues at coordinate 18,057,548 of NC_090245.1, forward strand.
GGCTATAAATTGATTCGACCTTTTCACTTTGACAGTAAGAACAACTTACGGGTGCAAGGGAAGCGTTCTGGACAGCGCAGTGACATTCTAAAAATAGTCACTCTCAGAAACGGGAATTTGGGGTGAACGGCGCGACAGAGACAGACAGCGTGGCGGTTCACCACAATCACCTTTGAAAGGCGAAGTCCTGTCAAACGGGATTGAGAATTTTAGAGCTTATTTCTTAGCCCTATATTATCTGCTGTGGCTTCTCACATGCCAGAACATGCAGACAGACAAAAGCCGCTAGACCCCATCACAAACAGAACTCTATAATACATAGGTTTTTGCCTACACACACACACAAACACACACACACACAGAGAAGCCGTATATATATATGCATATCTGTATCTATAAATATATAGAGATAGGTGAGAGTGTATTTTTCGCGTGGCTATAAATTGATTCGACCTTTTCACTTTGACAGTAAGAACAACTTACGGGTGCAAGGGAAGCGTTCTGGACAGCGCAGTGACATTCTAAAAATAAATAGTAACTTACAACTGAACGGGAAAGCCACACGAAGGAAGGGAGATAAACGCCAAACACTGGAGAAGATAAGGAAGAGTTACTTATAATGGTGAAATGAACACAAAAACGAACATGAGTTTAGCGCTGCGCGCTGAGAGCACGTGTTGAAATATCTCATCGATGATATTGTGTCCGGGGTGTAGCTGAATACGGTGTCCAAATTTGAAAAAGAACCACCGAGAACTTTGGCGTTGTGATGTGGTGTAGCGGCTATGGTGTGTCGGTATGGGGGCCCGGGTAAGCTGAGGTGGAACCAAAATAGCTGAGGTGGAACCAAAATCGGTTCCGCGCAGCGCGCTGAGAGCACGTGTTGAAATATCTCATCGACCAGGTTGTGTCCAGGGTGTACCTGAATATGATCACCAAATTTGAAACAGATCCATCGAGAACCTTGGCCGCGCATCGCGCACAGACACACAGACACACAGACACACAGACACACACACACACAGACACTAGTCGTATATATATATAGATTGATTGATATTAGATCTCCCAAGAAGTGAAATGCCACTGGCCAAGAAGACCTTATATTAATGCAAAATATTAATATTACTTATTAGTTCAGAAGTATCCAAGGCACACCCAGAATGTAAAGAAAATTAACCCTTCTTGACGCTCATTACGGCTATACGTAGTACGGGAAAAAAAGCAGATATATATCGCACGCTTGTCAAAGTAAATGAAGAATCAAAAGACAAGAATTGTAGATTACTAGAACGTTTCATTGATGACAAAACACGGCGTGTTTACTTCGACCCAGAGGTCTTTTGAGTGGACAGACAGACACAAATGTATGATACAGACAATGAAATTGTCTAAAAAGTTCAAAGAGACTACCTAGCAAAACGCTTGACAGCAAATTTGACGCTTGACAGAAAGCTATGCGCATCTTTATCTGTATCTAACATTTTGAGATCAATACATTATCTGCATCATAAATATTAGTCTGTTTGTCATTGCAAAGATCCATAAAGAAAGGCGTCATGAGAAACTGCAAGAACTGGCCAGCAATCACCAGCTTGTAAGCAAGCAAGATGGTAACACGGTCCATCATTCAGCAAACATGTGATGCAGTGGAACAGCCAATCAGAAACGAACATGTTCGATGTCAAAAAGGTTTCAGATAAAGGCAACACTGTATACATACCCTACAATAGAAAAGAAGTTTGGCGTGGCCTGGGTTGCAGACAGGTCGGTGTAAGAATTATTGATCAACCTGCTTTGGCTGAACCAGTTGTCGAAGTTCGAACTGTTGCCGTTGAACTCAAAGAAACGCTGTTCCACATTGTCCTTGTAAACGCCAACGCGAACCTACAAAATAACATGCAGACATGCAGTTACATATATCTTTCTGAAAATAAATTGAGGAAGCTTCAGCCACAGTTCCGGCAACTCGCTCCGGCATTTGAGTTGCTTGTTGTTGTTTTTGGTCAGCATTGAGTGAAAGTCGAGTTTTCCTTTCATGATTTACATCATTCATTGTCAACGGTTCAAGGGTAGTGTTCTTTTATCTGTGTACAGAGCTTACCGAAAATAGGGAGTTTTGCCCACAGCAGCCTTCTTCTAAAACAACTCAAAAAAATAACGATCTAACTTTTAACTGTGTCTTAACTATGAAAAACAAGTTTGATATTCCAACCAATAACGTGTACTTAATCAACCGTTTGCCTCGCCGGTCAGTACTTTGACATAAACTCTTAAAAAGTCTCAGCCATTCCAGCCATTGCCCACAACATACCCTAGCAATGGGGAGTCTGTCCCACAGGTCAAGTATCCTGCTGCGGTAATGGCGGTCACACGAGAGGCGTCCGTCCGTCGTCTTGCAGCCTTCTGGAACGTTCTGGAACACCAGGCAGTCCGTGTCGTCACTGTTTCCGTCCGCCATGAACTTTTCATAAGCTGAAGACTGGATGCCAGGTGTGATGCGAAACGCCAGGAAGTAGCCGTTGTCCAGTTTGATTAAGTTGTCCGCGCATGATTGGCTGCACGTTTCTTTAAAATACAGAAATAGAAAACAGAACACAAATGGAAGTAACTGTCGGTATTCTTAGTGTTAAATTGAGATTGGGTCACAAGAGCTTGTTTCGCAGTTAAAGGCACAGTACCCCTCCCGTAAACCATCACAGATACTGTCAGGCTTTTACACACAGTACAAACGCCCTTTCGTTTAAACACTAACCGCTTGAGAACATCCTATAGGTGCCCTATGTAAAGAACGAGCAGTTTTCAAAGAATTAATTTTGCGGATTGTCTGAACAGACAATCGGACGGTGCGTTTTGGCGCTAGACCTGACTTTTAAATTCTAAATAATAAACTGACAGCTCAGGGCCGGATCTGGGGGGGGGGGGGGTTCCTGGGTTCCGGACCCCCCCCCCCTCCCCCCCCTCCCCCCCCCCTCCCCCCCCCCTGGCCATCCAAAGTACCTCTCAGAAAGAAAAAAAAGTGGACTTTTTAAGCTCTTCCCCCAACTCCCTCAGTTTATTTGGTCTTCTAAAACTATTTCAAATTATGAACAACATCAAGTCGACAACGGCCTGCCCTCCCCGTTATAAGTCTATCATCATAGGCCACAAGTGTCAAGTCACACGCTTACACTATCACTAGTCTAGCATTAATAGTATCAGAGAACCGATTGCAACAAGATATCATCTGCGCTATCGGGGAACCGATGTTTTGGAAACTACTGCAGCTGGTCTGTACCTTGCCCATCACTACGTCAGAATGTTAGCGTTCTATCAGCCGTCTGAGGACACTCAAGACCTACTTGAGGTCCACCATGGGTGAGAGCAGACTGAATGGACTCGCACTGATGCGAATGCATCGACACATCCCAATTGACATTGGAGGGTTGTCGATGCCTTTGCAACCATGTACAGGACCCACATGCAACTTCATCCACATCACCTGCTGAATCAGTGATTGTGTGATGAATGGTGGAATGAACGACTCAAAAGGAAATACCTGGGTAAGTGATTATACTTTTTTTTTTAAACTACAATATTATTTTCCTCAATCCTTACCATGTAGCATTTCCATTGGTAAACAAGTGCACTAGGTAGAGGAATATCATTCACCATCCATTTGGCAGTTGCCTCACTGAAGTATGGTGTCATTGTTCACCATACATCTCTCATACCACTTCTCCTTTGTATTCCAGATGTTGTAATCATTGCTTGTTAGCTTGAATTTAAGTATTCAAAGTAAAGAGTCCTGTCAGACTTATTTACTAGGCATATATATGTCTTTGGGATTATTCCACTAAACCACTATGGTAAATGAATATATGAAGTATTTTGTTACTGTTGAAAATGTGTAATTTTGATTCCCAGTTGCAAGGAAAGACCAAAAAATGACCTCACAAATGCAAACTTTTCTCGGCTTCTGGGAGGCTTTGCCCCCCAGACCCCCCAGCGGGGCGTTGCCCCTGCACCCCGCCGGGGCCTGGGCGGCTCCTCGACCCCTGCCTTCAGTTGGAACCCCCCCCCCCCCCCCCCATCAAACGAACTTGGTCCGGCCCTGCAGCTTGTTACACAAACATTCTTAAATCATAAAAGAATTCTTTTTTCATCAAGACAAGATCAGTACAATTCGAAGTTGTGAAAGTTTGAAAAAAGAAAAGCCCGGAAGCAGGGTCACACAAAAATCAAACACATCTTTGTCCGCATGAAATGGTACTCCTTTTTAAACGCTTACCCTGGTTTTCCAGGATTGCAGTCACCAGCTTGTCAAGGATTTCCCGAACCTGTGTCGCGTTGGCGTGGAGGCCAGGCGGAATGATGACCAAGAGCACAGCCAAGAACGACAGTCCGCGCCACATCATACTTTTGAAATCTGAAAAAAAAGATTACACATTGTGTAAGGGGCCGGGCCAAGAAAGGGCAGCGCGACATCATGATTCCTTATGAATACAGAAATAACGATTATCATATCATATTATCATATATATATATGATGTTCAAAAGGCAAAGAGTGCTCAAATTCGATCCCGTGAAAAATATATCGAAGAGGGTGAAAAGAATACAAATATGGAAAAAGTAAAAGCTAATTTAAAATTTATGGACAGATTAATTGATGAAAATGGCTCTCAGATAACGACGCAAAAAGGAATTTTACAGGAGCAAGTGAGATTTTACAATAACGTGTTTGATAAAAATGGGAATTTTGTTGAAGAGGATGCTGAAAGTAAAGTTCTTAATTTAAATATTCCTCAGTTAAATGACGAACAAAAATATGTTTTGGAAACTGATTTTACCGTGTTAGAAATCGGCAGGGCGCTGTATTTATTAAAAAAATGGTTCGTCACCAGGTTTAGACGGATTGACTACAAGTTTCATGAAAAAAAATTTGGCCTAAAGTAAAAATTATGGTGGTTAATTCCCTTCCAAATGCATTTAGAGTCGGTGAATTGTCAGATACTCAGAAAAGAGCAGTTATCACGTTGATTCATAAGGGTAAAGATTTGCCGAGAGATAGCCTTAAAGGCACAGTAAGCCTCCCGTAAACCATCACAGATACGGTCAGGCTTTTACACACAGTACAAACACCCTTTCATCTAAACACTCACCGATTGAGAACATCCTAGGGGCCCTCCGTAAAGAGCGAACAATTTTCAAAGAATTTATTTTCGCGTGGTTTATCTTACCCCTGAGCCATCGTGAACCCGTGTGATCCAGTTTCCCTTTTTCACAATGTAGTCGTCAGTTAGTCATTTGACTGCGACTCGATGTGAGCTTATTTACAATAGCACGTTTTTATGCACGACACACACGGCTGTGGTTCACAAGAACTCCAGCGATGGCTTTTGACTGTTGAGAGGAACGGCGATAGGCGCGGCCCTATGCATAAACAGTCGTCTGCTACGACCCTTGCGTGACCCTGCTTCCGGGCTTTTCTTTTTTCAAACTTTCACAACTTCGAATTGTACTGATTTTGTCTTGATGAAAAAAGAATTCTTTTATGATTAAAGAATGTTTGTGTAACAAGCTGTCAATTTATTATTTAGATTTTAAAAGTTAGGTCTAGCGCAAAAACGAGGCGCCATTGTTGGAGAGGCCCAAGTCTACGAAAATAAATTCTTTGAAAATTTCTCACGCTCGACAGAAAGCAGCCAGGATGTTCCCGTTCGGTGAGCGTTCAAATAGAAGTATGCTTGTACTATAGACGCTCGGGGAGCTCTGTGATGGTTTACGGGAGGCTTACCGTGCCTTTAAGAATTGGAGACCTATATCTGTAACCAATACAATGCAAAATTGGTGAATAAATATCTTGTATCTTGTATCTTGTATAAAATGCTGGCAAAATGTTTATCGCAGCGCTTATCTGGTGTTATTTCTGACCTCGTGTCAGAAGATCAGACAGGATTTATCAAAGGAAGAAAGGCAAGTAACTTGATTAGATTAATTGATGATGTCATTAATTACGCTAATGAAAGAAATCAACCCGGTGTATTACTTGCCCTTGACAACGCCCGAGCCTACGATTCCATCTCAAAAGACTATGTGGTCTGGTCCTTTAAAAAAATTGGTTTTGGCGAAAAATTTGTGAAATGGATTAAAGTTTTAATGACAAACACCACGAGCTGCATAAATTATATGGGTTGGATTTCGGAAGAAATAAGTGTGAATTCCGGAATCCGTCAGGGATGTCCCCTCTCACCTTTGGCCTTCGTGCTTGCTGTAGAATTATTAGCAATCAAAATCCGAAGTCACCCCAATATTAAAGGATTTGCCTTACCAGATGTAGGTTTTGCAGAACAAACATCGCGTATTTTGAAATTGGCCATGTACGCCGATGACATGTTTGACTTCAAGATAAAAACGACATGGAAACGGTTTTGAAAATCATTGATGATTTCTCCAATCTATCTTGCTTAAAATTAAATAAAAGTAAAACGGAAGCAATGTGGTTGGGATCGCGTAAAAACTGCCAAGAGAAATATTGCGATATTAAATGGAATACCCAGGTTAAAATCATGGGAATTATTTTTAAAAATGACATCCTGGCCTCTGAAATTATGGAAAATTGGTCCAATTGTTTTTTCATCAAGACAAGATCAGTACAATTCGAAGTTGTGAAAGTTTGAGAAAAAAAAGCCCGGAAGCAGGGTCACGCAAGGGTCGTAGCAGACGACGGTTTATGCATATCGCCGTTCCTCTCAACAGTCAAAAGCCATCGCTAGAGTTCTTGTGAACCACAGCCGTTTGTTTCGTGCATAAAAACGTGCTATTGTAAATAAGCACATCGAGTCGCATTCAAATGACTTTCTGACGACTTCATTGTGAAAAAAGGAAACTGGACCACACGGGTTCACGATGGCTCAGGGGTAAGATAAACCACGCAAAAATAAATTCTTTGAAAATTGTTCGCTCTTTACGGAGGGCACCTAGGATGTTCTCAATCGGTGAGTGTTTAAATGAAAGGGTGTTTGTACTGTGTGTAAAAGCCTGACCGTATCTGTAATGGGTTTACGGGAGGCTTACTGTGCCTTTAAAGAGAGTGATACGTTATAATTTCCTGCAAAACTGAGTGCACTGTGGTTATTGTACGTGTTCTTTAGTTTTTCAAGACCGTTACACAGTTTTTGTGTATGGTGTGTGTGTGTGTGTGTGTGTGTGTGTGTGTGTGTGTGTGTGTGTGTGTGTGTGTGTGTGTGAACTTAGCCAGCTTCATACATAATTATGTACATACCTTTCCTTATGTCTGTCCAAAGATCCGCAGTGGTAAGAAGGATGTTCACTCCTGTCTAGTGTATCTTGGAGAACCAAAAACTGGCCCCTTTTATACGCATGCACACTAAAATAATAGTCTCTCGTAAAGCGACGCATATCATTGCTAACAGAGAACGTACATCAAGTTCAATGCGTTCGGAGAGGTGACATGAGTCGTTTGTTACCGTTCTCACGAAATCAGTTGTTGAAACCAACTTTGTTATCTGTGCTGTTCCAGAAATGTGCTGCGCTTTTTTGGAATTCAAACAGTATCATGTCACTGTTGTCCCGCAATTGCGCTGTTTCCGAAATGAGCTGCACCTCGTCTGTCTGTTTATAGCAACACACACTGTCTGTCACGTACACTCCATGCAACTCTCTCCGTCTCTCCCTCGCTCTGCCTTCGTGTCTGTGTGTGTATCTGTCTCTCTCTCAATCTTTTTCTCTCTCTCGAGATTCCATGCGCTCTCTCTCTCTCTCTCTCTCTCTCTCTCTCTCTCTCTCTCTCTCTCTCTCTCTCTCTCTCTCTCTCTCTCTCTCTCTCTCTCTCTCTCTCTCTCTCTCTCTCTTTGTCACTTTGGACGAAGTTGCGAAATGGTGCACATCAAATGCCATGATACTGCACCCAGAAAAAACTAAAAGCATTGTTATTACCACAAGACAAAAGCATCAGCTAAGTCCTCTTAAATTACAACTGTCCTTAGGTACAACTCAAATACAGCAAGTTAAAGAACACCGCATACTTGGTGTAACTGTTGATGAAGAAATGAAATGGCAAACACACATAAACAACCTCTGCAAAGTGTTATCAAGGAATTTGTATTTGTTGTCAAAACTCAAACATTATGCGAAGTCTGAAACATTAAAAATGTTCGTTCATGCTCATATAATGCCTCATATTAATTTTGCTTCGACATTGTGGGATGGCTGCAGCGATGTTCACTTATTAAAACTCAATTCTTTGTACCGTCGTGCTGCAAAACTTATCCTGTATGAATCGCACATGTCTACAGAAATGAAGTTAAACATCCTTAATTTCCTTCCCCTAAAAACCCACCTTGCATACAATAAGGCTGTCTTTATGTATAAAGTAGTTCATGGTGATGTGCCCAGTTATGTGCAATCCTATTTTACACACGCGACGAAGAGGTATGGGTCTCAAAATTTACTTCCTCCAATTCCTCGTATAGATCTTTATAAATCCAGCTTAGCTTTTTCAGGATCATCTCTGTGGAATTCTTTGCCAATAGAAATCAAACGATCCGCATCATTAAAGGCCTTTAAAAGGCAGTTGCACTCACATTTGAGCACACTATAAACTGCCCCTGATGTCTAGTTTCCATTGTGTACTCGGATAATGTATGCAATGCTCTTAAGTGTTTTGTTTTTATGTTTATACTCGACCATTATTTTGATGTTTTACTAGTTTAATACTTTGATTAGATACTGTTCCTTTTAGGTATGAAATGATAGCATGTGCTTGTGTGTAGATATGCGAGCGCACGCTCGCGCGCGCGAGCATGTGTGTGTGTATATGTGTGTGTGTGTGTGTGTGTGTGTGTGTGTGCATGTGTGTGTGCATGTGTGTGTGCATGTGTGTGTGCATGTGTGTGTGTGTGCATGTGTGTGTGTGTGTGTGTGTGTGTGTGTGTGTGTGTGTGTGTGTGAGTTTATGTGTGCATGTGTGTGTATATACGTGGGTGTGGATGTGTGTGTGTGTGTATGTGCGCAGTCTTTGCTTTCGTTTACAATTATTCTCTGTATAATCAAGGACAGGTTGGAAGATTAGGCTAAGCCTAAAACTTTTATCCTTATGTGATAAAGTTCTGAGTTCTGAGTTCTGAGTTCTCTCTCTCTTTCTCTCTCTCTCTCTCTCTCTCTCTCTCTCTCTCTCTCTCTCTCTCTCTCTCTCTCTCTCTCTCTCTCTCTCTCTCTCTCTCTCTCGAGTCATTGTCTCTCACCCGGTGTTCATTTATCTGTTTCTCCGTCTCGAGTCACTCTCTGTCTATCTGTCTGTCTGCCTGTCTGTCTGTCTGTCTCTGTCTCTCTCTTTCTCTGTCTCTCTGTCTGTATGTATGTCTTTGTCTGTGTCTCCCTCTGAGCAAAGAGTGTATCCCTACGCCCGTAGGGATACACTCTTTGCTCTGAGTCTCTCCGCCTCTGTCTTTCCATGTATGTCTATGTCTATGTGTGTGTGTGTCTCTCTCTCTCTCTCTCTCTCTCTCTCTCTCTCTCTCTCTCTCTCTCTCTCTCTCTCTCTCTCTCTCTCTCTCTCATCCGACTCCTGGCACGCAGGTCAAAGCAGAGGTGTTAACTTGAGTGCACGTGTACCCAGCAGGAGGGGGGTGATTCGGGTCAGAAGTGGGGTAACTCGACCACTTGGCTTATGGTGGAGACAGCTGGAAGATCTCTGAATATAATTGAAGAGGAGTAGTCTTCCTTTTAGAAAATGTGTACTCTGCCTTGCAGATTAGAAGTTTGTGCTGTCCGGGCTGGGTAAAGGGAGAGGCCGGGGAGGGGAAGGTGGGTCTGGGAGTGGGTAAGAGAGGGGTAAGAGAGACGAAAGAGGAAACTGGACAGGGAAAAGTCACTGCCTGAAGCATTCAATAAAGCCAGAAAAAAAAGAAAGTACGACATGTAGGTTTTCAATTCATATTTTTGCAAAGTGTGTGTTCGTGGCTGCTTTCATGGGGTGCCTGTATCCTCAGGAATTTGAGGATTTCTTTTATCTCTCTTTTTCTGACACCGTTCATTTAACGTCATTTTTACAGGACAGTTTTTTTTTCCTTTCAGTTATACGTTGTAGTACTTTGACCTGATTGCTTTAGTACAAGAAGAGCTCGTTCACTGTTGACCCCGAGTTTCTACTGCAAACAAAAAATAAAAGCAACATCTCAAAGTATGTGTATGTCCCATAATATGGACCACCTTCCACAAATAGAAGAAAATAAAAGCTTAAATTTGGCTATTAAGAAGCTTACTGAAAAATGTCAAAAAAGGTAGCAAAAACTCTTCTTTTCGTGGAAGTTAATTGATATATTCCTTTATTTTCTCTCTGTTTTTGATAACTTTATTTAGTTTTCTGTTGTGCTTCAAATAACGTTCTCGTCAAACGAAACAGATAAATCTAAAGCATGTTTGAATATGTCTGACTTGCACACTAAGTTGTATCATGTTATTGTGAAGTATAGGGGTCGTTTCACAGTGATTCGTGAAGGCCTCTTCGCTGGTCCATTGTAGGCGCCCAGGCTCTTATAATATGGACCAGTTGTGAATGTTTCTGTGTTTAATTTTTGCTGAATGTCTGTGAATGCCCCTGCTAAGGAGCCTTCTGTGTATTTAGATTCTTTTTGTTTTGCTTGTGTTTTTTAGTCTTGCTTCTAGCTTGACTCGCATGCGACTTTCCGTGGTGGTGGCTTTACTTTTTGTTCTTTCACTTTTATTATCTTATTTCACTTTTGTCCCTATTTGTTCCCATTTTGCAGCCACCTCTGTAGGTTCGCGTGCGGGTCTAGCTCGCTCTTTATCCTCTAGTTTTCTTTTTTAAGTATGAGCGTCCTGGTACGAACTTTGTTTTGTTTTAATGACGTTAAATATTGTAACGAACTAATTTATAAACAAGGTAGTGTGGCCGGCGTTTTTCTGATATTAATTTCATGTGCCTGTATGGCTCACGCTGGACAGCCTATGGAGTTTTTCCCCGGAGAGCACGGGACGCATGTTTTGCAACAGTAATATTGTAGTAACGCGCAGTAATTTTTAGTTCACCTCTGTGGTGGATAGCCTGTATTCGTCGTCACTTACTGGGAAGCCGTTCACGGAACAAGATGTTTTAGGATAGATAGATTTTTTTGCTCTGTTCCGGGGCCCAGTGTTTTCTGCCAGCCTCCAGTTTTGTTTTAAGTTATTTTGTAGTTCAGGTTCAGTTGCTCGCCTTGAGTCTGTTTTAGATTATTGATGCTGTCAAAGGCGAGTATCCATTTCTGACTATGTTTCTTTTATTTACCGAATTCGTGTAATTTTCGTTTTGAATCTTTGTTTGTTATGACTTTCTGTCCGTTTCTTTGTCTTCTGTCCGTTTCTGTGTCTTCTGTCCGTTTCTGTGTCTTCTGTCCGTTTCTTTGTCTTCTGTCCGTTTCTGTGTCTTTTCCGTCTCTGTGTCTTCTGTCCGTTTCTTTGTCTTCTTTCCGTCTCTGTGTCTTCTGTCCGTTTCTTTGTCTTCTTTCCGTTTCTGTGTCCTACGTTTATTCTATGTAGGGTTTTTCTAACATATTTTTGTCTTGATGATTTTTTATTGATTTGCCGCCATCTTGTTTCGGCCGCCATTTTGTCGTCCATCTTTGATGTTTATGTTTTTAGGACACCTTTGATGTTTATGTTTTTAGGACACCTTTGATGTTTATGTTTTTAGGACACCTTTGATGTTTAGTTTGATGTTTCGAATTCTAAGTTTAGTTTTTTCTTTTCTATCAGTTTCCACCGCTCCGCGCTTCTCGCTCACCGCTCCGCGCTTCTCGCTCACCGCTCCGCGCTTCTCGCTCCATGCTCCACGCTTCACACTCTACTGTTCTGCACTCTCACTAAGCTAGTTCTTTCTACTTCACATTTTAGCTTTAATTCGCTTTCTAAACTTAGATTAGTTTTTCCGCCACGCTCCTATATAGGTTACTTAGCCTCTCCATAGATTTATGTTTAGCCTTTTATATATTGATATTATGAGCTGATTCCGAATTACTATGACATCGACATATTCACAATAAACTTTAATTGATGTTTCAATTCTAGTGTTCGTTTTGTTTTGTGAGCGCGTCGGTTCTTTATAGCACCAAAATTACATCCTCCAGAATTTATATAAGCCATCACAAAATCTTACAGCTACTCAAGGGCAAGCACAATGTCTATCAAAGCTTATTCGCTCTAACGGTTAACTAAAGAGAGAAGGACTACCAAACACACAATGAAACTTCTTTGCAAGAAAACCAGCAAGTTATCAGCATAAAACAAAAACTTGAGGGGTCCATATTAGGCAACCTTCCCCTATTACTACAAGCAAGGATTCTGCGATCGATTGCGACCAAACACGATGCATGTGTGAACCAGAATACTTTTCTGTCACGTCCTGTTTCGTGTCAGTTTTGTGGGGTTTTCCAAGCGTTAGGTCCGGTATTGGACTCACGTTCAGGATGAGAGGAAAAGGAAGAATGTGAAGGTCTCGTAACTGTAAACGAAGCAACAGCATCTCTGAAGCAACTTAATACTGGTTCAGCACCGGGTCTTGATGGCCTGTCTATAAAATGTCTTAAATGTTTTTGGTTGAAGTTGAAATTTGTTGTGCCTTTGCAGAGGGAAGTTTGACACATTCACAATCAGGATGAGATTGCGTGCGAAAAAAACAGTTGTTTTCTGTATGAAGTGTAAGGCTTGCTTAATAATCAAAGCACGATAATAAAATATTTAGTCAACCTATCAGGATCAACTTCCAAACTGATCTAAATAGTCTCCATCGAGACTGAGTCCTGGCTAACCGAACGCGTCGACCGAGCTTTCAATGCAATCGCATAGTGCAGACCCGATGTTTAAACGTTTGACCAAGAATTCAATCAATTTAATTAAAATTCGAGGTCGCCAGAATGCCACCACAACTTCTTTTATAAGCCGGATATGACGCCATCGACGACATTAATCAAAAAAATGAGAGAAAAAAAGTCCGGAGATATCAATCTGGAAGATTTCATACGTAAACTTGTATAGCGATCTGTCCGATTGGTTTCAATGGAATCGCGCGCACACACACATACACACACTCACATACACGCGCGCGCACGCACACATACACACATACACACACACACACACACACACACACACACACACACACACACACACACACACACACACACACACACATAAACACACAATCTCCGTCGTCTCGAATCCCAGTTTACCGCAATAATGTTGTCACAAATTGAACACGGAGTAAAGTTAACCCATCCCCTTCCACCCGCCCATAGTGTGTGTGTGTGTGTGTGTGTGTGTGTGTGTGTGTGTGTGTGTGTGTGTGTGTGTGAGGGGGGGTGTCTAAAAATGGGTGTTCCACTATACCTGAAGAGAGTGTACAGTCCAAGGTTCCTCTTTGCACCTTCACGGTACTGCGGCCACTCTGCCATGAGGGTGTGTGTGTGTGTGTGTGTGTGTGTGTGTGTGTGTGCGTGCGAGCGTGCGTGCGCGCGTGTGTGTGTGTGTGTGTGTGAGTGTTTACTGCGCGCCTTCTATTTTGACATCTTCCAACACTACTAAAAACCCAATAAAATCTAGCAAACAAAGCGTTGTATTTTTCGTACAATTTTCCGCAGTGGCAGGGGGAGAGAATCTCAGATGTTAGAGGGAGTTGAGCAGACAAACAGATCATGGCAACTGGAACGAAGACAAATTTAACTTTAAAGTGCGTCAGTCAGCAGTGTTCCACAGTTTGACACGAGAATTCAGCAGGTGGTAATTTGTTTTGATATAATGAATCACTATAGTTGATATTGCACATTTCACACCATTGGAAACATCATCAAATGCATCAATCAAGAAGACAAACAGCTGAGCGCATCCTTAATGTGTGCATGAGCGTAGATCCGGTTCTGTGCACACTATCATGTCAGTGTGAAACAATTAGATAGTGAAACATGATGTTTTTGACAAAGAGCCTACACTAAATCACGGGATAAAACAACTGAACTGATAAAACAACTGAACTGATATTGTATTTTGTGTGTTGTTGCTGATGCTGCTATTTTTGTTTTGACTGTCAACGTCAAAAGTTTATTCCTCCTCTTCCATTCTCTCACAAACAGAACAGACAGCCTAGGTATATGGACAGACCCACTCGTGCTACATCAGTAATGTTTTTAATGAATTTTTCAAAATAAAATTGCACAGATTGTTTCTTGGGCCATGTCTGTGTGCATATGTGTGCATGTGCGCACAGTGTGTGTGTGTGTGTTTGTGTGTGTGTGTGTGTGTGTGAGAGAGAGAGAGAGACACACACACACACACACACACACACACACACACACACACACACACACACACAGAGATACATGTAGTAAAGAGAGTGTGACTAGATTACCTTGCGATACGTCCCCCACAAAGGGACTTTGCTCTGTAAATCTTGGTCCCCCTTGAGGAGGGTCTGATGCTCCCAATAGGCTGTCTGTGAAGGGATACTTATTTCTCTCTCTATCTCTGCTAAGAGATTTTAACAAATCTCGGAAGAAAGTCTCTGCTGACTTTCAATTGTTTCTTTCACAATTTCTGATGTTTTATATATATATATATGTATATAATATTAGAGTAGTCCCTCTCTGGGCGAGGGCTGGTTGAGAAGAAGCTCGTTTGTATTGCTTATGCCACAACCCTCGAAGAATAAAATTTGATTTGATTTGATTTGATTTGATTTGATTTGATTTGATCTCTCTCTCTCTCTCTCTCTCTCTCTCTCTCTCTCTCTCTCTCTCTCTCTCCTCCCCTCTCTCTCTCTCTCTCTCTCTCTCCCCTTTTCTTTCTCTCGCAGCGGCTCTCTTCGCCCTCTCTCTCTCTCCCTCTGTCTCCCTCCTAACTCCTCTCTCTTTTCCCTCTCTCTCCCCCCCTCTCTCTCTCTCTCTTTCTCTCTCCCCTCTCTCTCTCTCTCTCTTTCTCTCCCCCCCTCTCTCTCTCTCCCCGTCCCCTCTCTCTCCGTCTCCTCTCTCTCAAATTGTGTGCTGCGGGCTTGTACAGGTACAGGTCTGCAAACAGTAAGTTCACGTACCAAGTACACCGTGCTCGTAATCTTTCCTGATGTGTGAGTGTCGGCAAAATCGTTAGCCAAGGAAACAGCAATTAGCAAGATCTCCGAGGGTTGAGTCACATCAATTAACCCCACGCTGTTCGGTTGCAATTAACCACAGATGGTCAGGATGAATGAATGAGAGTAGCCGGGTCGTAAAATTCTTTGTTGGTGTAGCAACCTGTGCAGCTTTCAATAAGATATAGGTTGTATCTGTTGTTAACAGACAGGGAATATAAAGATGTTCACGGTGTATCTGTTGTTAACAGACAGGGAATATAAAGATGTTCACGGTTGTATCTGTTGTTAACAGACAGGGAATATAAAGATGTTCACGGTGTATCTGTTGTTAACAGACAGGGAATATAAAGATGTTCACGGTGTATCTGTTGTTAACAGACAGGGAATATAAAGATGTTCACGGTTGTATCTGTTGTTAACAGACAGGGAATATAAAGATGTTCACGGTGTATCTGTTGTTAACAGACAGGGAATATAAAGATGTTCACGGTGTATCTGTTGTTAACAGACAGGGAATATAAAGATGTTCACGGTTGTATCTGTTGTTAACAGACAGGGAATATAAAGATGTTCACGCGGTTGTATCTGTTGTTAACAGACAGGGAATATAAAGATGTTCACGGTTGTATCTGTTGTTAACAGACAGGGAATATAAAGATGTTCACGGTTTATCTGTTGTTAACAGACAGGGAATATACAGATGTTCACGGTTGTATCTGTTGTTAACAGACAGGGAATATAAAGATGTTCACGGTTTATCTGTTGTTAACAGACAGGGAATATAAAGATGTTCACGGTTTATCCATAAGCAGACAGTCTCTGTTTATGCGTATAGTTTCTCTGTTTATTTTTAAACCGCCATTAGTATAATTGTTTGTTTGTTTGTTTGTTTGTTTGAGGCGGTCGGGTGGGCGGGCGGTCGGTCGGTGTTTGATGGGTAAGACTTGTATCGCTTGGTCAATTAAGCTCAAATTTCTTGAAATTGTTAGGAATAGGGTTAGACGGCTGTATACAAAAAAATTACATTCCTAACGGTAGTCAAACGGAAGATATTAGCTTTTAACGCTTTTACAAACCGAGCCAGGGGACGAAACCCACTGACAGACTCCTACGTTTGCGGGAATTCCCGCACCCAGAACTCCGAGTTACTACCCTTCGAGTCTCGTTCTATCACTGACAGCATGCGTTGGATTAGAACTCCGGACAAAAACAAGTGTTGACCTTAACGGGGCCAAGAAGCCCGCCCTTGGTAATATGGGGTGGGACATGAATTTTTTATCGAGACTTTATTTGTTTGTTTGTTTGTTTGCTTAACGCCCAGCCGACCACGAAGGGCCATATCAGGGTGGTGCTGCTTTGACATATAACGTGCGCCACACACAAGACAGAAGTCGCAGCACAGGCTTCATGTCTCACATTATTCTGACACTGGACCAACCAGTCCTAGCACTAACCCCATAATGCCAGACGCCACTAGATTGCCAATTTTAAAGTTTTAGGTATGACCCGGCCGGGGTTCGAACCCACGACCTCCCGGCGATCACGGGGCGGACGCCTTACCACTAGGCCAACCGTGCAATAATGATATATTTCTGCACACTAGTGACTTAAAACAACAACACGAATATCGTGTCATAAAAGACACCGCAAGGGGTTAATTAATCTGCAAAATTGACTCATTATGTATTTGCCAATTACATTACGAGGGGTATTGCCTATACTGTAGCTGATCATTAAACGGGGAGCTTACAGCAAACATAGGCAAGATCAGATTGTAGCTGTAGCGTGTAAATGATTAATGTTGAGCACGTGCATCCGTGATAGTTTTAGGACATCACGGGGTGGGGGGGGGGGGGGGGGTGAGGTGGGGAGGGTAGGGAGCCAGGGAGAGGAAGAGATGAGACTCTCGTTAGCCATTATCTTGCTTGTTTTTGTCTTCACTTTTCTGCGCTTGTGTGATGCGCTATTGTTTGGCATGTGCACGCTGACTTTTTACGATAGCATTGTTTTAACACTCATCGGTCACGGTGTGTCTCAAAGGTCGCTGAATCCTCAGAGGCGCAGTACTCCCTCAGGCAATGAGTGTCGCCCCCCCACCCCATACCCTACCCTTGCTGTGGATGCCTCACGGAGTTACCTGACATTTTTCAGCAAGGGCTGCCATAATTTCCGACTCCAGTGTCACCGGTAGACGCATTATGGTTGTAATTAATAACATTAGTTCGATTAAATAATAAGTTTTGGAAGCTCAAGTACTAGTGTGTTGCTGCTCCCTGGCATCCATGGCAGGTCACGATAGAGAGGGACTGTCTCAGTTGTTCCTTTACATGTGTGTGATGTCTGGATGCGGATGTGGGCGTAGAACAAGCTATGGATTCGTACAACAATTACACATTAACATGCTTCCATTTGAAACTTCGAGGTCTTCATCGGGGATTGACGCCCGACAAAAGCTAATTGAAGCCCGACGGAGCGAAGCGACGGAGGGCTTCCATTAGACTTTGGGAGGGCGTCAATCCACGATGAAGACCGAGAAGTTTCAAATGGAAGCGTGTTAATGTTATTGTAATTCAATCTGACGACGATCTCTTTCCTGCTTTCATGCGATGGTAAACAGACAGAATTGGTTCTGTTCTGTTCACACACTGCTTTCAGTCCACCTACCTGCAAGAAATATGTCTCTGTATTCCTATCGTATCACTCTCCTCCTGTTTTGTTTTCTTTCACATACATTTTCCCTTTTTTTTTGACGGGTTTCTGGACAGCAAACTCAAAACAAATTCTTTTCATCACAAAAGCGATCTTTGGAATTGACTGACGTAGTCCGAAAGAATTCATGCATCAACTTACGTCACGTATTCGGCGTCATCACTTCGCATACCTTATATCGTTGGTACTTCATATTTCCTACTTGTAAAATGACCCTCAAAGCTAACCGAGACTAGTTGAGGTTGTATCAATGCGCCTCGCCAGCAGGTTGTTAATGGCTTTTTTAGCGAGTGGTTATCGACAATTAATGACCGGTAATTTTTAATGAGTTGGGGCATTCTGACCAATCACAGGATCTGTTTCATTAAAACGCCAACTCGATTGAATTACAATAATATTTGAGACCACACCGGTTCCATGTTGGGCGGAAGTACAAGTGTATTTATTATCCTCTATTCGACAAGAGCTCCGAAAGGGCAACAATCAAACATGGTCATTAACACAGAAAAGGAGTTGTCTCCCATAGAGCATCAGCTTATCGTTACAGGGACGTAAGGCTCAGGACATGTTATTAACAAACACACGGTTCATTTCAATGGGGTGAGGGGTTGAGGTCGGGAGGGATCATCAATACAAAATGTACTAAATGACAATCTAAAATCAGCCGTCCCTCTCTCTCTCTCACACACTCTCTCTTGGAGACAGAGATGGGAAGGATGAAACTAGGTCAGACCCGTGCAAAGCAGTAGGTGTTATGAGCTCTGTACGATTCTTTGTTTTTCAAGTTTTCTGCGAAGACTTTGATTTCAAGACTCTGCAAGGCTGTGCCTGATGTCATCATGCCTTCAGCGGCGTTGTATTTTCGGCCAGTGTGTGGTGGGTTTACCCTTGTGTTTGTTTGTTTCATGTTGAAGAGGGCCAAGAAGAAAGCTGCCGTATTATTGACCTTGTACGCACTCAGAAAAAGGGCAGACGGTGTCATGTTTGGTTTGCTCCCGACGCTACTGTTCTGGGGTGGTCTGCTCTTGCAACGTGGCGACGTGGAGTTGAACCCAGGATCAGGACCTGCGAAGACGGACTTGAGGCTGACACGACTGAGCACCTCTCAAAGTCGAGATCCCACGTCAAAGTCAAAATCACACGCGCGCACACACACACACACACACACACACACACACACACACACACACACACACACACACACACACACACACACAAACACACATAACATCCAAAGAGAAAATCGTTTGTGTATGATATGTAACATTGTTGAAGATGAATATCATCTTCTGGATGAATGCGTAAAATTCCATGAAAGTAGAGAAAAGTTTAAAAAAGACGTGACTAATATTGATGTAGATTATCTTAATTATAAACCAAGTGAAATATTTATGGACAAAGATGTTCAAATATGTCTCGGAAGGTTTGTCGCAGAATGCTTTAGAATTCATAGCAATGTGTCAATAACCTTTTTGGTTTGAGGACAATAAACATTTGTTCTTGTTCTTGTTCTTGTTCACACATACACACACATGCAAACACACACGCGCACACACACACACACACAAACACACACACACACACACACACACACACACACACACACACACGCACACACACACGTGGTCTGTCGTTGTGACTGTATGTCCCTTGTATCTGCGTGTGTTCGTGTGTCTTCATATATGTGCAAAGATGTTAGCAACTCACATTTATTCAAAATGATTTAACTTGATAAGGAAACATGCAAAAGTTGATCGGTAATAATGACCGATATTTATTTCCGCTCAGTATTTGTGTCACATGATAACTCATCTTATGCCCTGTTGATTCCACGTGCGTTAGAGGTGAGTAGACTTCAGCTTGACAGAGATAAGTGTATCTGCCACTCCCAGCGTCTCTGAAGCAAGAGTAGCATATCATGATGAGATGTCATGTGATGAGATGAGATGAGATGAAAGAAAATGTGATCAAACAGATAAAATACCATTTGCGCGCGCGCGCGCGTGTGTGTGTGTGTGTGTGTGTGTGTGTATGTTTCAACAACCCTAGCCCCGGAAGGACCACATTAGAGTTTACCACTTTATCCATCAGACTGATATATCCCGCGTTGTCTGATTTTCTGTCTGTTTGTCTGATTATTTGCAAAATATATCATTTTGTCGAGTGACGTCTTAAGAAATGTGTACCAAAATCTCCCACTCGGCATACAAATCAGTTAGGATGTGGATTTTTGATGAGCAGGTGTGGTCTTTCTCCCTTGTACAAGCCAGGGCAGATCTGACATGGTGAGCCAACTGTTTACACGGGGAGGACAGGGTGACGCAGTAGTCCCCCTTGCCACAGGCAGTTGCTCTGTATTTCTTCTTCTTCTTCTTTGTTCATGGGCTTAGACTCCCACGTTCACTCATGTTTTTAGCACGAGTGGATTTTTACGTGTATGACCGTTTTTACCCCGCCATTCAGGCAGCATACGCCGATTTCGGGGGAGGCATGCTGGGTATTTTCGTGTTTCTATAACCCACCGAACTCTGACATGGATTACAGGATCTTTTCCGTGCACACTTGGTCTTGTGCTTGCGTGTACACACGAAGGGGGTTAAGTCACTAGCAGGTCTGCACATAAGTTGACCTGGGAGATCGGAAAAATCTCCACTCTTAACCCACCAGGCGGCAGCGACCGGGATTCGAACTCACGACCTCCCGATTAGGAGGCCGACGTCTTACCACCACGCCACTGCGCCCGTCTTGCTCTGTATTGACGGAATTGCCTCCCTGCCAAAGCTTGGTAGCTCGACGTTTTTGGTATGTCGGAAGACAGCTGCACGCCCGTGAGATGTGGAGTAGCTGTTTGTGATGGGGTTTGGCTTTGGTGGAATGGTGAAGGCTGTATCGTACTCAAGTAAAGTTGAGGTCCGCAACCCTTTCTTTCTTTATTTGGTGTTTAACGTCGTTTTCAACCACGAAGGTTATATCGCGACGGGGTCCACAACCCTTGGGGCCTATACAATTGGGACCTAGCTACACTGAATGTATGTGGTTTCAAAAAATAGGGTAAAGGGGGATAATTTGGACACTCTAAGAAGTAGACGCTGTGGCTGGCCCATAGTCATTGAAGTCGGTAAGCAAAGACGGTGGAATTATATCTCAAAATTGGGATAAGACCTACACATATATGCAAGTGAAATAAAGGATATTGTGTGTTTTATTTGTCAACACACGGACTTGTTTCTTAAAATTTGAGAAAAGTTCCATTTTTATTTTTACTAGTCGGGTAAACTGAACAGGGCAAAAGCCAAATTAGCCGAACTCATTGACCCTGTTCCTTGACTGAGAGACCAAAGAGGAGAGATATTGCAATTTTCTAACATCAATACTCAAAAAGTTAGACATTCACCAACATTCAGCTAAAATATTCTAAATTTTCTCACCTGCCACCCGTTCTTAGTCGTTGCGCAATTTTGTTGTATGTAAACTTCCTTGACAATCACCAATAACGCAAAAAATACAGTGGCATAACAAAATGTTACACGAACTACTACGTTTCTTCTTGGTGTTTTGATGCATAATATGCCAATGTAGCCCCTGGGAAAGATCTTATCAACATTTTTGCAACCCCATTATTTTGACCATGCCCTTACCCCATGTTTTGGCAATTTTTGGGGACGTAGATTAGAGTTATCTTATCTTGCCTTGGTCCTTGCTACCATCAGCATTATCACGACCGGTCTATTTCTGGAGTCGAGTCTTGTTATGTGTGTGTGCGTGTGTGTGTGTGTGTGTGTGTGTGTGTGTGTGTGTGTGTGTACGTGTGTGTGTGTGTGTGTGTGTGTGTGTGTATGTGTGTGTGTGTGTGTGTGTGTATGTGTGTGTGTGTGTGTGTGTGTGTGTGTGTGTGTGTGTGTGTGTGTGTGTGTGCATGAGACCCAACATGAAGTAGTGGCCAACAAGCATTTTTGACATCATGTATAAGGTCATGTCTTATGTTGATCTTTTCTTGTCGGCATCAGTTTGTGTGTGTGTGGAGGGGGGGAGGGGGGAGGGTGAGTTGGGTGTATTGTCATGAGGAACTGGCTTTGACTCAACTGGGTAATCAGTTAGTCATATTATAAATCAGCAGTGTTTGTGTGAGTGTGTGCTTGTCCACTGTGTTAGGATTTGTGCCTTATAAATATCCTCAGTATAATTATGTATGGCCGGCCAGACGGAGGGATTATGGCTTGAGTAAACGAAAACTTCATCGGGATTTTCAAAGACAAAATTGAAGCTAGATTTAATTTGAGTTGTACTCGGGGGGGGGGGGGGGGGGGGGGGGCGGTAGCTCAGGTGGTAGAGCACTGGACTTGTGATCCTAGGGTCGCATGCTCCAATCCAGGCCGGGACGGACACGGGTCAACTTTATGTGCAGACTCAGAGACGGTATCCACGTTCCACCCCCGTGTCACCACTGTGGCACATAAAAGACCTCGGTCATTCTGCAAAAAAGTGCCGTGGGCTGAATACACGTAAACACACATACATCTGGGTAGCGCGACTCTGTTGCTGCTAGCTTTCCAATGGGAAGATTAAGCGACCCGAATTTCCCATCGATGGGACGTACAATAAAGTAATGAAAATGAAAATGTTTTGACACGTACATGTTGTGGGACGTGAGTTGTTGCTGCACCTGATGGAGATGCTGGTGACGCGGTACGGTCAGGACGACGACGTCACCCACCTCCTCAACACCACCACCGTCCACCTCCTGCCCTCCATGAACGGCTTTGCTGCCTCCGATTCCGCAGACTGTGACGGCGTGCAGGGCAGGTGAGGCATGTTCAGGCATGTTGTCATCCTTAGTGCGCGGATGGCAAAATCGTCCGCCCGATCGCCAGGGACGAGTAAAAAATCCGCCGGGCTAGTATAAACTGCCTGGCAGCTCGCCCGTCTGGCCAGTGAAAATTCTGGTTAAATGCAACACTTAAACAATGTGGTTGTAACATCGAGTTTCAAAGCCATAAACAATGCAGATGCAGCAACTGTGATAAGTACCCGGCCAGCGAAATTTCTTGCGGGCTAGTGACTTTCTTGAAGTTATTTGCCCGGCCGGCTGGCGAGTTAAAATTTTGAGATTTGGCCATCCCTGTAGTGGATGATGACATTGTTCGGTTTTACTGCGGATCTCCCAGGCCAACTTGTGTGCAGACCTGCTTGTGCCTTATCCTGCTTAGTGTGAACACACAAGCACAGGACAAAGAGCGCACGGAAAAGATTCTGTAATCCATGTCAGAGTTCGGTGGGTTGCAGAAACACGAAAATACCCAGCATGCTTCCCTCGAAAACGGCATATGGGTGCCTGAGTGGTGGGGTAAAAACCGTCATAGACGTAAAAACCCAACCAGGCAAATCCATGAGAAAACCTGGGAGTTTCAGGCCATGAACGAAGAAAGGGGAGAAGGAAGACTGCGGAAAAGCAGAAATGCCCTTTAGAGGGTTGTTTTGTTTTTATAATGGATTTATTGAAGTTTTACATGACACCATTACATGTACATGTATTAGCATTTATGACATCGTCTCGAACTTTGCTTTGCCTTTCGACGTCAGACATTCCTCACTTTGGAGTATAGATCTCCGGTCAAGAAGATAATTATGTCTTGGTTTGTTCAGTCTGTGTGCTTTGTCATGTAGGGTTTGTTCAGTCGGTGTGCTTTGTCATGTAGGGTTTGTTCAGTCGGTGTGCTTTGTCATGTAGGATTTACACCTGAATGCTCAGGTATACGCAAAGTCAGAAGCTTCCCCTCGGCATATACTTCAGTCCTAAAATTGATGGTGGGCATATTACAGACACACACCAAAAAAAAAAGGTTCGACCCCGAAACAACGTGTGTGTTTGTGTATTTGTTCTGTTAAAACCAGTTTTGATCTAAGGACTATGTCCGGTCAAGAATAAAAGCTGGTTCTTGTGTAGGACTGTGTACGTATAGGCTAAGCGTTAGTTAGCGTGCCTAGGAGAACGATGAACATATGAGCTTGCGGCATTCATCCTTTTTTGAGGATGAAAGTCGCTTGTTCATTTCAATGCTTGTTATTCTCTCAGCTGGTGCCAGAAGATTGGCTCCATATAACTCTGGCTTACTCTTTTACATTTGTCGAATTTATTTCGAGCGCTA
>NC_090245.1:18086520-18114020 GCF_037325665.1 Littorina saxatilis
TCAGAAGTATCTAAGGCACACCCAGAATGTAAAGAAAATAAACCCTTCTTGACGCTCATTACGGCTATACTTTTGGACTGGGTGGCCGAGTGGTAACGCACTTGCGCTCGGAAGCGAGAGGTTGCGAGTTCGACCCTGGGTCAGGGCGTTAGCAATTTTCTCCCCCCTTTCCTAACCTAGGTGGTGTGTTCAAGTGCTAGTCTTTCGGATGAGACGAAAAACCGAGGTCCCTTCGTTGTACACTACATTGGGGTGTGCACGTTAAAGATCCCACGATTGACAAAAGGGTCTTTCCTGGCAAAATTGTATAGGCATAGATAAAAATGTCCACCAAAATACCCGTGTGACTTGGAATAATAGGCCGTGAAAAGTAGGATATGCGCCGAAATGGCTGCGATCTGCTGGCCGATGTGAATGCGTGATGTATTGTGTAAAACAAATTCCACCTCACACGGCATAAATAAATCCCTGCGCCTTAGGTATGTGCGCGATATAAATTGCATAAAAAAAATGATTAAAAAAAAATCACTGCGCTTAGAACTGTACACACGGAATACGCGCGATATAAGCCTCATATTGATTGATACACGTAGTACGGGAAAAAAAGCAGATATATATCGCAAGCTTGTCAAAGTAAATGAAGAATCAAAAGACAAGAATTGTAGATTACTAGAACGTTTCATTGACCTAGAGGTCTTTTGAGTGGACAGACAGACACAAACATATGATACAGAAAATGAAATTGTCTGAAAATGTTGAAAGAGACTACCTAGCAAGACGCTTGACAGCAAATTTGACGCTTGACAGAAAGCTATGCGCATCTTTATCTGTATCTAACATTTTGAGATCAATACATTATCTGCATCATAATGTTAGTCTGTCATTGCAAAGATCCATGCAGAAAGGCGTCCTGAGAAACTGCAAGAACTGGCGAGCAATCACCAGCTTGTAAGCAAGCAAGATGGTAACACGGTCCATCATTCAGCAAACATGTGATGCAGTAGAACAGCGAATCAGAAACGAACATGTTCGATGTCAAAAAGGTTTCAAATAAAGGCAACACTGTATACATACCCTGCAATAGAAAAGAAGTTTGGCTTGGCCTGGGTTGCAGACAGGTCGGTATAAGAACTATCGATCAACCTGCTTTGGCTGAACCAGTTGTCGAAGTTCGAACTTTTGCCGTTGAACTCAAAGAAACGCTGTTCCACATTGTCCTTGTAAACGCCAACGCGAACCTACAAAATAACGTGCAGACATGCAGTAACATATATCTTTCTGAAAATAAATTGAGGAAGCTTTAGCCACAGTTCCGGCAACTTGCTCCGGCATTTGATTTGCTTGTTGTTGTTTTTGGTTAGCATTGAGTGAAAGTCGAGTTTTCCTCTCATGATTTACATCATTCATTGTCAACGGTTTAAAGGTAGTGTTCTTTTATCTGTGTACAGAGCTTACCGACAATAGGGAGTTTTGCCCACAGCAGCCTTCTACTAAAACAACTCAAAACAAATAATGATCCAACTTTTAACTGTGTCATAACAGTCTTAACTATGAAAAAAAAGTTTGATATTCCAACCAATAACGTGTACCTAATCAACCGTTTGCCTCGCCGGTCAGTACTTTGACATAAACTCTTAAAAAGTCTCAGCCATTCCAGCCATTGCCCACAACATACCCTAGCGATGGGGTGTCTGTTCCACACGTCAAGTAGCCTGCTGCGGTAATGGCGGTCACACGAGAGGCGTCCGTCCGTCGTCTTGCAGCCTTCTGGAACGTTCTGGAACACCAGGCAGTCCGTGTCGTCACTGTTTCCGTCCGCCATGAACTTTTTATAAGCTGAAGACTGGATGCCAGGTGTGATGCGAAACGCCAGGAAGTAGCCGTTGTCCAGTTTGATTAAGTTGTCCGTGCATGATTGGCTGCACGTTTCTTTAAAATACAGAAATAGAAAACAGAACACAAATGGAAGTAACTGTCGGTATTCTTAGCGTTAAATTGAGATTGGGTCACAAGAGCTTGTTTCGCAGTTAAAGGCACAGTACCCCTCCCGTAAACCATCACAGATACTGTCAGGCTTGTACACACAGTACAAACGCCCTTTCGTTTAAACACTAACCGCTTGAGAACATCCTAGGTGCCCTAGCTATGTAAAGAGCGAGTAGTTTTCAAAGAATTAATTTTGCGGATTGTCTGAACAGACAATCGGACGGTGCGTTTTGGCGCTAGACCTGACTTTTAAATTCTAAATAATAAACTGACAGCTTGTTACACAAACATTCTTAGATCATAAAAGAATTCTTTTTTCATCAAGACAAGATCAGTACAATTCGAAGTTTTGAAAGTTTGACAAAAGAAAAGCCCGGAAGCAGGGTCACGCACAAATTAAATACATCTTTGTCCGCATGAAATGGTACTCCTTTTTACATTTAGTTAAGTTTTGACTAAATGTTTTAACATTG
Source organism: Littorina saxatilis (assembly GCF_037325665.1). NCBI lineage: Eukaryota > Metazoa > Mollusca > Gastropoda > Littorinimorpha > Littorinidae > Littorina > Littorina saxatilis. Next base: position 18,088,980 of record NC_090245.1, read on the forward strand.
AGGGGGAATCGAGACGAGGGTCGGGTGTATGTGTGTACGTGTGTGTCTGTCTGTGCGTGTGTGTGTGTAGAGCGATTCAGACCAAACTACTGGACAGATCTTTATGAAATTTTACATGAGAGTTCCTGGGAATGATATCCCCGGATGTATTTTTCTTTTTTTTCGATAAATACCTTTGATGACGTCATATCCGGCTTTTTGTAAAAGTTGAGGTGGCACTGTCACACCCTCATTTTGCAATCAAATTGATTGAAATTTTGGCCAAGCAATCTTCGACAAAGGCCGGACTTCGGTATTGCATTTCAGCTTGGTGGCTTAAAAATTAATCAATGACATTGGTCATTAAAAATCTGAAAATTGTAAAAAAAGAAATTTTTCTAAAAGGATCCAAATTTACGTTCATCTTATTCTTCATCATTTTCTGATTCCAAAAACATATAAATATGTTATATTTGGATTAAAAACAAGCTCTGAAAATTAAATATATAAAAATCATGATAAAAATTAAATTTTCGAAATCAATTTAAAAACACTTTCATTTTATTCCTTATCGGTTCCTGATTCTAAAAACATATAGATATGATATGTTTGGATTAAAAACACGCTCAGAAAGTTAAAACGAAGAGAGGCACAGAAAAGCGTGCTATCCTTCTCAGCGCAACTACTACCCCGCTCTTCTTGTCAATTTCACTGCCTTTGCCACAAGCGGTCGACTGACGATGCTACGAGTATACGGTCTTGCTGAAAAATTGCAGTGCGTTCAGTTTCATTCTGTGAGTTCGACAGCTTGACTAAATGTTGTATTTTCGCTTACGTGACTTGTTAAACGCTTACCCTGGTTTTCCTGGATTGCAGTCACCTTGACAAGGATTTCCTGAACCTGTTTCCCGCCGGCGTGGAGGCCAGGCGGAATGATGACCAAGAGCACAGCCAAGAACGACAGTCTGCGCCACATCATAATTCCTTTTGAAATCTGAAAAAAAAGACTACACATTGTGTAAGGGGCCGTGCCAAGAATGGGCAGCGCGACATCATGATTCCTTATGAATACAGAAATAACGATTATATAAGGAGCATTTTTAGCATCAATAGCCATCATTAGTTGCATGAGGACATTACTGTATCAGTCAATAGTGATTAGTTCCTTTAAACAGTATTTTATTCGTAAACAGTAGTGATTAGTTGGCATAAGAACGTTCTTGCATTATTTGCGTATTTACACCCCCGGTATAGGGGTGTGTTTAGGATTCGGTCGATGTGTTTGTTTGTTTGTTTGTTTGTTTGTGTGTTTGTGTTCGCATATAGATCTCAAGAATGAACGGACCGATCGTCACCAAACTTGGTGAACAGGTTCTATACATTCCTGAGACGGTCCTTACAAAAATTGGGACCAGTCAAACACACGGTTAGGGAGTTATTGGTGGATTAAAATTATACAAGGACTTATAGAGGGACATATTAATGGTCAAAGGGAAATAACCATTCTCACTGCCACCAACTGAGAAGGTTATTTCCCTTTGACGGGGGTGTTTTTCCTACCTCGGAGGAATTTCTTGTTTACACTTGGTTTTAAACAAAACGTTATCTGTCCTACATGCCAGCCGGCATAACGGGCAGTATGTAAGTAAGTTCAACAAAACTTTATTCAATCTTATAATCGTGACATATATACGATATCTGGCATTTAAGAATCGTACTCAAGCATAGTGCTTAAGTTAGCGAATCCGAGTGTAAACATAACAGAAGTAAGCAACGTGGTGCAAACCCGCTGAGACTTTTTGTATCTAACACTTACCGACGTTCCTTCAGTACTGTTGTCCCCAGTTATGCAATACAGACGAACTCGGGTTAATATGGAAATGCAAATTTTAATCAATGTTGATTGCTGGTTCTGATACAGTCTTGTTGTGTTTGCTTTATTTCACATTATTTGTCGTTTGCATTTAATTGAGTCATTCTCCTTCTTCTTCTTCTTTAGCGTTCCAGCATGTTCTGATTACGTGTGAGCTCGTTTGCCCATATGGGTTCCCCACACTATACTCTGAGAGCATAGTCAGCTCACTCCGCTTTCGTTGAGTAGGCATGCTGGGTATTTTTGTGTTTCCATAACCCACCGAACTCCGACATGGATTACATGATCTCTTCCGTGCGCACTTGGTCTTGTGCTTGCGTGTTATATTTTTCGTGCAGCTTTTGAAAGCAGAAACTAGATTATGCAAAAACAACAACGGCAAAGAAACGAAAACAATGTTCAATAGGCCTGTTAACTTGGTCAACGGACATTGTCTGCTTGATAATATGAATTACGGTTATATGTTTTGCTTATGTTGGCTCGTATGTGTAATTATTTGTAAGTGTGATTGCTTCTTTGAGTACTTGTTTTATAATTCCATTGTGAACCCAATAACAAATATCAACTAACTTCAAGCAAAGAATAAAAGGCAGAAATTGTATATGCAAACAAACCAAAAGTTCAGAGAGTGAGAAAGAGGGAGGGAGAGACAGAGAGAGAGATAGAAATAGGGAGAGACAGAGAGAGAGGGGGGGGCAAGAGAGGCAGACAGAGGGAGGTAGAGAGAGAACGAGAGAGAGATAGAAATAGTGAGAGACAGAGAGAGGGGGGGGGCCAAGAGAGGCAGACAGAGGGAGGTAGAGAGAGAACGAGAGAGAGATAGAAATAGTGAGAGACAGAGAGAGGGGGGGGGGGGGGCAAGAGAGGCAGACAGAGGGAGGTAGAGAGAGAACGAGAGAGAGATAGAAATAGTGAGAGACAGAGAGGGGGGGGGGGGGGCAAGAGAGGCAGACAGAGGGAGGTAGAGAGAGAACGAGAGAGAGATAGAAATAGTGAGAGACAGAGAGAGGGGGGGGGGGGGCAAGAGAGGCAGACAGAGGGAGGTAGAGAGAGAACGAGAGAGAGATAGAAATAGTGAGAGACAGAGAGAGAGAGGGGGGGCAAGAGAGGCAGACAGAGGGAGGTAGAGAGAGAACGAGAGAGAGATAGAAATAGTGAGAGACAGAGAGAGGGGGGGGGGCAAGAGAGGCAGACAGAGGGAGGTAGAGAGAGAACGAGAGAGAGATAGAAATAGTGAGAGACAGAGAGAGAGAGAGGGGGGGGGCAAGAGAGGCAGACAGAGGGAGGTAGAGAGAGAACGAGAGAGAGATAGAAATAGTGATAGACAGAGAAACAGACAGAGCGACTAGACAGAGACCGAAGACATCGGTAAAATTACGACAAAGAATGCTTTTGTGACCGTCTGTGCTGTCAAGGTATCAAAAGTCCGAAAGAAATTTTGCAGTAAAACTTTTAATGTTTATACCCCCATTCCACACATCTGTTTTAGGTACCGTTCCAGTATCGACCCAGGAACGGAACGGGAATGGAGGGATCTGGAGGGGACCTTAATGGAACGCCAATGGAGGTTAACGGAACTCCTTTGAACGGTAGGAACGGTTGGGACGAGTAAGTTCGGGCTGCATGTTCAAAATGTTATACCCTCATTCCACACATGCTTCCAAAGAATGCTTTTGTGACCGTCTGTGCTGTCAAGGTATCAAAAGTCCGAAAGAAATTTTGCAGTAAAACTTTTAATGTTTATACCCCCATTCCACACATCTGTTTTAGGTACCGTTCCCGTATCGACCCAGGAACGGAACGGGAATGGAGGGATCTGGAGGGGACCTTAATGGAACGCCAATGGACGTTAACGGAACTCCTTTGAACGGTATGAACGGTTGGGACGGGTGAGTTAGGGCTGCATGTTCAAAATCCCATTCCCCGCCCGTTCCAAATGAACAGTAATGGAACCTTAACACGTCGGCAACGGAACTCATGGATCGTTAATGGAACGCAATGGTAACGCAACGCTAGCGTTCTCACACACTGAGTTGTCATACCCGCATTCCACACATCCGTTCTAGCTTCCGTTCCCAACCATCCTGAGGACGCCTGCCACTATGGTCAGATGCTGCTCAAAGATGCCAAAAACGGCCGTTTGCGCAGCGTTTCATTGTTGTGGCAGCCGTCCTCAGGACGGCTGGGAACGGAAGCTGGAACGGGTGTGTAGAATGGGGGTATTAGCCAATCCCCGCCCGTTCCAAATGAACGGTAATGGAACGGTAATGAAACTTTAACACATCGGTAACGGAATTCATGGATCATTAATGGAACTTAACACAATGGTAATGCATCGCTAACGCATAGGAAGTGGGCGTCTACTACAGCACTAGCGCTCTCATACCGTTCCCGACTGTTCCCATACTGATCCCGAAACGTCCTGAGCCGTTCCAATCAAATTTCTTTCTTTTTTTTACCTCCGAGAATTGTGTGCCAGGTTGGCCTAGTGGTAGTGTGCTCGCCCACTAACCCGGATCCAACAAGATTTCCGCAACCTACACACCCTTGTCAACAAACACAAACTGAAACCCCATGAGTTTTTAGATAAACATTGCACGCTTCAATGGAAGCCAGCCTACACCCTGTGTCTCTCAATATATAAGGCTGAAAAAGGACATCTGTTTTGAAAACCTCATCCCCTTTTCCCCTTCCCACCCCTCAAATCTCTCTCCCTCCCCCCCCCCCCCCCCCCCCCCCCCGACCCCCTCCCACACCCAACAACCAAAGCGCCAAAAACACAAAGCATAGCTCTATTTAAACAAGGCTAAAGCACATACTGCACGCCATGCCACATGAAGCATTCTCTCTTTCCTTTTATACTGCTCTCCAACCTGAACTTAAGTTCTTAATTCTGATATATTATTTTAGCATGTCATATCAATATTTTCCTTCGTTAACATAAAGATTCGAATAAAAATTATTGTATTAGCTTTCCATTAATGTATTTATTCACTTATTCAGCCAGTTCTTTATTTGTGACCCTCCACCACGAAATGAGTTGCATGTCACCTTTGCATGATTTTCATATTTTTACATTTTCATAAAGAATTTGTTATGCTCTATCCAGTGGTGAAAACCGTTTTAGAAAAGAGCGAAAACTGTTTGAGTTATAAGCCTGTGACTAAGGTAACCCTCACACTGTTACCAGACACTCCCGGGACTTATATTAAGCCTAGCGCAGAACCGCGCGAGGTGACATGCGACTCATTTCGTGGTGGAGGGTCACATTTGGTTATTTTGGCATTATACAAAAGTCTTAAGAGTATTTTACATAAATAAAAAGCAAATAAGCCTTCAAAACCGTTCCACTCCAACCATATTCCGCGTACACAAAGGCAACAACCCTCAACACAATGTTTACTTCCATCCCCATTTTGAAATACCTCAACAACAGACTTCCAGATCTATGACACGATCATATACGTTCTCTGTTTGCATGTCTGTCCAGGGTTTTGTCCCCCCATATAGCATATTAACTCTACCTGTCCCAAGATAGGCCAATTGGTCCTTAGAGGACGTTAAAACTAATTATCATCATCACTAACATAGAAAGATAGTAGGCAGAGAGATACTAAAGTGTGAAAGTACTTCATCTGTTTTGTTTCTAATTAACAAGAGATTTGAAAAAAAAATGTGGGAGCGACGTGGGTGTGTGGAAATGTGAAATGATTCTAATCGATGGCGGGCAATTGCCTTATATAGGCTGGTCGAGTCTTGAAGAGTCGCACAGATTCCATTTTTCATTTAAAAGACTGAAAGCATATGTAAATGTTTCTTGTGACAATAGCGTCACGTATCGTGACTTGTAACGAGAAACATCTGAAATTATCCAGAGCCATTATTACACGCAGTCGTGTGCTTTTGTTTTGTTTAACTTCTTGATCAGAAACATTTTAGATCAAAAGAAGCAGTAAATTAGATAAAGTAATGGATTTATGTGCTGTTTTTTGTGACATGTAATTTGGGATGTCTTTTTTCGGCACAGACTTCCATGCGGTTGATATAAATGTCATTCTCGCTGTTAGAAAACGAAAGTAATATATAGTAACAGCAGTGCTGTTTCTCGTGACATTTGTAACGTGAATTTTGTGACACACAAAAAATAGTTTTAATCATGAAATCATCGTTTCCGTTGACTGCCATCCTACCCCCTATTACGAGGAGTAGATCTGAAGCAACATTCTGGGTTGTTTGATTTTCGTTACTTTGGGCAAAGAAGGAAAGGGACATTTTCTGAGTGTGACATGAATAGCACTGTACATTTTCATGTATTAGTTTTATAACTTTAACATATATATCTTAAACAAAAGAGCGTTCCATGACGTAGAAGCAACTTTATTCAACATGTTACATTACTTCAAATAAAAAGATAACAATTATTTTATTATCAAATGTAAGCTTTTCTGATCACAACAACAACAACAAAAGTGGGGGAAAACAGCAAAAATTGGGTCAAATTTATGTTTCAAATTCAATTAAAAAAAATAGTAATACATTAGTATTTGCTTCAGTTTTTTTTATATCACTGCATTCAAACATTTCAGACTAAACCCAATGTAAACTTGGAGGCTAAAGTGTGACCACCGTCTCCACCTACACCCATCCCCCCCCCCCCCCCCCATGTCCCTTGTCTTTCACCAACCCACCCTACTGTGTATGTATGTGTCTTGTCTAGGTATGTGCGTGTGTATGCTGTTATGTTGTGTTTATGTGTATATAAAAGAAATTTAAAACAATCTGTGCAAGTGTTCGCCTAGTCAATTTGTGCACTTACACAATTCCTAGCACATTGTACTTTAGTTTAAGGTGACTGTTAATAGCATTACTAAAGTAGTGGTGCAAGTGTTCGCCTAGTCAATCTGTGCACTTACACAATTCCTTGTACATTGTACTTCCGTTTAAGGTGACTGTTAATAGCAGTAATGAAGTATTGGTGAAAAAGAATTTCTTGGTCAAAGAAGAATCCATTTATTGCTAGGAGAATTGATTATGTATTTACATGTGCAGCACTTTTTGATAGAACTACAGAATGTTGTTTATTGTCTGTTCCCTTTTCCTACCACAGAGGTTGTTCTGTGCAACTCAAATTTTCTGAGATTGACAGAGGCCCGAGTTACTGGAAATTCAATAATTCTCTCCTCCAGCATAAAGATTTTATTGATGGTATGAATAGAATCTGAATCTGTGCACTTACACAATTCCTTGTACATAGCACTTTCGTTTTAGGTAACTGTTTATATATCGGAATAATTGTTTTTTAAAACTATGTTCTTTGATAGATATTTTGTACTGAGCAACAAAAGAACAACAAATTGTTTCCATGTTTTATTCTAGTTTTCAGTTATTCTGAGTGACATTTTCAGGACACAATTTTTATGCAGTCACGAGTAAGGAATGTGTTGTGTGATTATTTCGAGGCAACGGCACAACTACATATTTCTTTAAAAAAAATGTGTGGCTTTTTTTTTCGTAGATATTGTTGGGTTTCTCAAAAATGCAGTCCTGAATCCCACCAGTGACAACATTATCAATCAATGTGTTGTTGTTATTGACAGCGTGCGTGTGTGAAATATATTAATTATCTGTGGTGGTGAAGTAGACTGTCTCTCTCTCTCTCTCTCTCTCTCTCTCTCTCTCTCTCTCTCTCTCTCTCTCTCTCTCTCTCTCTCTCTCTCTCTCTCTCTCTCTCTCTCTCTCTCTCTCTCTCTCTCTCTCAAGGCGAAAATACAATATTTAGTCAAGTAGCTGTCGAACTCACAGAATGAAACTGAACGCAATGCCATTTTTCAGCAAGACCGTATACTCGTAGCATCGTCAGTCCACCGCTCATGGCAAAGGCAGTGAAATTGACAAGAAGAGCGGGGTAGTAGTTGCGCTAAGAAGGATAGCACGCTTTTCTGTACCTCTCTTTGTTTTAACTTTCTGAGCGTGTTTTTAATCCAAACATATCATATCTATATGTTTTTGGAATCAGGAACCGACAAGGAATAAGATGAAAGTGTTTTTGAATTGATTTCGACAATTTAATTTTGATAATAATTTTTATATATTTAATTTTCAGAGCTTGTTTTTAATCCGAATATAACATATTTATATGTTTTTGGAATCAGCAAATAATGGAGAATAAGATAAACGTAAATATGGATCGTTTTATAAATTTTAATTTTTTTTTACAATTTTCAGATTTTTAATGACCAAAGTCATTAATTAATTTTTAAGCCACCAGGTGAAATGCAATACCGAAGTCCGGGCTTCGTCGAAGATTACTTGACCAAAATTTCAACCAATTTGGTTGAAAGATGAGGGCGTGACAGTGCCGCCTCAACTTTCACGAAAAGCCGGATATGACGTCATCAAAGACATTTATCAAAACAAGTCGCGTAAGGCGAAAATACAATATTTAGTCAAGTAGCTGTGGAACTCACAGAATGAAAGTGAACGCAATGCCATTTTTCAGCAAGACCGTATACTCGTAGCATCGTCAGTCCACCGCTCATGGCAAAGGGAGTGAAATTGACAAGAAGAGCGGGGTAGTAGTTGCGCTAAGAAGGATAGCACGCTTTTCTGTACCTCTCTTTGTTTTAACTTTCTGAGCGTGTTTTTAATCCAAACATATCATATCTATATGTTTTTGGAATCAGGAACCGACAAGGAATAAGATGAAAGTGTTTTTAAATTGATTTGGACAATTTAATTTTGATAATAATTTTTATATATTTAATTTTCAGAGCTTGTTTTTAATCCGAATATAACATATTTATATGTTTTTGGAATTAGCAAATGATGGAGAATAAGATAAACGTAAATTTGGATCGTTTTATAAATTTTAATTTTTTTTTACAATTTTCAGATTTTTAATGACCAAAGTCATTAATTAATTTTTAAGCCACCAAGCTGAAATGCAATACCGAATCCCGGGCTTCGTCGAAGATTACTTGACCAAAATTTCAACCAATTTGGTTGAAAAATGAGGGCGTGACAGTGCCGCCTCAACTTTCACGAAAAGCCGGATATGACGTCATCAAAGACATTTATCAAAAAAATTAAAAAAACGTTCGGGGATTTCATACCCAGGAACTCTCATGTCAAATTTGATAAAGATCGGTCCAGTAGTTTAGTCTGAATCGCTCTACACACACACACACGCACACACGCACGCACACACACACGCACATACACCACGACCCTCGTTTCGATTCCCCCTCGATGTTAAAATATTTAGTCAAAACTTGACTAAATATAAAAATGAAAAAAAACGTTCGGGGATTTCATACCCAGGAACTCTCATGTCAAATTTCATAAAGATCGGTCCAGTAGTTTAGTCTGAATCGCTCTACACACACACACAGACACACACACACACACACACACACGCACACACGCACGCACACACACACGCACATACACCACGACCCTCGTTTCGATTCCCCCTCGATGTTAAAATATTTAGTCAAAACTTGACTAAATATAAAAAAACTTGACTAAATATAAAAAGAACGCTGAAGCGTGATTAACCATTCAGTCAAGCACAGAAGCCAAAACGACACTCCTGCCACGAAACGATGACAGTCGAACACTGATTTAAAGTCCGATTTGTTAAAAAAAAAAAAAAAAAAAGCGAATATAGCGGCAAAATTTTGATTGCACATTACATAAACAATTGTTATGGTACCAAGCTGAAGTGCAATCCTATAGTCCGGACAGGGTCGAAGGGCGTGTGACAAAAAATTCAAAATAAATTGATTTTAAAATGAGGCCGTGACGGTGCCGCCTTAACCTTTACAAACGGGCAAATACGACGTCATCAAATAGCGTTATCAAAAATCGGAGAAAACGACACAAGCAAATGCTCTCAAAAATGTGGAAACCAATTTTCATAAAAATCCGTCCTCTTGGTTTTGAGATATATTAATTCTCAATAATTATTAGACAAACTGTACATAATTATACTGGTCACCCACTTCACCGATTGTTAGTCTTTTGACTTTCAAAAGTGAAATTTCAGGTCTAAGTGCCTATGTTGGACATGAGTTGGTTTATACGACTTGTTTGTTTGTTTGTTTGCTTAACGCCCAGCCGACCACGAAGGGTCATATCAGGGCGGTGCTGCTTTGACATATAACGTGCGCCACACACAAGACAGTAAGTCGCAGCACAGGCTTCATGTCTCACCCAGTCACATTATTCTGACACCGGACCAACCAGTCCTAGCACTAACCCCATAATGCCAGACGTCAGGCGGAGCAGCCACTAGATTGCCAATTTTAAAGTCTTAGGTATGACCCGGCCGGGGTTCGAACCCACGACCTCCCGATCACGGGGCGGACGCCTTACCACTAGGCCAACCGTGCCGGTTCTTTTGACTTTATGCAAGGAGTGTATGAATGTATGAGTGTTTCCACACCAGGACAAATACCAATGGCTGTAATGCTATTATGGCGGAATAAATTCTTGTTGTCTTGTTCTCTTGATGAAAAGTGCTTGTCACTACAGCTCACGGTTTGCTTCACGCGCGGAGCCAACCCCTGTCGAAACCCGCTTCACGTTGCAGTAAATATACTTGCAAAGGTACAATTCTTTCTCGCGCGAGCGGTCATGTTCGTCACCAATGATCTTTTCAGGCTTTCTACACGGGACAACATCATCATTTTACTTAGATACATACCGCCCTGATATGGCCCTTCGTGGTCGGCTGGGCGTTAAGCAAAAAAAAAAAAAAAAAAAAAAAAAATTAGATACATGCACAATATCAACAGCCCGACCGCTTCCTGTGCAAAGTGGGATATTATTTATTGTTACACACTAGTTTTATAAGCCTGCTTAAAAAGAGATTTTCGGAAATAACTCTGTCGGATTTGTATGGGTTGTGAACGAGTGAATGCCCTTGTTTTGTCCTCGGACAAATAATTCACACGTTGTCCTGTTCACGTGCTTCCGACACACCCCTCGCTAGTGATTGGTCCCTCCGATGTTTATCCGAGTAAAAAGCAAGGGTATTCACTCTTTCAGAACCCATACAAACCCGACAGAGTTATTTTTGGAATTCGTCAGCAAACAATACACCACAGTGGCACGCACGCACACATACACACACACACACACTCACACATACGCACGCTCGCCCGATCACACACACGCACACATACACACACTCACATATACGCAAGCTCGCCCGATCGCACACACACACACACACACACACTCACACACACACACACACACACACACACACACACACACACACACACACACACACACACACACACACACACACACACATTAAAGCAGAAAAAAGGAAGCAACACACACACAAAAAACACAAACACACAAACACACAAACAAGCAAGCAAACTTAGGAATGTTTTTATAGTCCCATCCGGTTAAACAAGGGTTGTAAACAACGTGATTAACACTTACACCTGACATCATTTTTGCAGTTGCAATGATGTATGACTTTTGAAGTGAGATAATACTAGTTATATGGAGCATATAAAACACATCCTAAATCAACAACAACAACAACAACAACCGTATAGCGTGGTACTTCACAAGAATGAGTATTTCTGTTGTACACATGTATTGAGTTTCATAGGAACTCATTTGATAAAGGAAATATGGACTTGTGTCCCCCTCATCCCTCACTATCCTCAATAAAAGTAAAAATCAACAAAACAAAAAAGTTTTAAAAAAAGGGGAAAATGAATGATAAGATACAAAAAATTACTTTAAAAAAACACACACAATCAATTACAAAAAAAACCACACAAAAACAAAAACACACACACACACCAAAATGAAAAATAACAAAATAACAAAAAAACTATAGAAATATACTAACAACCGACAAACAAAACAATGAAAACAAAACTCAACCGACTAATACAAACATTGTAAAAAATGCAGATTATGTATTGATTGTTAAAGAAACTCATTTTATACTGAAAATATGAACAGCAACAAAATTGTATAGATTCTCACCCCACCCTAAAAAAAAGAACGTTGAAATAAGATTATCACAGTACAGTTCGATCATTGAGTTCCATGCTGTTCACAGTAAATGCAGCGAGTTCAATAGAAGTTCATTTAATAATGAAAAAAATGAACTTGAACACTTATATCCCTCCCCTCTCCCCCCTCTCACTTAATTTCTACAGTAGGAGAGTACACTGGTGGGTGCCATTTCCGTTTACGTAAAGAATTGTCAAAAATACAATAAATGCACTGAGTTTCATAGAAACCCATTTGATCATTTGATTACAACTAAAACACTCGAGAAACAAGAGAAAAACGTCACTACATTTCTGGGAGAGTACATTGGTGGGTGCCATTTTTGTTGATGTAAAGAATTGTCAAAACTAATGTAAATGCACTGAGTTTCATAGAAAACCATTTGATTATTTGATTACAGCTAAATGTCTCAAGCAACAAGGGAAAAAAGTCACTATATTTCTGGGATAGTACATTGATGGGGGCCCTTATCGTTGATGTAAAGAATTGTCAAAAATACAGTAAATGCACTGAGTTTCATAGAAACCCATTTGATCGTAACAACTTTCATCTAAAACACTCAAGAAACAAGGTGGAAAACAGTCACTACATTTCTAGGAGAGTAGATTGGTGGGTGCCATTTCTGTGGATGTTTAGAATTGTACAAATAAAAATAAAGAAAATGCGCTGAGTTCCATAGAAACCTCTTTGATCATTTGATTACAACTAAAATACTCAAGATACAAAGGAAAACAGTCAGTGCATTTCTGGGAGAGTACATTGACGGGTGCCATATCCGTGGATGTAAAGAATTAAGTAAATGCATTGAGTTTTATAGAAACCCATTTGATCATTTGATAACAACTAAATCACTCGAGAAACGAGGGGAAAAAAATTCACTAAATTTCTGGGAGAGTACATTGGCGGGTAACCTTTCCGTTGATGTAAAGACGTGTCAAAAAACAGTAAATGCAGTGAGTTTCATAGAAACCCATTTGATCCTTAAACAACTAAAACACTCGAGAAACGAGGAGAAAAATTCACTAACGTTTTCGGAGAGTACATTGGCGGGTGTCCTTTGCGTGGATGTAAAGATCTTCAAAAATACAGTAAATGCACTAAGTTTAATAGAAACCCATTTGATAATTTGATTCAAGACACAAAGGGAAAAAAGTCACTACATTTCTGGGAGAGTACATTGTAAGATGACCTTTCCGTGGATGTAAAGAATTGTCAAAAATTAAGTAAATGCACTGAGTTTCATAGAAACCCATTTGATCATTTGATTACAACTAAATCACTCTAGAAACGATGGGAAAAAATTCACTAATGTTTTTGGAGAGTACATTGGCGGGTACCCTTTCCGTTGATGTAAAGACGTGTCAAAAAACAGTAAATGGAGTGAGTTTCATAGAAACCCATTTGATCCTTAAACAACTAAAAGACTCGAGAAACGAGGGGAAACAATCACTAATGTTTTTGGAGAGTGCATTAGCGGGTGTCCTTTCCGTGGATGTAAAGATCTTCTTACATACAGTAAATGCACTAAGTTTCATAGAAACCCATTTGATAATTTGATTCAAGACAAAAAGGAAAACAAGTCACTACATTTCTGGGAGACTACATTGCCGGGTGCCCTTTCCGTGGATGTAATTAATTGTCAAAAATACAGTAAATGCACTGAGTTTCATAGAAACCCATTTGATAATTTGATTCAAGACGCAAAGGAAAACAGTCACTAAATTTCTGGGAGAGTACATTGCCGGGTATCCTTTCCGTGGATGTAAAGATGACCGTGATTAGGCTTGTCGTCCCTGACGCTAGGGTCAACCTTATGCCTCTGCACCCTCTGTCCGGCTTCCTGCTGATGTCGCTGGGCGAAGACATACTCATACAGCAGTCCCGCCACAAGCGCGCCCAGGATTGGACCCACCCAGAACACCTGAAGAGAAACGCAAAACAATGAGTGAAAATGGGCTTTCGTGAATCTTTGGGATTCATCCTGTACATCTGAAGAGAAACGGAGAAAATTAATGAAGAGGTGGTTTTCCTGAATGGATAAAACCCACCCAGTGCACTTGAAGAGGAAGGGAGAAAAAAATGTCTCATCTTCTTCTTCTTGGCGTTCGCAGAGGTTACACAATCAGTCCAGCACTGGTGATAAATGTTGTTGTTTTCTCCAACTCCTGTCGACTGCCGTATAGTTTGGTCTGCAAGGGAGTTGGTGACGGCCACACTTCTTTTCGTTCCTCATCTAGTAAGGGACATCGCTGTAAGATGTGTTCCGCTGTTTGGTCTTCTTGACCGCAGGCACAGGTTGGTGATGGCGCCAGCTTGAACTTTCGGTTCATGTGAGCATTGAGCCTGTTGTGGCCAGTACGCAGCCTGATGAGGTTGACTTGCTGCTCTCTGGACATTGTGTGGTAGTCATCTCTGTTTGTCCTTGGCCTCATCAATGCCTTGATGATTGTCTTCTGCTCACTAAAGCTGACACTGTTTTCAGGTTGGTCTTCCACGGCTCCTTCTTTCGCCAGCTCATCTGCCCTTTCATTTCCTGGTATCCCACAGTGTGCTGGTATCCACTGGAGGACAACTCTTCTGGTTTGTCTGACCATCTGTAATGCTTTGGCCAGCTGTGGGAGTTTGTCGTTCTCTAGGGCCTGAAGGACTGAAAGGGCGTCCGAGAGGAAGACAACTTGGTAGCAAGGGTCTGCGGAGTCCTGAACCAAGGAGGCGGCCTGCATGAGAGCTTCTGCTTCTGCTTTATAGTTTGTGCAGTGTTTGCCAGTGGCAACGCTGGATGTAGCTGTATGTCCCCCAGGGAACTGGATGAGAATGCCTGCACCTCCATTGAGCACGGCGTTAGTTGCTGATCCATCGGTGTATACATGGATCCACGCCTCTTTTGGGTACTGTTCGTCGATCAGGGCTAAGGTGAGTGCCTGTCGAGCTGTGTCATTCTGATCTTCTCCTGAGGTAACATGTGGAACACTGGTGCAGATCTGGATGCCTGGTTTCTCTGTTGCCTTGGGGGTTTCCTCTTCTTCTTGAGTCAGAGGTAGAGTGTTCTGTGGAAAATGTCTCATGAATCGATGGGACTCAACCAGTACCATTGAAGAGAAATGGAAAACAATAAATTGAGATCGGCTTTCATGAACCGAAACGACCCTCCCAGCACACACGAAGAGAACGAGAGAGAACGCAGAAAGGTAGGCTTTCGTGTAGGAAATCGAATATTAACTGTAACGCTCTCATTGTTTTAATCAAACTACTCCTTAAACATCTCAAAAGTCTTAAAACTAAAATGTTAGTAATCGACCCATGAAAGATTCCATCTTCCTCTTTATCATTTCCTGAATCCAAAAAGATATTAGATATGTTATATGAAGTCTTATATCGCGCGCGTATCTCCGGACTCGGACTCAAGGCGCAGGGATCTATTTATGCCGTGTGAGATGGATTTTTTTTTTAAACAATACATCACGCATTCACATCGACTAGCAGATCGCAGCCATTTCGGCGCATATCCTACTTTTCACGGCCTATTATTCCAAGTCACACGGGTATTTTGGTGGAAATTTTTTATCTATGCCTGACCAATTTTGCCAGGAAAGACCCTTTTGTCAATCGTGGGATCTTTAACGTGCACACCCCAATGTAGTGTACACGAAGAAAAGATATGATGTTGCGTGATGTATTGTGTAAAAAATTCCATCTCACACGGCATAAATAGATCCCTGCGCCTTGAGTCCGAGTCTGGAGATACGCGCGCGATATAAGACTTCATATATAAGATATGCCATGATTACTCTAAAAATGTACTCAAAATGAAAGAAAATAGGTTAATTAGGCACTAGGTTTGCATGCTTAGCGGAGTCGAGCTGGACCCGTCTTAGTCTTCGGGTTTAGTTCATGTAGTCTCGGTGTTAGCTGAGCTTTGTGTGTGTGTGTGTGTGTGTGTGTGTGTGTGTGTGTGTGTGTGTGTGTGTGTGTGTGTGTGTGTGTGTGTGTGTGTGTGTGTGTGTCTTTTAGTTTCAGGCCAACAGATTGACTAAATGTTTTTATATCGCTTCAAGCGACTTGTGTTCTGTTGTATCTGCTTGGTACTTGGTCAGTCAGTGAGGTGTACAGAAACAGAGACTTGAAGGTGCTATTGCAAAGGGCAACGACTTCAACAACAATCAGTATAAATCAACAACAAAACAGCAGTGTACAAATGGGTTAGCTCAGATGGTAGGGCACTAGACTTTGTGATCCTAGGGTCGCGTGTTCAGATCCGGACCCGGCCGGACACGGGTCAACTTTATGTGCAGACTCAGAGCCGGTATCCATGTCACACCCCCGTGTCACCACAGTGGTACGTAAAAGACCTCGGTCAGTTTGCCATAAGTGCATATGGGTGATACCACCTAAACACGCATACACTTAATTGTGTATCTCATCTAATGTCGGGGTAAAACCCGGGAACATGCCCCTAATGGCTTTGCCGTGAGGGCGTACAACTAGATTTTTTCTCAGTGTACAAAGTTGACTCACCCAGTGCTCTTGCCATAGTCCAGTGGGAACACAGGGGCCAAGGCTGCGTGCAGGGTTCATGCTCGCTCCCGTGTACTGAATCTGATTTGGGAACATAAATAAATAAATAAGTAACAAATAAAACATACGTTCAAGTAATGCAGTGTAAAAATATATTCTTTCTTTCGTACACAATTTGAATGAAACAATCATACAAACAAACAAACAAACAATCAAACAAACAAACAAACGAAAAAATAAACAAACGAAAAAAGAAAAAGAAATTCTGACAAGAACATTTTGTTTACATTCCATCGTTAATGTTACCTCCACTCTTTTCTTGTAAGGTTATTCAACTAGGTTGTTTGTCATTTAATACTGTTTTTATTTCCCGTGTTGTCACTCATTTTCAAGAATGCGGTTCCGTTTCAAATGTCATCTTCTTTCGAAAATGCTGAATGCCTTGTCGCAAAAAAAGTTGACCTTCACGGTGTAAAAGAATATCGCAGTGAGGTCAGGCTGAAAGTATTCATTGCCGCCAAAAGCACTCACATAACAATACTCTTTTGTGTCTAAATCTGGTAAAACATGAAGCGAATCCCGTAGCTTAAAACGTAAATCCCTGCCTGTCAAGATAAAAAATGAGAAGCAACTTTTGACAAAGGCCGAAACGGTTTGGGGTGTCCTTCTCCATTTTCAATTCTGCGATTGGAACGAGGTATTTCATTCATGTCACACTACCGTCAGTAGGTCGGACTCAACGACTCCTCTTCTCTCGACTTTTCGATACATACTTGCTTTAGTGCAAGTTTACTAACATAGAAACGTTAAAAAGACACAAAGGAACAAAGCCCACTTTGCTCGATAAAAAAAATCTGAAGCTCTCTCTGTGTCTCTCTCTCCGTCTGCCTGTCTGTCTGTCTCTGCCTGTCTGTCTCTCTCTGCCTCTATTTCTCTTGCTACTCTCTGTCTGTCTGTCTGTCTGTCTGTCTGTCTGTCTGTCTGTTTGTCTGTCTGTTTGTCTGTCTGTCTGTCTGTCTCTTTTTGAGTCTCTGTCTTTCCACGCGCACTCGTGTGTGTATGTGTGTGAATGTGTGTGTGTGTTTGTGGAGGGGGGGTGTGTGTGTGTGTGTGTCTGTGTGTGTTAGTGGGTGGGTGTGTGCGTACGTGTGTGCGTGTGTGCGTGCGTGCGTGCGTGAGTGTGTGTGTGTATGCGTGTGTGCGTGCGTGTGTGTGTGTGTGAGACCATCATCAACAACAACAATTAAACGCCGAAGCTAATTTAACCCTCGTTCGCACACAGCAGTTCGCGACAACTTGATTAGATCCCCTATCGACATACTTCAAGAAGTAACTCATCGTCCACAGTATTCCCAGGATGACCATGAGATCAACCATGACTGTAGTGTAACCCTGTAACCACTGCATCATCGCTATCATCACCATCACCATCAACATCAACATCAACGATGGACACAGTCATCCCACAACAGAATATATCAATCGCCACGAAATCAACAAAGGATTCACCGTCCAAGGAACGTCCATAGTTAGCAATAGGTCGCTGCATGAGAGCGCTGAAATCGCTACCACCACTATCACCATCGCCAATATTAGACACTCTTTAGACGGGCGCGTAGCCTAGTGGTCAGGATGTCGGCTTTCCATGTGGGAGGTTCGGAGTTCGAATCCCAGTCGCGCCTGGTGGGTAAAGGTTGGTGATTTTTCTGAACATTGTACTGATCAGTCCACTGATTGATATAATAAAATATCCATCTTTATCTCCTCCCAGCATGAATTCAACGGAATTGGAGTATGGCTGCCTACATGGTGGGAGGGGGGTGGGCGGCCATATACGTAAAAGCCGACTCGTGCCTAAAAGCATACGAGGGAGTCGCAGTCTGCGAACGTAGAAGAAGAAGTAGAAGAAAACACTTCAATTAAAAAACGACACACACAAACACACACGCACACACACACACACACATAAACACACACACACACACACACGCGTTCACACACACACACATGCACACACACACACAAACACACTCACCACACGCACACACACAAGCATGCACGCACGCACACACACACACACACACACACACACACACGTCACTGACCGCCCAAGGAATGTCCATGGTGACCACGAGGCCAATGCTGAGGGCGGTAGAGCCACTGTGGTCAGTGCGCTTGGAGTCCACTGAGGCGAAGATGGCCAGCACCAGTACAAACGTGGCGATGATTTCCACCACCAGGCCTTGCCAAACGGTGATTTCGTCCGCCACCAGTGTCACACCTAGTGTACCTGCAAATAAAACTGAGAATTTAGAAAACAAGACATAGGTAGAGGTTCTGAAAACCTGCCGAAAGTGGACTTCAGGAGAGTTTCTCTGGAAACTCTACATAGAACAAACTCTATACTCTATACTCTACTTAAGTTGAGTTTTGCCGCGCCGTTTGATACTTGCTGTCCTGAAGTATAGTTGTGGGGTAGAAACAGTCAAGGTAGTATCAAGCGGCGCGTCGTACGCACACGGGCAGTGCGACTCGTGTTTTTGCCATAGTTTTCCACTGGGAGGAAGCGATTCGAATTTCGCGGCAATGGAACGATATCGTATGGTTACACGAATTAAAATATATTGCCCAGTAATGGTGACACCCAGAACATACGCTAGATAACGCTCCAATGCTGAAATTTCATAAGCATTAAATGAATTAACCGGAAATGGAGAAACCCAGAACAGACACACCTGTCCAATACGCAACTGAAATAAAATACAATCTTTTGACCTTCTTCTGCAGCATTCGACGGTTGTGTCACTGAAAATCTATTCACCAAAAACGGTTTACTCAGAACATACCTCTCCTATGCGAGGGCGTGACCCCCCACAAGAAGTAGCCCCCGACGATGCCCCCCAGACATTGCACGATGATGTAGGCCACGCAGCGCGTGAGAGAGATCTTGCGGGTGGCGAACATGGCCACGGACACAGCTGGGTTGATGTGAGCGCCGCTGACGTTGCCTAAGCTCCAGATCACCTGTAGACATTCAACATCAGGGGTAATAAGTGTAAAGTGTTTTCAGGCCAAGAATTGCAAGCGGCGTGTATGCATCGCCCCTAGCTGTGTCAGTTACCTTCAGCCAAGAGAAAGTATTGGTGTTTTTTCCTAGGTATCGGACCATTACATTCACGTCAACCACAGCACAGCTGGTGACATTTGGTTAAGACACAGTTTTAAGGTTTCAGGGTCAACATCAACAGCAAAAGCAACAGCAGCAGCAGCAGCAACATCAACAACAGTAACAGTTACAGTAACACCACCACCAACACCACCACCACCACCACCAACAACAACCAACCAACCAAAAATCCAACCAACCAACTAACCAACCAATTAAACTTGACCAGTCAACCTATTCAGCTCTCACTACCATAGATAATTTTGCATTGAGTCTCTTCCCATCTCTCTTCCTACTGTCTCTTCCCTACTCTAATACCACCACCCCTCCCCGTCCCCCCGCCCGTCCCCCTCCCCTTACACATCACCACACACTACATGTACATACCGTTGCAACAGTGAGTCCAAAAGCAACCGCTATGGAGATGACGGTCGGAGCCAGCGGCGGGTTAACCGTCAAGGCGGAACCACAGCCAAAGACTACCAAGATGGCGGTACCCAAAAATTCTGCCACGAGTCGCCTGTAGAAGATAGGTGTCTTCATCTCCCTCAGGCCGATTACCTCTTCCATAGTCATGGTAGAGGGCTAGTGGTGATGGTAGGCTGCACACAACTGGAGAAAGAGTAAAGTGAATGAACCAGTCCACCGATGGCTCACTCAGTGAATCAATCATGCAGACTTTTTTTTTTCTCAAACAGATTAACAAATTTGTGACCCTCCACCACGAAATGAGTCGCATGTCACCTCGCGCGGTTCTGCGCTAGGCTCAATATAAGTCCGGGCAGTGTCTTGTAACAGTGTGAGGGTCACCTTAGTCACAGGCTTATAACTCAAACAGTTTTCGCTCTTTTCTAAAACGGGTTTCACCACTGGATAGAGCATAAAAAACTCTTTAGGAAAATGTAAAAATATGAAAATCATGCAAAGGTGACATGCGACTCATTTCGTGGTGGAGGGTCACATTTGTTTCATTTCGCCAGACAGTGTATCAATACACACGTTACTCTACGAACCGTGACCTCCAAAAACAACAAGAAATTCCTCCGAGGTAGGAAAAACACCCCCGTCCTTACCATTCTCACTGCCACCAACTGAGAAGGTTATTTCCCTTTGACCATTAATATGTCCCTCTATAAGTCCTTGTAGAATCTTAATCCACCAATAACTCCCTAACCGTGTGTTTGACTGGTCCCAATTTTTGTAAGGACCGTCTCAGGAATGTATAGAACCTGTTCACCAAGTTTGGTGACGATCGGTCCGTTCATTCTTGAGATCTATATGCGAACACAAACACACAAACAAACAAACAAACACATCGACCGAATCCTATACACACCCCTATACCGGGGGTGTAATAACTACCAGAAACCAACCAACAGGCTGAACGCACGGGATGGGGATGTGGTGTATCGTGAAAGCTCATTGGAAAAACAGAAGAGACATTTTGAGGAATAGTAATAATAATAATAATAACTGGACATTTTTAAGTGCCTAACCTATGGCTCCAAGCCCTTTACAAAAGAACATATACAGAATGTACAACCTACATAAAACAATTAACCATACGGACAAAAATCACCAAATGTAGGGGAAAGTCGCTAAACCTGGAAGAGTTGAGGAGAAACAGCCGTACCAGACAAAAAAAATGGATATTGCAAAGCGTTCTTTATATTGTCACATACTAGACTCTATCAGTAAATAAAGGAACCACATAAAATAAAATAAAAGTCACGCAACTCATCAGACTGATCATAATAAAAATGTCTGCATTTGTTCCAGGTTGGACGCATGGGTGTGTAAAGTGGAACACTGTGTTGTCAAACTCGGAACACAAACAAACACACCCTGACTCTCTTTCTAGCTCTGTCTGTGTCTCACACACACACATATACACCCACACACTCTCATTCACACACAAACAAGCACACATTGCCACACACACAAGATAAATAAATACGTCATAACATTTTGATTAAGCCATTTTATGTAAATGTCTTTTTTTCAACATCATATTTTGATTTTGACCAAGGAAATAACAAATCGGATAACAATTTAAGCCTTAAATGTAAAACAAAAAGATAAATAAGGGCTAGGTCTTTCTTCTTCTTCTTGTCGATCACTAAAAAGGACTAAAAAACAAAACCTTAAAAAAAGAGGAAAAAATAGGCAAAGAACCGATTTCGCAGACAACGTCCTTTGTCTTCTACTGTCAGCGCAGTCATCGTGTGATTACTGTATGTACTTCTGGCACTTTTACATATCCTCAGGGGAGTTGGTGCCACACATGAAGCAGTACCACGAAATGTCGCAGCTTCATTTGTACCCCTCTTCTGTTGACAAATAGATATAAAAGGGCAACCTGCCCAATTGACTAAATGTAAAAATCATTACGCATAAAGTCTCAAAGCAAATAACTAAGAACAGATTTAAGAACTGATTTTGCAGACACACAAAAATTGCTAAGTATAGATTTCGAAGTCCTTTTGTCCGCTGCTGTCAGCGCAGTCCTCGTGTGCCCACTGTGTGCACCTCTGGCACTGTATCATGTTCTCAGGGGAGTTGGTGCCACACATGAAGCAGTACCAAGTGCTTTCCCCCGGGATAGAACGCATCGTCGAGAATGTTCTCCTTTTTTCCCTCTGATCAGAAGATATTCCCCTCTTGTTTCTCTGAGCAGAAGATTTTGTAGCTTCATTCTTTCCTCTTTTCTGTTGACCTGCACGCCTTTTTGCAAGTGAAATATCCAGCTTTTGCTTGTGTAACCGAGTGCCGAAACACTACGATCACATCGGGAGGCGAAGTGCAATCAAACAGGATTGAAAATGTTAGGGCTAATTTCTTAGCCCTATAAAAACTGTTATGCAAACCCGAAGGTTTCCATGAACATACAGACAATCGGAAACTACCAGACCCCATCACAAACAGATTTCCACAAACCACGGGTG
Organism: Littorina saxatilis; assembly: GCF_037325665.1. NCBI lineage: Eukaryota > Metazoa > Mollusca > Gastropoda > Littorinimorpha > Littorinidae > Littorina > Littorina saxatilis. Next base: position 18,111,508 of record NC_090245.1, read on the forward strand.
TTGACTTAAAGGCCAACAACTCGGGTGCAGAGTCTGCTGTGAAAGGAGCGGGAGCCTCCCCTGTCACAATCGCCCCCGTTTGAAATAAACTTCGTCCCGAAGTTCCGAACCGGGGGACCACTGTCCATCCCAAGTTCGCAGAATGGGAACAGCACGAACATGTTCAGTGGTCATATTATGCCATTACCTGAACATATCATGCCGAGTCCCAACCCTGCTCGCAGCGCCAGATGTAACCGTGTGCCGAAACACTACGATCACCTCGGGAGGCGAAGTGCAATCAAACAGGATTGAAAATAAATGTTAGGGCTAATTTCTTAGCCCTATAAAAACTGTTATGCAAACCCGAAGGTTTCCATGAACATACAGACAATCGGAAACTACCAGACCCCATCACAAACAGATTTCCACAAACCACGGGTGTTGACTTAAAGGCCAACAACTCGGGTGCAGAGTCTGCTGTGAAAGGAGCGGGAGCCTCCCCTGTCACAATCGCCCCCGTTTGAAATAAACTTCGTCCCGAAGTTCCGAACCGGGGGACCACTGTCCATCCCAAGTTCGCAGAATGGGAACAGCACGAACATGTTCAGTGGTCATATTATGCCATTACCTGAACATATCATGCCGAGTCCCAACCCTGCTCGCAGCGCCAGATGTAACCGAGTGCCGAAACACTACGATCACCTCGGGAGGCGAAGTGCAATCAAACAGGATTGAAAATGTTAGGGCTAATTTCTTAGCCCTATAAAAACTGTTATGCAAACCCGAAGGTTTCCATGAACATACAGACAATCGGAAACTACCAGACCCCATCACAAACAGATTTCCACAAACCACGGGTGTTGACTTAAAGGCCAACAACTCGGGTGCAGAGTCTGCTGTGAAAGGAGCGGCAGCCTCCCCTGTCACAATCGTAAGGAGAAGATTGCTTTTTTCGTGATGATCTCTTCGACGAGCTTGTGGTTGTGCGTTGCAGGACATCAGCAGCAGGTAAGCTTACATTTGCTGCTGACACCAAGCAATCATAATGACCAGAATCTCCATGTATAGTGTACAAAACAACGATGGGGGTGACGTTGGCAAATTTATTTCAGCTTCAAGAATGCTATTGATTAGTTCTTGTTCTATCTCTGGTGTTAATGTAGAAGGTCTTCCTGTGAACTTTACTTCTTCTTTTGCAAATTTGTTTGTTTCCTTCTAAATGACTTTTAAGAGTTGTGACAGTAACACCATATGCTCTTGATGCGCAACGCAAACCCATATCTCCGTTTTTCACTGCAGACCAAGCGCAGCCCATTTCTTCTGGTAACCACCGCCGTTCGGGTCTCATAATACTTCCAAATAAATCAATCAATCATTCAATAAAACTTATAGAAAGGAAAAACACAACAAAACCGAAAAGAGAATTGAATACGTGAATAAAACAGCAGTGTTCTGTTCATTGTTTGATGAGGGTAAGATGGAACAGAATGCGGCAAAGCTGGAACACTGTTCCATGTTTGCCTCTCTTATGTGTTCCATCATTGCCGCATGGCACCTGCATGGATTTCGCGTTTTTCTGTTGGATACAAGTGACGTTTCAAATCTTTTTTCCGTTCAAGTTATTGCAAATCTATGAAGGTTTATCACAGCAATCAACATTTTACGTGAACGTATATAGATAAAGAGTAATAATACGAATTGTAGACGGTAGAAATAAGAAGAAGAAGGAAGAAAAGTTTAAAAAACGTACCCTTTTTTTTTTTGTGCCCCGGTAGTCATTTTTTTTTGCTGGAATAATATCAAGGAATGTCACTAGACATTTCTGCAAAACATTGTTCATGAATTGTTCCCCGTTGATCGCATATTGAGGTGTTCCAAGTTCCGGGATTGGCGACTTTCCCTTACTGTTCACACAATATTCATATATGCTATACACACTATACCCAGCGAACACTTTCAACAATCATGCCAACCCTGTGGGAGAGGAGTACGTGCAGAAATGGAATGGAAAAGACATTAGGCCGGGTTGGTGTAGTATTGTGTGAAAAAGAAAGTTTTCAACTGTTATTTGAAAGAGCTGAGAGAGGTGCAGTGTCTGACAGAGAAAGGAAGAGAGTTCCAGAGTGGTGGTGCAGAACAACAGAAGGTTCTTGCTCCGTGCTGCTTCCTGTTGAAGAGGCTAGAGAAGGGGATTCGATGGGAATATGTGACCCTCCACCACGAAATGAGTCGCATGTCATCTCGCGCGGTTCTGCGCTGGGCTTAATATAAGTCCGGGGAGTGTCTGGTAACAGTGGGAGGGTCACCTTAGTCACAGGCTTATAACTCAAACAGTTTTCGCTCTTTTCTAAAACGGTTTTCACCACTGGATAGAGCATAACAAACTCTTCAGGAAAATGTACAAATATGAAAATCATGCAAAGGTGACATGCGACTCATTTCGTGGTGGAGGGTCACATATAGGTGGGTGAAGATCGGCTTTGTGCAGTGATATACATCTCTCTTAAGAGCAGAGATGGCACGGAAATTAG
>NC_090245.1:18119020-18134020 GCF_037325665.1 Littorina saxatilis
TGAGCTTTTGCATCTGCTTGTGTAAAGAGAAGGCCATGTAAATCAACAGCAATCAATTATTTGTTATTTCCCTTGTACCCGTATTGATGTCACAAATGCCATTATAGAACGTATCTTAGCTATGTTAATGTTCTTGATCCAACCTACATTGATGGGAGTACACCACCTTCCAAGGCTGACAGTCAAGCACGTTTGCCCGTAGAGAGGGCCAGTATTTACACAATCGTTTATAACTACCCTCCAGCCAAAGGGCTGCTGCTACTTTTGTCCCAACACCTATTGATAATTGCATACATAAATAATGTCCACGCGAGACAAACAACAGAATCGATTTTATGTTACTCTTTCAGTTATACTCGTGGCAAAAAAAAACCATTTCAAAACGGACGGAACAGTCCCACCATGACACATATATATACACACACCAAGGTAAATAGAAAACAGATAGACAGACAGACAGACAAACAGACAATCAGACTGACTGACTGACTGACTGACTGACTGACTGACAGACAGACAGACAGACAGACAAACAGACAATCCTGACAGACAGACAGACAGACAGACAAACAGACAAACAGACAATCACACTGACTGACTGACTGACTGACAGACAGACGGACAGACAGACAGAAAGACAGACTGACAGACAGACAAACAGACAATCCTGACAGACAGACAGATAGACAGACAGACAGACAGACAGACGGACAGCCAGCCCTTCAGCCATCAAGTCATCCAGTCAGAACGACATACAAACAGACACACTAAACAATCACACCAATAAAGCTTGTGTCTGAGAAATAATCGATAATTCACAGGAAAAAAGGAAGTCATTTTAATGTTCAATACTTTGCGTGATCTGACCAGCGAATCGATGGCACTGAACTCGCCATCACAGCATGGTGGAGCGAAGGAAGGAGTGGAGATTATGTTTGTGCAGGTCCACTAGTGCTCAAGGATTACACATGTACAGCGAGAGAGATGTCATCGTCGAAACCTGCTACGAGCATTCCTGTCACAAACTCACTGCCCTTGCAGAATAAGCAATACGCTGGTTTCGGGACAATTTTCAGTAGCATGAGGATGTGATGTAACAAGTTTTAGTTGGTAATAAGTTATGGAGCACACGGTACGATTTGTTTGAAAACGCATCACAATTAATTCAAAGTGCGTGAATGCGCTTCAGGGCGCTGCTTCACTCCGGTGTTGGAAACAAACAAATAGTCCAGGCAGCGCCACCTGACAGAAACAGGCCACTTTATTACGGCAACCAGTCACAAATCAAGGTGAAACAACGTAACAGTAACCACAATTTGAGTTGTTTACGCTGAGTGACTTCGTATTGAATTGATCGAAGGAAAAACGTATAGGTTTGCTCAACCAAACTGAGGTACAATGTATGGGAAGGGATGCGGGGCGTTACCTTTGTCTGACTCGCTGATGGTCTGTATAATGGGCTATATAATGACTGAACAGAAGTCACTTTGAGGGATCAACACAGAATCGTCTTTCATTGCACAGGTAAAGTTATTAGATTTGTGTGTTTGATATTGGTTGTTTACATTCTCTCTCTTGTGAAAATTACGAAATCGTCGTTTGATCACATATGTAAACAAGGCGCAAGAAGAAATAACAAGTCGCGTAAGGCGAAATTACTACATTTAGTCAAGCTGTGGAACTCACAGAATGAAACTGAACGCACTGCATTTTATCATAATGATCGTAGTCCGCCGCTCGTACAAAAGGCAGTGATCGAAATTGAAGAGCCTGTTTAGCGCGGTAGCGGTTGCGCTGTGCTGCATAGCATGCTTTTCTGTACCTCTCTTCGCTTTAACTTTCTGAGCGTGTTTTTAATCCAAACATATCATATCTGTATGCTTTTGGAATCAGGAACCGACAAGGAATAAGATGAAATTGTTTTTAAATCGATTTCGGAAATTTTAATTTTAATCATAATTTTTATATTTTTAATTTTCAGAGCTTGTTTTTAATCCGAATATAACATATTTATATGTTTTTGGAATCAGAAAATGATGAAGAAAACGATTAACGTAATTTTGGATCGTTTTATAAAAAAATTAAATTTAATTACAATTTTCGGATTTTTAATGACCAAAGTCATTAATTAATTTTTAACCCTCCAAGCTGAAATGCAATACCAAAGTCCGGTCTTCGTCGAAGATTACTTGGCCAAAATTTCAACCAATTTTATTTAAAAATGAGGGAGTGACAGTGCCGCCTCAACTTTTACAAAAAGCCGGATATGACGTCATCAAAGACGTTTATCCAAAATATGAGAAAAAGTCTGGGGATATCATACCCAGGACCTCTCATGTAAAATTTCATAAAGATCGGTCCAGTAGTTTACTCTGAATCGCTCTACACACACACACGCACAGACAGACAAACACACACACACACACACACACACACACACACATACACCACGACCCTCGTCTCGATTCCCCCTCTATGTTAAAACATTTAGTCAAAACTTGACTAAATGTAAAAATGAAATGGGGTAAAAAAAAAAAAAAACCAACACTAAACATCATTGTTAAGCCTCACATTAATGGGGCGAAGTCCACTTTACGAAGCTGGCTGCACAAAGCTTGGGTACTAAGTTTTTGTTAAAAAGACTTTGCAAAGTCCACTTCGGGCTCAATTAGGGACAGCCTTTAGGAGGCTAACCAAATCCAAACCGAACACCTACAGTACCAAGCAAAGAAAAAGGACTGCGCCCAAGACACACTTATCAGGTTAAGTTTAATTAAGGATACGGTACTTGTGTTTTGACGACTAATAACATTTATCATGATGGATAGTTAGCTTAATGAATCAATTTCACGAAATCGAAACACTGGAGAGACAAAAACATGTGGGAGAGTCATATTCCTTGTAAGTTAGACACCTTAAAGGCACAAACCTCTTCCCCAGCCAATACCAACCTGTAAATAGTTATATCCGAAATAGAGAATGCCACACGGCATGCTGTGTCAAACCAGGTTTTCATGAGTTTAAACAAAAAATATTGAATTGCGAGCAATAGCAATATTTTGGGGAAAAAAGCAATCAGTGTTATCCTGGTATCACACAGCAAGCCATGTTGTATTCTGGTTATCTTACGTTCTTTACTTGCATGCCATCTGCTTCAAACGCCCCGGAGTCAAAGTGTCCAACTTGAAGACGCGTCTTCTATGACTTCAAAAGCAAGAAAAACACACACAATAAGACCGATACCGATTCAGTCGACTTCCAAATGCTGCATTGTCTAACTCGAAATCTGTCTAGCCGTGGGAGTTTTAGGGTCATGAAAGCACACTTTCTATTGACATCGTTGTTCTGAAATATGCTAAAACCATTCATTTCAGTACTGAACTGACGCTGTCGTCTGCTGCATGTACGTAGGACAGCCAATCGAATCAGTCGACTTCCAAATGCAGCATGGTCTAGCTTGAAATCTGTCAGACAAAGCACTTCTGCTTTTGGCCGCTGGGAATTTAGGACCAAGCATCATTGGTAATGTGAAGAAGATAAGCTACAATGATGTCACGGCGGACGAGAAGAATCTTTTCAAATCGAAAGAAGGGGCACAGCCTCATTGTGGTATGGGCGTACGCATACGTTCTCTATAGAGAATTGTTAGCGCACTCCAACAGTTTTAAGCGCATTGTCGTTAGCCAATCAACTGTTTCACATCAGTTATGTGACACCAGTACTTACTGACAATTACCATTATTATCACTTCTGGATGATTCATCCTATTTTCACATAGATATCCAAGATGTCTTTGTGGCGCCTACCTCTCTGCGTTGCTGTGGTCCTGGTCATCTGGCCGCCTGGCTGCCTGGCCATGAGGAAAGGCATTCAGACCCTGCTGACCATCGTCCGTGAGATCCAGCAATCTCTGGACAGGGATATCAAGGCCACCAGCAAGAACGCCCAGACCATTAACACCCTACTGCAGAAAGTGAGGGACGTGGACGAGAAACTAACGAGCATACAAGGTACCACGCATTTTGCTTGACCCTCTGCCAGTTTCTTGGTGCCTCTAGTGTCTTCCTCTGGAATGTTTTAACCCGAACAAGGGCAGTTTAGTACGGTACTGTCCCTTGTCCGGGAGGGCTTGTGGGTTACAGCCAATTTGCAGATATAGGGGACGTGGGGGCGGGCGGGAGGGAGGAGGGTAGGGGAAATTTGGAAACTACTAGGTAAAGGAGGATTTTACAAGTAGCCTTGTTTCATTGATATTGCATCGATGTTTTTTTTCTACAAGAAGTCAGCCGATTGATCCAACTAAATTAGATAGCGGATACTAACGGATACTGCTATACTGTAATGTGGAGAAGCATGTAATCTACGTGTCATAGGCTACGAGTCAACTGGGTCTCAAAGCTAAGTGAGTGTCTTGTTCCTTTACATGTGTGTAATGTGTGGATGCGGATGTGGGCGTAGAACAAGCTATGGATTCGTACAACAATAATATTGAGACCACACCGGTTCCATGTTGGGCGGAAGTAGAAGTGTCTTTATTATCCTCTATTTCACAAGAGCTCCGAAAGGGAAACAATCAAACACGGTATATAATTAACACAGATAAGGAGTTGTCTCCCATAGACCATCAGCTTTTTGTTACAGTGAGAATTGCGGGTATTGTCACCACATATTGACCAACACCTGTTCACGATTTAACATGTTTTCTTCGCGCTTGTTCTCTCTCAAAAATACGTTCAAAGGCATAGCACCCTCACATCTTCACGGATTGACCAAAACCTTTTATTTTCTCTCCGCACAAGGGGTCAGCCGCCTGATCGAATTGGGCAACGGACAATACCTTGCGTTCCGCATCACCCCAGGTGTTGGGTCCCCAGCCTACGACAAGTACGTTGCCGTTAAAGACAGCGATGACACGGAGTTCCTGGTGTTCCAGAACGTTCCAGAAGGCTGCAAGACGACGGACGGACGCCTCTTCTGTGACCGCCATTACCGCAGCAAACTGCTGGACCTGTGGGACAAACTGCCCATCGGTCTGGTAACGGAGTGTTTTGGGGTGTCCAATATTCCACTGTCGATTTCCCTGTGTAAACTACTCGGCTCACCGTCATCTCAGTTCTGGCCAGGTTTTTGATAATAATAATAATACGAATATTTATAACGCGCACATATCTCACCAACAGGCGACTCAAGGCGCACATACACTCATTCACACACACGGAGACTTAAAGTCACTAACACACACACACCATCAACCATTAAATATGTGCAGTTATTCAGGGTGGGATGGGGGTGGGCAGTGTAGAATGCATGGATTATTTGGAAAAAAGGAATGTCTTGTGTGCAGATTTGAATGATTCGAGGGACTGTTGTTGACGAAGGGGGAGAGGTAGTGTGTTCCATTGGCTAGGTGCTTGGAAAGAAAATGAGCGTTGACCTGCTGTTTTGAGTTGTCTGTCTGTCTGTCTGTGCGTTTTTGAATGGGTAGATCTGAGACAGAGAGCAGACTGGTTTTCACGAGAAGGACTGCGCCTTTAACTTGAAGGATCTGTGATTGCACGCATCTTGTTACAGGTTCGTGTGGGATTGTACACAAACAACGAAGAGCAGCGTTACTTCGAATTCGATGGCGAGGGATCGAATTACCTGAACTGGTTCAGTCAGGACAGGTTGATCAACAGTTCATACACTGACTTGTCAGCAACCATGCCCCTGCTAAAGTTCTTCTCCATTCAGGGGTCAGCTGACGTTGTTAGTTCTCGTCCTTTGTTTCTGACTGTTTCTTTTTATTGTCTGTCTCTGTCAGTATTCCCGTGTTTGTCTCTGTGTCTGCCTTGATTCCCTTCTCTTTCGATCTCACCATGTGCGTATTTATGGATGTGTGTGTGTGTGTGTGTGTGTGTGTGTGTGTTTGTGTGTGTGTATGCGTGTGTGTATGCGTGTGTGTATATGTGTGTGTGTGTGTGTGTGTGTGTTTGCGTGTGTGTGTGTGTGTGTGTGTATATATATATATGTGTGTGTGTGTGTGTGTGTGTGTTTGTTTGTGTGTTTGTGTGTGTGTGTGTGTGTGTTTGTGTGTGTGTGTGTGTGTGTGTGTGTGTGTGTGTGTGTGTGTGTGTGTGTGTTTTCATGAGTTTATTAATGCGTACATTCTCACACTCGATTGCTATGTTCAGAGATCCAACGTTCGCCAGAACGTTCTTCATCAACCAAAACTTCGGAGATTGCTCGGCGGACGCTGGCTGGCTTGTGGTCACTGACAGCGCTGACCCACTGTGCCCGTGGGAAAAGAACAGATTGACCAAACCCTACCCTGCCATCTGGTTTAAAAACGAGGATACTGTTTCCAGCGGCTGGACTAATTCAGGTACTTGACCGTGGACCCCCCAAACTGCACCCTCCTCATACCCACACATCCTTTTAGGACCTCCAAAAGGTTGACAAATCTGAATCTTACAATAGAGGTAAAATCTGAGTCTTACAGTAGAGGTAAAATCTGAGTCTTACAGTAGAGGTAAAATCTGAGTCTTACAGTAGAGGTAAAATCTGAGTCTTACAGTAGAGGTAAAATCTGAGTCTTACAGTAGAGGTAAAATCTGAGTCTTACAGTAGAGGTAAAATCTGGTGTGGATGTGAAAAACGGGGGGTCTCAAAACAAGAGGTTTTGCTAATTTTCGCAACAATAAGCAAATCGTGGTTTTCATGTTCAACTTGTTGGTGGTGTCGTTGGTGGTCGTGGTGGCGGTGTTGTCAATATGTCATTCCGTTTTTTTCCCAAAAAGCTTTAACAGGGGTTGTTACACGACACTTGAGATTGCCACAAGTTCTCAAACGTCGTATAGTTGTGTTCTTTTATTCTACGTCCAAGCATAAATATTGTGTTTACAAAATATAATATCGGTACTTTCCCACAAAGTACAAATAAGTCAACTACATGCAACACACAAAACTGAACCAAAGCTCAGCAACGGTAGCGTTTCCTAACATTACCCCCAACACAAGAAGAAATTTACTTAATTTCTTTCAATCATTGAAACGCTACCTGTACACATACTATGTATACATAACAGATTGAAATCCAGGTATGTACACTAGTCTGTTGGAGAATGAACACAGTTTTACTCACATACTCGGCTGAGAAAATCTGCTCCAACATTGTCTGAACCTTTGATCGATTCCACTCGCATATCAAAGTTCTGCAAGTACATCACCCACCTCATGATACGATTATTCACAAACTTCGCAGAGTTCAGGTAGGTGAGGGGTTTGTGATCAGTCTGAAGCACGAATTTCACCCCTTGGAGGTAGAGTTCAAATTTCTTGATTCCCCACACGATGGCCAAACACTCTTTCTCCATGGTCGAGTAGTTCTTATCGGCTCCTGACAGCTTCTTGCTGGCATAGCTGACCGGAAACGGTTTACCTCCATGTTCTTGCATCAACATGGCGCCGATCCCTTCGTCCGATGCGTCTGTACGCAAGATGAACTCTTTGGCAGTATCAGGAAGGCGTAGCACCGGGTCTCGTGACATCAAGTCGCGCACGGTCTGGTATGCCTTCTCCTGAGCTGGTCCCCAGAGTATTCGGTTGGGGCATCCTTTGCGGGTCATGTCCGACAAAGGCGCCGTTATGGCGGCGAAGTTTGGAATGAACTCTCTGTAGTACCCAGCCAATCCAAGGAAGGATCGCACCTGCTTCTTGGTTTCAGGACGTGGCGCATTGAGGATCTTGTTGACGTTTTCCAACAAAAGCCCCTTTTGACCTTCCTTCAGTGAATGACCTATGAAGTCAACGTTGTCGGTCCCCAAAATGCACTTGCTGGGTCTCACGGTCAGATTGGCTTTTGTCAGGCGGGAAAACAGTTCCCTCAAAGTCTCCAGATGCTCCGCAAAGGTCTCCGTGTGGACTAGCAGATCATCCCAGTAGTACACAACATTCTTCATTCCTTTGAGCATTTTTCGCATTCCCCTCTTCAGGGTAGCACCACTGTTCACCATGCCAAAAGGCATACGCAGGCACTCATACGTTCCGTCTGGAGTTGCAAAGGCGGTCTTTGGTATGTCCTCTTCGCGCACAGGAATTTGCCAATATCCCTTGCTGAGATCGATCTTTGAGAAGATCTTACTGCCAGTCAACCGTCGGAATAGATCAGTTGCCGTCGGCATTGGTTCAGGGTCAAACACGGTGATCTTATTCACTTTCCTGAAGTCAATGCATACCCTGTTTGTACCGTCTTTCTTCTTGACAACAACAACGGGAGATGAGTAAGGGGATGATGACTCACGGATGACCCCCATCTTCAACATGTTGTCGATGTCCTTCTTCAAGGATTCCCGAGCCTGAAACGGGATAGGGTATGGTTTTGAGCGAACAGGAACGTCAGATGTGAGGGGGACTTCATGTTCGACCAAGGACGTAGAGCCTGGAACATCAGAGAACCTATGGGTGAAGTCGCCCATAAAATCATGCAGCTCCTTCTGCTGGTCTTCTGTCAGGTCAGGTCCTAACTTGACGTCATCCACTCCCTCTTTCTTGTGGAGGTCTCCCAACTCCAGTAGTTCCTCACCATCGAACTCGTCTAGTTCGGCTGGTTCTTCCACACTTGCTGCGACCTGTACTGCTTCCGGAGGTCTCTCCACATACAGTTTCAGGAGGTTAGCGTGGTAGATCTTGGACTTCTTGCCGACATTCACCTTGTAGTCGTTGATCCCTACCACGGCCTCAACCTCGTATGGGCCTTTCCACTGCATCAGTAGTTTGTTGTGATCAGTGGGAAGCAGTATCAGCACTTTGTTACCTGGTGTAAACTTCCTGTTTACGGCTTTGCGGTCGTAGTAGTGCTTTCCGCTATCCTGAGACTTTCTCAAGTTTTCTCTCGCAATCTCGAGAGTCTCCTCCAGTTTCTCTCGCAACTCGAACACGTACTGGTAACTGTTCTTCACTTCAGGTGTGTCCACATCTTTCGTCCACAATTCCTTTAGTATCTGCATCGGGCCTCTCACGGTCCGCCCGTACATCAGCTCGAACGGGGAGAATCCAGTGGACTCTTGTGGCACCTCCCTGTATGCAAATAGCAAGGCGTTGATGTAGCGATGCCACTGCCTTGGCTGCTCACTGCATAGTTTCTTCAGCGTGGACTTCAGCGTCGCATTGAATTTTTCGACCAGCCCATTGCACATCGGGTGATAAGGTGTCGTAGTCAAGTGACGAATGCTCAGCAGCCTGTTGACCTCTTCCATGCATTCAGAGACAAACTGTGTCCCCAGGTCTGTGAGGATCTCTTCAGGAACCCCAATTCTGCTGAAAATGTCCACAAGTGCCTCGGCAACAGTCTCGGTGTCAATTTTCTTCAGAGGCACGGCTTCTGGGTACCTGGTTGCATAGTCTACCAGGGTCAGTACCCAACGATGACCCGCTTCACTTGGCGGTTTGATCTCGCCGATGAGGTCAATGGCCACCCTCTTGAAAGGTCGGTCGATCAAAGGCATCTTCTGCAACGGCACTTTCGGGACCCTTCCTCGAGGTATGGTTTTCTGGCAAATATCGCACGATCGGCAGAATCGAGTCACATCTGCATGCAGTCCTGGCCAGTAAAACGCAGCCTGGATTCTGTCCGATGTCTTCTTGACACCCAGGTGACCTCCCATAATAGAGTCGTGGGCCACCTCCATCACCTGGCGCCTAAGTGGTTGAGGCACCAGAACTTGACGTAATGGCTTCCCACCGTTGACTCTCGCGTGCTAGAACACTCTGTACAGGATCTTGGCCTTCACTTCAAATTGCACAGTGCCTTCGCCCTTAGTCATCTCCTTGACAGGACGACTCCTGTACTTTGTTAAGGTCGAATCAGCTTCCTGTAGCTGAATCAGCCGATCCCTGTCCACGACAGCAGTTGCAGAACTGTTGGTGACCCTGAGTGGCGTAGTTGTTTTGTCCTTCTTCGCCTGGGCTCTGGTCGTCACAGCGCTTACAACCTGCGGCTGGTCGCGGCGATGCACAGTTGCTCTGTCATCTCGTAACAGTTCGCTGATATCTTCATTCGCGAATGGCAGTGGGTCTTCCTCCTCAGCAGCAGGCTGAGCTGAGCCCATTCTCCATTCGAAATCAGGGTCATCAGGACGTCTCGCACCCCCAATGTTCCCAATTAGTAGATCGTACAAGGGCTTCTTCAGGCAGACGGCCTCAACTTCTCCGGTGAAGTATGGAGTATCGATCTGGATTTTTACCACTGGTGCCTTCACGCATTTGCTGTCAGCCATGAGCGTCCACTTGAAGTCACCAGTGAACTTCTCTGTTGGCACCAGATCCTCTTTGACAATGACTCCATTGCAGCCCGAATCTCTGAGAACAGTCACTTCCCGCTTCTCAACAAATCCCTTCGACACGGGCATGTTCGACACTGACACAGCTGCGCTGGCGACGACAGAGATTGACTTGCCATTAGCGAGTAGAAGCTGGCCATCAGATAGACATTCTTCCACGTCCGATGGTGTATCCACTTGCTCGGCAGCCCTTGGTAGTATGACGCTGCTCGCACATACTTGTTGGTTCGAGCCACTCGTTTGCCTCTTGTTGTCGTAATATCTCCGTCGATGTTCTTGCGCTTTGTCATTGACATGTCCGTTATTTTTCTTTTGGGGACAGTTGGCGACTCGGTGACCCTTGGCATTGCAATGGAAACACGTTATGTTCTGCCCTTCATTGGATGATGGTGCGGACTCAGTTTGTCCCTTGGCAGGTTGGTTTCCCTGGTTCCCGCTCTTCTGGAAAGGTTTCGATGACTTTGACGTCCCCAGGGTCCTTCCATGAGCAATGAGATAACGCTCAGCAGCATCAGTAATGTCCTTCAAACCCCGCAGTTTTTGCTCTTCCAAGCGGGTCGCCAGGTCCTTCGGGCAGGCATTAAGGAACTGCTCCTTCACGATCAAGTCCCGCAGACTCTCGTATGACTGCTCTTCACCTGATAACTCCACCCACTTCTGCAGGTATGACGACAGGCGCTCCACAAACTGGCTCGGTGTCTCTCCAGACAATGGCTGGCATTCGCGGAAACGTTGACGGTAGCCCCTTTCAGTGAAGTTGTAGCAACGCAACAGAGCTTCCTTCAGTACATCATAGTCTCTGGCGTCATCGTTTGAGAGTCTAGTGTAGACCTCAAGTGCTGCCCCAGTCAAATGTGCGCTGAGTTGAATCGCCCAGTCGTCGCGCTGCCATCTAGCACTCTCAGCGAACCTCTCGAATCTTGCAAGGTAGCAGTCGATCTGGTCCTTCCCGTCAGCGAATGCTGGAAGTTTCGGTGCCCTGTGTAGCATTTGCTGCTGGTTATCTCTTTGGCGTGGTGCCGCGTGCTCATTTTGAACACGCACCATTTCTGTCTGAAGCTCTAAGCGCTTCGTCTCCATTTCTATCTGGAGCTCTAAGCGTTTCAGCTCCATTAGCCTTTCTTCACGCTGTGCTTCTCTTTCTTCACGCTCACGCTGCGCTTGTCTTTCTTCACGCTCACGCTGCGCTTGTCTTTCTTTTTCTTCTCGCTCACGCTGCGCTTGTCTTTCTTCACGCTCACGCTGCGCTTGTCTTTCTTCACGCTGCGCTTGTCTTTCTTCACGCTGCGCTTGCAGTCGTGTCTGGGACTCCACGAACTCCGTCAGCTGCTTGCCTTTCAGTCCCAGTTCAACTCCTTTTGCCCAGAACTCAGCCATTCTGGTCTTTTCCGGTGCGTTCGTCTGTATTATTTCACAGCCACGAACGTAGACGAATGTAGTCTTCTAAAAGAACACAGTCTCTACTGCACCTCCGATGCTTCTCTCGTTGCTGTTCACCTTCGTAGACGCAGGCTGCCACCCTCCTCGTCTAACGTGACGGCGTACTCTGCTCACGATACGTACACGACGTACCTCAGTCGTATTTCGTAGTATTAATGCACTAGCTAACCTCTGTAATCCCGATACACTCCGGCGTCGCTCACCGTACCGAGCTGCGGCGATTACCAAACTCTTCACCAGTCACACCGAATCCACGGTTCCGTAGTCTCAATACTGATCCCTCAGGATACACCCGATTGATGGCTACCTCCTGTGACTGTCTTGACTGTCTTTGTTGCTGGAAAACCCTTGGCGTTAAACGTAGATCCTTGGCTTGGCCCCCAATTGTTACACGACACTTGAGATTGCCACAAGTTCTCAAACGTCGTATAGTTGTGTTCTTTTATTCTACGTCCAAGCATAAATATTGTGTTTACAAAATATAATATCGGTACTTTCCCACAAAGTACAAATAAGTCAACTACATGCAACACACAAAACTGAACCAAAGCTCAGCAACGGTAGCGTTTCCTAACAGGGGTACATGTAGGCTTACTAAATGTAACCGAGTGCACGAAGCACACTAATTCCCTTTGGAGGAAAGCCACTCAAACAGGATTGAGAATATAAACTTATGTGCAGACCTGCTAGTGACTTAACCCCATTCGTGTGTACACGCAAGCACAAGACCAAGTGCGCACGGAAAAGATCCTGTAATCCATGTCAGAGTTCGGTGGGTTATAGAAACACGAAAATACCCAGCATGCTTCCCCCGAAATCGGCGTATGCTGCCTGAATGGCGGGGTAAAAACGGTCAAACACGTAAAAATCCACTCGTGCTAAAAACATGAGTGAACGTGGGAGTCTAAGCCCATGAACAAAGAAGAAGAAGACATACAGAGCAACTGCCTGTGGCAAGGGGGACTACTGCGTCACCCTGTCACATACAGGCATAGTCCTCCCCGTGTAAACAGTTGGCTCACCATGTCAGATCTGCCCTGGCTTGTACAAAGGAGAAAGACCACACCTGCTCATCAAAAATCCACATCCTAACTGATTTGTATGCCGAGTGGGAGATTTTGGTACACATTTCTTAAGACGTCACTCGACAAAATGATATATTTTGCAAATAATCAGACAAACAGACAGAAAATCAGACAACGCGGGATATATCAGTCTGATGGATAAAGTGGTAAACTCTAATGTGGTCCTTCCGGGGCTAGGGTTGTTGAAACATACACACACACACACACACACACACACACACACACACACACACACACACACACGCGCGCGCGCGCGCGCGCAAATGGTAGTTTATCTGTTTGATCACATTTCCTTTCATCTCATCTCATCTCATCACATGACATCTCATCATGATATGCTACTCTTGCTTCAGAGACGCTGGGAGTGGCAGATACACTTGTTATCTCTGTCAAGCTGAAGTCGACTCACCTCTAACGCACGTGGAATCGACAGGGCATAAGATGAGTTATCATGTGACACAAATACTGAGCGGAAATAAATATCGGTCATTATTACCGATCAACTTTTGCATGTTTCCTTATCAAGTTAAATCATTTTGAATAAATGTGAGTTGCTAACATCTTTACACATTTGAAGACACACGAACACACGCAGATACAAGGGACATACAGTCACAACGACAGACCACGTGTGTGTGTGTGTGTGTGTGTGTGTGTGTGTGTGTGTGTGTGTTTGCATGTGTGTGTATGTGTGTGTGTGTGTGTGCGTGTGTGTGTGAGTGTGTATGCCTGTGTGTGTATGTGGTGTGTGCGTGCGTGCGTGCGTGCGTGCGCGCGTGTGATTTTGACTTTGACGTGGAATCTCGACTTTATGAGGTGCTCAGTCGTGTCTGCCTCAAGTCCGTCTTCGCAGGTCCTGATCCTGGGGTCAACTCCACGTCGCCACATTGCAAGAGCAGACCACCCAAGAACAGTAGCGTCGGGAGCAAACCAAACATGACACCGTCTGCCTTTTTTCTGAGTGCGTACCGAGAAAGAGAGTCAGGGCCGGACTACCGGGGGGGTTATGGGGGTTGCGCACCCCCCCCCCCCCCCACCCCCCCCTAGCCTAAACATGTACCTTACTTATTTATTTTTGTTTTTATTATTGCTTATTTTATGCCGTTTCATGCAAGGAGTGACCATTTTCCTATCTCAGAATATGACCTACCCATCAGCTTCAGGGGGCTTCGCCCCCTGACCCCCACAACGAGGGGGGGGGGGTGTTCTAGGGTTTCCGGACCCCCCCCCCCAGCCAAAAAATAAAAATATTGAATGAGGCATGCATTTCTTTATTTTACATTGAGTTTCAATTTTTGGGGTATTAATCAGTGACAAAATCTGCTGCCTGAAACTGGTAATGATCATCCTCAGAATGCACCAGATTGCACCATTTTTTTCAAAATTTTCCGGGGGGGCATGCCCCCGGACCCCCCTAGCAAGCTAGGCGCTTTGCGCCGTCAGCTCGGCGCTTCGCGCCTTCACACCCTTATATTCACAATATACTTTTGAAAAAAAACACCCATAAAATGAACTGATCCGCCCCTGCCGCCAGGGGGGACATCCCCCTGGGCCACCACTGGCAACCCCCCCTCCTCTTCGCCTAGTCCGGCCCTGGAGAGAGAAGTAAGTCTATGTGTGGACAAATTAACGAATAGACAGTCAGAGACTGAAATGTCGATCTCGAGATCTTTCATGGGAGGTAATTAAGACTGACTTCACACCGAAAGATGAAGGCACAAGACTGAGTCCGACTGAGGAAGCCAGAGAAATCAATCCAAGGGGCACAACTACGTAAACAATATGCGTTTCAACCACGGTTGTTCCCCTTGTGCCTACAACATGGCTCAACAACAACAACAGCAACAACAACAACAACTCTCGTGTATTCGCATGTAAATTGTTGTGCTTGGGTGACTAACCTGCAGACATCCGTTCTCCTTGTGGCAGGGGTCGATGGGAATAAACAAGCTGAACATGTCGGGAAACAGGCAACCATTCTTGTACCAGTAGTTGAGGACACAAACAAAAATATGCATGCTATTAGATTATATTACCGGTCTAAAACAGCCATTTTAAGTTTGAAGAGCATAAAGTGAAAGTATACTTGTATATTCCGATCCAAAGATCTTAACTCCAATGATAAAAAAAAGTTTTTTCTTTAAGTTCCCTTATTT